>NW_028319626.1:185000-550000 GCF_062004578.1 Staurois parvus
GAAAAACAAGACACATCCCAATAGATCTTCTGCCTGTTGAAATGCATGTGGTATATCTTGTTTCCTATACACACGGTGCGCACGCTGACCTACAAGGAGGAAGCTATTTTCACATGCCATGAGGCAAGCCTAGGCAGCACAGGCGCCGAGAAGAGGCTGGAGCCCGCGGTATATCGGCGGATGTCAGCGGTGGCTCCCTGGCCTCTTTGGCCTTGTATGGCAGTACCTATGAAGGATATTTTTTCCTCTCCTATTATCCATTGCACAGGTGGTGAGTGGACTGTTGCGGGACACTAGATATATGGTCCTATGTGACATATATGACCTATATATCCTATATAGAGTGTAAGCTCTTTCAGTGACTTTCCACATATTGTCTGTTTCACTACAGGATGGGGACATCATGGTGCCTTGTATAGGAAACAAGATATACCACATGCATTTCAACAGGCAGAAGATCTATTGGGATGTGTCTTGTTTTTCTCACAGAAAGTGGTATGTAGTCCACATATAGTGGTGAAGAAACCATTTCAAGCAGTGCGCTGCTTTATGCATCTACCCTTCCATCCTGGTAAAAATGGGGCATATTTTTTCAAGAGCCCTAGGAAACAGCTGGTAATAATCACAGATGAATGGGCCCCAACCACTTGTGCCGGCATAGGAATGTACTGCATTATTTACATGACATTTATGTTTTGTTTCATATAGGCCTTGAGGCATGCCTTCTTTTTGACGCATACTGTGCTTGCCGTACTGCATACATGTGATATTTATATCTATGGTATAATTTTTTGAAACTCCCTGTTTAGGATATAACCATTCTGGTAGTAGCATAGTCTACATATTTATAACACGTGTTATGGTATACCTATGGTATAATTTTTTGTATACACCTCCTTTGGGAAGTGTTCACCTATGCGCCAGTGCCACAGGGACTTTAGACTCTTGTAGTCATTGTCCTTTTTGCACAGGTATTTAGACCGGTACTGGTGTCATTTTATATGGTTTTAGGTCTGTGTGTATTGTCTCATACTGAGGTGATGGTAAACCAGGGCGATTGCCCATATGTCAAATTTGTATGTGTAATAAAGCATAATTTTTGGAAATTTTTCTGAGTATCACATTCTGTTCATAATGTAGCCGCTTTCTTTGTGAATTTCTTTTCACAACCTCTCTTTTTTTGTATTGCCTACTGTTAAGCCTGGTACACACAATGAGAATATCTGACAACTGATTGTCCGTTTTTTGGGGCGTTTTTTTGCGTGCTATTCTCATATAAAAAATAAAGAGGTTACTAAAGTTAAGAAAATGATGATACGACAGAATACAACTTTGGAAGTGATGTAATGTATTGTAATGTATTCTTTTGTTTCAGAGCATGCTCGGTCTTGGTTACTCGATTTTTTTTCCTGGGCTAATACTGTTTAAATAAAAATCATTCGTTCTGATATCGTGCTTATCTCTTCCGATAATTTTGCATGAACTGTCGCGATCAGCTCTCGAAAATTGTGTACGAACAATCAATATATCAACGATCGCTTCAAAAGCATTGTTTTTCGTCTGATTTTCTCATCGTGTGTACTAGGCATTACTATCTGGACTCCAGTCAAAGGTAGTCATATGCAGCCAATGTTAGAGCACATGTGTACAACATAAAGAATGAGGTCCGAGATAAGCAGCACTGAGAGCAAAAATGAATGAAACAATTGAAAACTTGGGATTGTTTGATGCACAGTGGTCTATAGGGTTTTGTCTGGTTGAGGTGCCACAGCCAAACTTGTATTTCAAACTCCATGTGGCTAAAACATTATGTAAATATCCAACACAAAGCATTTAACCGCCTCCCACCCGCCATATAAGGTAATCACGGGCGCAAGGCGGTTCTCTCGTTCTGGGAGGATGTCATATGATGTCCTCCCACTCTAACCGCGCATGCGCGGCTCCAGGGTGAATTTCCCAGGAGAGTAGTGAGCTGATCATCCATAAAAAGGAAGATCCTGCTCTGTACTTGTGCTTTACCCCCAGCCATCCCAGCTCCTTCCCCTCCAGCCATCCCAGCTCCTTCCCCCCCCCCCCCCCCCAGCCATCCCTGCTCCTCCCCCCCCCCCCCCCCCCCCCAGCAATCCAAGCTTCGGCCGTACAAAGTAATGGAGTGATAGGTGTTCATAGAAGTTGAGATGACCCAAGCTTTTTTAGGCATCGGGCAGAGATGCATAGTGTAGGACTTGAAAACTGTATTATAGGTAAGTAGAGGTAGGTGGCTTCCACTTAGTGAAACTCTTGTCATTTGTTATTTCTGTCTGTGCCCCCATTAGGGAGATTCACCCTCTCTATTTGTCCTATTTACCATTATCATTGATAGCGAAAGAAAATACCAAATTATTATTATTATTATACAGTATTTATAAAGCGCCAATAGTTCGCTCAGCGCTGTACATTACAATGGGGGACAGAACATGTGACTGTACAATAACAATACAATGCGATACACGTGGGGTTCGAGGGCCCTGCTCTTTCGAGCTTACCAAATGTTGGGTTGTCCCCAGAACAGTAGAGGTGAAATATTTCAATGGGGACGTTACTTCTGGAGACCCGGGTGTCCCCAAGAAATTCCTCAATTTGCAGAGATTTTCTTTCACTTTCTGTTTGGGTATGAGACAGGAAGTAAAGGTGAATCTGACGGGTTATAACCCTCCCTTAGTCTATCCAAAATAAAAATAAAAAAAAAAAAGTTTTGCCTGTAGTTCTACTTTAACCCCTCGCTCTCCAGAGGATTTACCCCCCTTCCTGACCAGGCTGTTTTTTGCATTATGTCGCTGTTATTTTAACTGACAATTGTGCGGTCATGCAACGCTGCACCCAAATGAAATTTATGTCCTTTTTTTCCTATGAATTGAGTCTTCTTTCGGTGGTATTTTATCACCTGCGCGGCTTAAATTTTTTGCACTATAAAAAGACCGACAACTTTGAGAAATCAAATTGTCATAAATTTAGTTCAAAATGTATTCTGCTCCATGTCTTTGCTAATAAAAATACCCAATATGTGTAAATTAATTGGTTTATGTGAAAGTTATAGCGTTTACAAATGGTGGTGTATATATACTGGGATTTTTTTTTTTTTAGTTTTTAACTAGTAATGGCGGCGATCAGCGACTTATAGCAGGACTGCAGCAGACATTCTCACACTGGAGGGAACTGACTTGGTGTCACTGACATCCCCAGTGACACCAATACAGTGCTAAAAAAAAAAAAAAAAGCACTGATGACACTGTACTAATGGCACTGGGCAGGAAGGGGTTAACATATGGGGCGATCAAAGGGTTAACTGTGTGCTGGGTGTGTTTTACTATGGGGCGGTGTCTGTGTGCTTCACTGTAAGCACACTGCTTGTGGGTGGCTGTGCTGTGCACAGCCATCCAAAGCAGTGTGCCCAAGCTGACAGGGAGGAGAACTGTTAATTAACAAAATAGTTCTCCTCCCCGTCAGAGATCCTTGGTAATCTCCGGGCGCCCGCACCACCTTCCTGAAAACGCTAAATCACGTATATATACATGTGATTTTGTGCATCTGTGCCACTCTGTAGCAGTATTTCTTTTATAGGGTGGTCGGGAAGCTGTTAATGCTGGCTATACACTGGTAGAATTTCATTCAACATTTTTCATTTTAATGTTCAGTTTTCTAATCGTTAATGGAGTCAAATCAACATTCACTTTCAACCACAGTGATGAGAAAATTTTGAAGCAGTAAGATGAAAATTTTTTGTAATAGTGTATGTGGTTTTCATTCTGGAAATTGCATTAATTACAAAACCAAATGTTAAAAGCAAACTAAATTGTGAAGAACGGTCGAATGACATTTGTCCAGTTGTCAAATGTACAAAGAATTTTTGTATGAATATTTGAACAAATATTTGTACAAATGTTCATTCAAAATCCACTAGTGCATAGCCAGCTTAAGAAGCTTGAATCTGATGGCACCGCAAGCAGCCAGAAAAGAAGATGCACAGTATATGCAGAACTCAGGAAGTAGACCATCCAACCACCATGTGTGAGGAGCACTCGAGATTTTGTCTGCAGTCTTGCGTTTCATTTACATTTCTAGTATTTTAAGATTTCTGTAGACTTTCATTTTTCAAATTACTTGTATGATTTAGTATCCAAAATGATGTTTGATTCTGGTAGGCTGGATAAAAAAAAAAAAAGAAAACTTGATGTGATCTGCTCTGTACTGCTTTTTTTGTATGACTTGCACTGAAAGCAGACCTTTGCCCAAAAGGGACGTTCCACTTTAATGCAGGCCACGGTCGATTTTTGCACCGTTAATGGGTTAATTGGTCGGCTGTTTTTCTGGATTTTATCAGATTTTTTGATCAGTAAAGTCGGAAAAAAATCGGCCGATTTTCGAGGCAATGATGGGCAAATCGGCCAATCTTTTTACCGATAAAAAAATCTGCGCATGAGCCGTGACCTGCAAGAAAAAGAAGAAAAAAAAATAAAAAAGACGAAAAAAAAGAAGAGAGAGAAGAATTCAATAGGCCGTTACCACCAACAGTAAAGAAAAAAAAAAAAAAAAGAAAAATCGGCCGATTTTCTTCCCGTCTACGGCCAGCATTTAATTACTGCAGAGAGCCCCGCTATTATATTTGACATGAAAAAGTATTGCGGTTGCAATAATGTATCTATTTGTATCCGAAAAAAACATCTGTATCCGAAATGGATACAAATAGATACAATGTTGCAACCGCAATACTTTTTATTGTCAAATATAATAGCGGGGCTCTCTGCAGTAATTAAATGCTGGCCGTAGACTGGAAGAAAATCGGCCGATTTTTCTTTTTTTTTTTTTTACTGTTGGTGGTAACGGCCTATTGAACGACCGACTTTTCATTTTTTTTTTTTTTAAAAAAACCGGCCTGTTTTCTCCCCGTCTATGGCCTGCATAAGTCCTCCTACCCTTCTTGACCACATTTGGCATATCATTTTTTTTTGGGGGGGGGGTAGATTTGACAGATACCTGCTCCCACTTCCATTCGGATCGCCTAGGTGATCCGAGTGGAAGTTCTATCCCCGAACATGTCACAGGTCCCAGAAGGCACAAAGTGCCTCACACATGGCGCAGTAGAAAGCTGACTGTGATTTGCGAGCTTTCACAGCCAGCTTCCCACACTAAAGATGCCAGTGCCTGGGACCCAAAGACTAGAGAAGTACTAACTTGGGTGAGGGTGGTGCTGGATCTCTGGACAGGTAAGTGTCCTTTTATTAAAATTCAGCAGCTACAGGATTTAGTAGATGCTGACATTTATTTATTTTTTTCTAGAGTGAAGAACTGCTTTAAAAACAGATGAGAGGATGTTCTGTGGCCATTTTGGTCTATTTTTCAGATCTTTCTGTATAGTGATCGCCCAGTGCATCCGGTAAATTTGTATTAGTGGGAGGTGCCAAAGGAACACAAAATGAAGAATTGTTTAACAAGGAAGGGATATTTAAAGTAGATGTAAACCCAATTACTAAAATCTTATTTCAGTTTTTAATATGTTACTATGATGCGCTTTCATACATACAGTAGGGTAAATGAGCTTTGTCACCCCGGGACAGGAAGTTTGTTACTGCCGGGATCATCAGGTGATTGGAGAGCTCTACCTCTGACCCTTCAGGCAGCTGTTTGAACAAAGAGACTGCTGCTTCCTCATAGAGAGCAAGGGACCTTTCTTGCAGCATGCTGGCAGGACACAGGCTTTTCTACTACATTATACAGAATCCTCCAGAACACTGACCAGCCAGGCAGCAAAATTAAAAAAAAAAAAGTCTAAATTCATAAAATACAGCGCTGCTCAAACACACAACATTGCAAGCAGCTTCAAAGATACAATATTTATATATGCAATATGCACAATATATACAGTATTCACAATACATTTTATATATATATATATATATATATATATATATATATATATATATATATACACACAGTTGCAAGAAAAAGTATGTGAACCCCTTGGGATTACATGGAGTTTTGCATGAATTGGGCATAAAATGTGCTCTGAACGTCATCTAAGTCACAACAATAGAAGAACACAGTCTGCTGAACATAATACTACACAAACATTAGATGTTGCCATGGTTTAATTGCACATAACATGTAAACATTCACAGTGCAGGGAGGAAAAAGTATGTGAACCTTTGGACTTAATAACTGGTTGACCCTCCTTTGGCAGCAATAACCTCAACCAAACGTTTCCTGTAGTTGCAGATCAGACCTGCACAACGATCTGGAGTCATTTTGGACCACGCCTCTTCACAAAATGGTTTCAGTGTAGCAATATTCTTGGGATGTCTGGTGTGAATCGCTCACACCAGACATCCACAGCATCATGCCACAGCATTTTAATCGGGTTGAGGTCAGGACTCTGACTGGGCCACTCCAGAAGGCATATTCTGTGCTGTTGCAGCCATTGTTTTGTTGAATTACTTGTATGCTTTGGGTCATTGTCCTGTTCCATCACCCATCCTCTGCGGAGTTCAGAGCACATTTTATGCCCAATTCATGCAAAACTCCACGTAATCCCAAGGGGTTCCCATACTTTTTCTTGCAACTGTAAATGCAATATACATAATAAATACAATATACAGAACATATACAGTATACACAATAGATACAATTGGTTTATTTTTTTGTTTTATTAGTGAGTTTTTTGTAAAATTCTAATTTGCTTCAAGTTTGTACTTGGTTTACGTTGGATACATTTGCAAATATATGTGAAGCCGCACTGCCACATCATGTCCCCTCTGCAACTGCAGGCCCTAACTCTACTCTTAACGCCGTCACCAAATTATGACATACTTAGCAAGGAATACGCTGAACTAGTTCATTAAAAAAAAGAGTTTTTGGTTAGATATATTTGCAATCAGATGTGAAGTGTCACAGTGGTCCCAAATGGGGACACTCTTTGAGCCAATATTATATTTCTGGTTCAACACATCTAGTGCCAGATGGCAAAAAAGATCATCTCACAGCTGGTCCAACGCACGCCTGCTGAAAGGACTACCTGCCTCCAACCTCCCCTCACAGCCAGTCAGTCAGTCCATGCCCGCCTGCAGAAAGGACTATCCGCATCCAACCTCCCCTCACAGCCAGTCACTGCACGCCTGCAGAAAAGAGAAAGGTCTGCCAACCTCCCCTCACAGCCAGTCCAACACACGCCTGCAGAAAAGAGAAGTCTACCGGCCTCCAACCTCCCCTCACAGCTGGTCCAACTCACACCTGCTGAAAGGAGAAAAGTCTGCCGGCCTCCAACCTCCCCTCATGGTAGGACCCTTTTTTTGGTCTGCACTAGAACCGGATCGCATGGGTATTCACACCCATGCGATCCGATTTCGCACATTGCACCGCGTTTTGCGGACAGCTTTCGGGGTGTTGTTAACTTAACATACACACCCGCAGTGGTTTGTATGAACGGGGTGCGATTTTGATGCGGTGCGGAACTGGCACAGAAAATGCTGCAAATTCCCCACCGCATCAGTGTGAACCAGGGCTAAAATTCCCTATAGCAGATGGAGACTTCAAAAATATATGATGAGAGGAAGTGGGGTCACCAGTGATTTTGCCTCTATGCCTTTTGCAGCCAATGGAAGAGGCTTCTAGCTCCTGCTTCCTTCAAAGTGCCCCTATAGCAAGCTGCAAAGTATAGTATAGAGTGCCCTTATGGCAAGGTAAAAATAAATTCTGCCTTTAGAATTCCTTTAAATCACTTCTGTAGCAATCGTGCACTAAGAGATGGATGCGAACCTACATTTTGGCAAAGGCCTCCATCTTGTATCATTTTCTACTCCAAATTCCCCCTCCCTCTCTGTTGAGTGACATGTGGTCTGTTTGATGCAGAGATCAAAGGCAGCAAACTCATTGGGAGGGCGTCATGGTTATAAACCCCAATTAGCCTGGACCCCGTATGTCTGCGAGGCTCTTGCTGGAAAAGGATCGTAAAGCCATAGACCAAATCCTTCACTGAGCCTCAAAGACATTCCAGGTAGTCGTAAAATGGACTCACATTTAAAAATCCATTTTCCCCTATGATTTCATATCTTGGAATATGAAAGACTTACCTAAAAACCAGGCATATATTCAGACCAGTCACTTTAATACAAGTTGTCTGAAATATTACACCCCGAAGCTGACCTATACAGGAGAGCAGAAAATGATATCTCCTTAACCGTCCCAGCAGGTATGTCGTATTTCATATCTAGACGTTCGGCAGGTGATTCTGCATATTAACCTGTGGATATAATGTTATCTGTATCCAGGGAAAGTTATTGCCCTGGTATCAACTTGCGAGGGATTTTGGTTCTAGCTGGGACCTCCGCCTACAACTCCCTCCCAAGTGAGGCAATTGGTTCTCTGCTTCAAGGAGACACCCTGCTGAGTTCATAGAAAAGCTGTTATGCTTGGAGCAGAAAGTTAAGCTGAGTTGAGCTAAGTTGAAAATTCTCCTTTTTAACATCGGAACTAACTTTGGGAGATAAGGCACCATTTTGGCTCAGGAAACTTGATCTGCTTAAACCAGGACTTTTGGCAAGTACTTGACCTTTTAGTAATAAATCTTACTTTCTGAAAGTGTTGAACTGTTTCTAAAGCTCTTTAATGCAAACTAAGAACCCCTGTCTCTGAAGAGCTCTACTGTGTGTGTTTAAACCTCTATATACCCTGCCTGCGGTGACATTGGTAGACAGACGATTATTCAACATCATAGTGTTATTGCTGATATTGGCGAGTTTCCTCTTTCTCTGTACAAAAAGGAGGTGGTGGCAGTGTGAAGGGTTAATTGCGTAATTAACCTGACCCAGTAACAATCGCTCCCAGGCTGCAAGTACACAGAGTGTGGTCCATTAGCTGGAAAATCTTTGTGCAGGGTGCAGCTAGGCGCGTGGCATTGTTATGCACGTGACAGTGCGGTTTTAGATTGGCTAGTCCTTTGGTCACGAGTTTTGTGAGAAGGGCTGGGGTCTGACGCCGCGATCGTCACAACTTCTTCTCAGGACTACATATCCCACAAGGCATTGCTCCTCACACATTGACAGTTCTCATGCACTTATTGACATGTATGGACAGTGTACTGAGCTGTATGTGTGCTGCACTGTGTATACTGACATGTATAAATGGTGTACTGAGCTGTATGTGCGCTGTAGTGTGTATAATGACGTGTGGACAGTGTACTGAGCTGTATGTGTGCTGCACTGTGTATACTGACATGTATAAATGGTGTACTGAGCTGTATGTGCGCTGTAGTGTGTATAATGACGTGTGGACAGTGTACTGAGCTGTATGTGCGCTGCATTGTGTATACTGACATGTATAAATGGTGTACTGAGCTGTATGTGTGCTGCAGTGTGTATAATGACGTGTGGACAGTGTACTGAGCTTGTATGTGTGCTGCACTGTGTGTACTGAGCTTGTATGTGTGCTGCACTCTGTGTACTGAGCTTGTATGTGTGCTGCACTCTGTGTACTGAGCTGTATGTGTGCTGCACTCTGTGTACTGAGCTTGTATGTGTGCTGCACTCTGTGTACTGAGCTTGTATGTGTGCTGCACTGTGTGTACTGAGCTGTATATGTGCTGCACTCTGTGTACTGAGCTGTATGTGTGCTGCACTCTGTGTGCTGAGCTGTATGTGTGCTGCACTCTGTGTGCTGAGCTGTATGTGTGCTGCACTCTGTGTACTGAGCTGTATGTGTGCTGCACTCTGTGTACTGAGCTGTATGTGTGCTGCACTCTGTGTGCTGAGCTGTATGTGTGCTGCACTGTGTGTACTGAGCTTGTATGTGTGCTGCACTCTGTGTACTGAGCTTGTATGTGTGCTGCACTGTGTGTACTGAGCTGTATATGTGCTGCACTCTGTGTACTGAGCTGTATGTGTGCTGCACTCTGTGTACTGAGCTGTATGTGTGCTGCACTCTGTGTACTGAGCTGTATGTGTGCTGCACTGTGTGTACTGAGCTGTATGTGTGCTGCACTCTGTGTGCTGAGCTGTATGTGTGCTGCACTCTGTGTACTGAGCTGTATGTGTGCTGCACTCTGTGTACTGAGCTGTATGTGTGCTGCACTCTGTGTGCTGAGCTGTATGTGTGCTGCACTCTGTGTACTGAGCTTGTATGTGTGCTGCACTGTATTTTCTGATATGTAAACAAATAGTGCATTCCATATGCAATAGTTGAAACTATTTTCATAATCTATTATGTTGCTTAGTTGTTTCAGCCCTGATCGTTTAAAAAGTAATTTTTTAATAAATTTAAATCTGCAGTTTTTACTAATATAATACCTGGTGATCTTCCCATGAGGGTTTTCAGGCTGTGATAAGGTGACAGCTATGTGTCTGTGTCTTCCAATTGTTCTTCTGCGTTGTCACCCTGTCATATGGACATCTGATTAGGACTACAAGTGTCTGTTCCAGTATACATTAGGCTTGCATGGTCCTCTGTTGTCCTCCTAAGAATCCCCGCCCTGAGAAATGCCATTCAGCCGTAGCTGGAGAGAATCTAGAGAAGAAGTGGCTGTATTAGGTCTGCAGAAGACTAGCAGCACTGAGATGCAACAACGGTCAATCAAAAGATCAAGTCAAGTGTTTTCTGGGGGGAAAAAAAATGTCAGTTGTTTGATACCACAATGTTTTAGCAAACGAAATCATCCATTTAGGATTTACATCTTATTTTATCTCTAAAAGAGGAATCAAAAGTGCAAGGAGCCACAACTCAAAAACCTGAAAAAAGGTAAAACTGCACTTTATAGCTACCCTGTCATTTGGATAACCCTCATAGTCTCCAGAGTGGTCCAGGAGACCCTCAACCACCTTTGTATGCCACAGCATACTCCTGCTCAGAAATTCAGACTTTTCCATGCCACTTTCTGGGGAACATATCTAAAAAGCTAGGATTTGCATACAGAATACCCCGAGGTTGAGGCTTCCAGGGTGCCCTGGAGACCCAAAATGTGTGCTTTTTGGTTCTCATATCACTCTGTCTGACTTATTTCCTATTTTCTGCCATTCAGAGGATCATGGGACTAACTGCATGGGACTGCGTGCTTTTTCTCTAAGCCAAGAACTGAAAGTGTTCCGCTTTAAAGATCACCTGTAGGGAAGGAAATGTGGCAGCTGCTGTTGATCACTCTTTTTAAGGTGCAGATTTTAGGACTCATCCTGACCCTGGCTCTCTACTTGAGTCACTGACCTAGATCAGTCATGAGTCTCCAGAATGGTCTGAACTTCTGTTCTCCATGTTTATTCCACAAGGTTGGCACAAGGTAGTGAATCCAGGATCCGGGTTATTGCTCTGGCACTTCAAAAATGGCAGCAATGGCAAATTCCTTATTTCTGTCCTCACAGGTTACCTTTGAAGTGGACCTGTCCTTTTTCTGTTTAGGGTAAATGAATGTATTTTTGCACAGGAGACCTCCTCTACTGCTACTGGAGCCCATCAAAATCTCTGTATAAGTTTCAGGTTAAGTGTGAATGGAAGCTTGCACTGGACTAACAACCCTTTTCATGTGACAACCCTTAGGATTTGCTATAGGCTGCTCAGGCAATGCTGCAATATCGGGGAAAGGGGGGGTGGGGAAATCTCATGTTCCTCTGTACCCAGAAGCTCCAGACTTTTCTTGGGAATTCAGCAGGCAGAGTGCATGGTAGATGAGTGCCAACAGAGGAGGGGACTTCATCAAATGTCTAAAGCATTGCAGACACAAGAACCTCTTTCATTGTTCAAAATAACATAATTACTCAAAGCAAACTCTCCCTCTTTTCTTTCCTTCTCCCCCTTTTTCGCTTTCTCTTTCCCTCTTACCCCCTCCTTGTCTTTCAGTTCCGCCTGCCGCCACTTGCGGAGATATTTGTATGTGCTGGACAAACTGTACTTTCCTCACTCACACTGCTCCACGCTTCAGCACTGCTTCACCAGTCTCAGTGACAATGGGGAGGAGTTCTTGTCTCTAACGTGCTCTCATATACTGCGATCCTATGCCTCCAGGTTAATAATCTCTCATAGCTGTCTGCATGCTGCATGCCACTGTGTTGTCCATCCAAGCACTTGTGTAACTGATGGCTGTCTGTGTGTTTGTATTGGTGACGTCATTATGCACGCCGAGATGAAATGCACCATTGTCAGACATGAACATTTTGCGTTTTAAATTGAAACAGGTTTAGTTGTGGGTAGATATTACCCTAAGATCAGATCTTTTTTTCCTCAGAGAATAGGTGAAGGAACTCCCCCCTTCCAAGTCCCCCCTTGTCTCATCCCCCTATCCTCCTGTGAGCACCATCCCTTGGTTACACCTGTCTCCCAGTACTGCCCCTTTTAGAGAATACAGAACCAAGTGTCATTTTGTGGTGCTGAATATTTATATGGAATTAGTTATTACAAGAGAATCAGTAAAATAAATCCCCCCCTCCTCCCCCAGCAACAATAGACCCCAACCCTTCAACATTTGATTACTCACACAATAGGATCCCCCAGCAACAATAGACCCCACCCCAGCAGCCATAGATCTTAGTCCAGCAACAATAGATCTCTCACACAACAATATACTCCCAGCAACAAAAGATCCACTCCAGCAACATTAGACCCCCAGCAGCAACAGCAAATCTCCAAGTAGCCATTAATTACCCCCCCCCCATCAGCCTTTCCCTCAACAGCAGATCCCTACCATCGACATATGACCCCCATAAAAAATATATCCCCCACCAGCAACAATAGACCCTCAGACAAAAGCATATCCCCACCAATGACAATAGATACCCCAGCAGCCAGCATCAATAGACCCACCAGCACACCCCTTGCCATTACTTACATTCAGTGCTGGAGGTGCCAGAACTGCATTCCCCCGCACATGTTATATAGTACCCTTACAAGTTCCTTCTGCTCTGTGAGCGCCAACAGACGGGTTGTACTCAAATTCAAACATTGTTAGGTATATGGGAACTTAATATCACATGTACCAACATCCCAATTTTGACAGTACTTTGTAACACCACTTGGTGACTTAAAGTGGAACTAATTTATATTTATTTCTATTATTCAAAGCAAACTCACATATCCATCCTTGTCTCCATGCTTTAATCTGCTGAGAAATCACTTAGAAAACACGCTTTAGCATTTGTGGCCATGGCTATCTTGAGTAAGGGCAGATGATTCATGTAGCATGATTCATCTGCCCTTAGCTCAGGCATGCAGGCAGGATGGTTCTGCTTAGCTGAGAAAACCTCTCCTGAAGACTCCTGGGATGTACTTTCCTATCTATTTACTAATGTTAACAGCATAAGGATTCAAAATAGTCAATGTTGATTGAGAGAGTGAAGTTCTACTTTAAGGGTGCAAATGGTAATGGAATGCAGTGAAATGCAAGCATTGTCTAGACAACATTTCCCATTAAAAAGTTCATATTTTATTTTAAAAAAAAAATGTAAAATTAAAAAAAAATGTGTTTATACATCATATCAACTCCATTTATGTGTAACCTGCTGGCGTTATCCCATATTATATGTCAAACACAATCCAGCATGATATAAAAGTGCTTCTATCCAGCGATCCAACAGTAGAATATTATTGTTATGTCTTAGCCAATAGGATATGATAGGCCTACACGTTTCACAGAACAAGTCCACTTCCTCAGGAGATATGGAGGTTACGGGTTATGTTCTGAGTACACACCATTCATCCAGTATTATTCTAAAACAACTTATTGTATGGGACAGGGATCTACATAATAAAATGTCAGCAGAGGATTGCATGAGACCATATAAAGAGAAAAAACACTTGTCCCTGTACAGGGGCCTGATGTACCTGTTATGGAATCGCCAACAACAAAGGGACACATGATGGGTAACCTGGAAGCACAGTCTCCCCAGAGCAGGGGCAGACTGACAACTCATGGGGCACCCGGGCAATAGGGTATCATGGGGCTCCTGTGTCCTTGCCCAAACTCAAAAAAAGCCTATGAAAAAGGTACCAGGGGCATCTGATGGGGCCCCCTACTGACCCCGGGCTCTCGGGCAGTGCCCGAGTTTCCAAATGGTCAGTCCGCCCCTGCCCCAGAGATCTAATCTGCTCTGACCCAGGATAAATCCCAGTTTGTGCATGAAATTCAATTCTGATCCACCATTAGTCTCACGTTCCCCTTCGCTTGTCCATAAATCCTTCCCGCTTGTCTGTTGCAGAGCTCCTGGCACTGATTCTATTCGACTCTTTGGCTTGGTCGAGTAATGGGTCCCCCCCACTGGCCACTGTGATTTGCTCCTACTGACCCCAATACACAATGTTAGGGGTCAATGGGAGGAACAACAGTGGCCAGTGAAGGACAAGCTGTTCTACAAACCCTGAAGTGTGGCATAGAATCTGTATCGGGAGCTCTGATACAGAATGAGGTTTCAGTAAACAGTAAACATGTGCAATTCGTTTTGGTACAAATCGAATTTCAAATGAAATTTTCATTATTCAAAGTTTTGGATGTTTCCGAATCACAATAGTAACGAATTTCAACTACAGGTGTACCTCGGTTTATGAATTTTTAATACGTTCTCCGGGACGTTTCGTATTGCAAAAAATTCAAAACTGAAACGCGGTTTCCAATAGGAATGCATTGAAAACCAATTTATCTGTTCCGGAGGTCAGAAAAAAGTTTAAAAAAAAAAAAAAAAGTCTCTGTCACTATAGATCTATAGTAATTACTGGCTTTTTTTTCTCTTCACTATAGCTCACTGAATCAGCTGTCACTTTCCCCCAGCTAAAAAAAAGAATTTTTCCTTTTAGTTTTTCCCCCAGTTAAAAGAAACAATGTTTCCTTTTTAGTTTCTTAAAATTTAGTTCCGGGGAAAGTGACAGCTAATTCTGTGAGCTATAGTGAAGAAAAAAAAAAAGCCGGCAATTGCATTTAAAAATCGACACCGACATACACTTCATATTGCATAACAAAATCGTAAACCGAGGCATTATTTTCAATGGATTTTCATTCGTAAACCGAAAATTAGGTTAACCGAGGCATTTGTAAACCGAGATACGCCTGTAATGCGAAATAAATTATAGTGAAATTAACCGAATTTAAAAATGAATTCAAATTCTAAATGGAAACATGTTGCAATAAATAAGATGATGATTCCTACATAGGCTGCTTTATAGAATAGAATAAAACCAAATAGAAAACAATAGAATAAAACTGAATAGCATAGAAAATAAATGAATGTAGTAGAATAAAACAGAATAGAATTGTAAATAAAATAGAATAGAAAATAAAAGAATAGTACAGAGAATAAAAGAATATAATAAATTAGAATAGAATAAAATAGAATATAGCAGTCTTCTGAAATTCAAATATCAAAATTGAAATCAATTTGAAAACTAAACTTAAAGCGATACTGAAGGTTTTTTTTTTTTTGTTTTTTTTTTTCATTATGACAAACATGTTATACTTCCTGTGTGTAGTGATTTTGTACATTGCAAGCCATTGGCTCCCCCTTGCTGCCTCAGCCAATGAGGAGGCAGAGACCCAGGACAGCCGATGCTGTCGTGCACATCGCTGGATGGCGATAAGGCTCAGGTCAATATTGAGGGGGCCGGAGGAGCTGTCACACACTGAAAGTTTTTTACCTTCATGCATAGAATGCATGAAGGTAAAAATCCTTGAGCCTTTAACATCACTTTAATAATTCTGATGAACAATCTGAAACTGAAAAAAATTTCCTGTCGTGCACATCTCTCGTAAACAAGCCAAAGGATGCTGCTTTCTTTACAAGTTTGTACTTTTGGAATTCTGACAGGGTGGCTTTAGAATCCTTTTGCCAAAAACTATGCCAGTTACAAAGGCTTAAAGCTACCCTGGTCATGAAGGGGTTGAGAATTCACACAACGGAACCCATGCAAACATATGGAAACAAATGCACACATGTTCCGTGCCACATGTCATGGATTTTCTCCATAATGTCACCAAAATTCTAAACATTTCTAGAGTTGAAATCAGTTTGTGCTGCCCTTAGGCTATCACCATCTACAGACTTGCTTTTTATGGTTTTTCTCTTGATGAACTGTAAAACTTTAATCTTTATGGCTTCAATTTGACTGCCTATCAAATCTGCAACGTCAGCTGTGTTCTTTGAAGTGTGTTGTAGTAAATGTAGATGGGTAGAAGGACATCTGCCCTCCTGAATGATAGTGCTGAGTCTGCACTTACAGTTCATCCTTCCCCTGTGGTATCAAGCTCCACCTTTTCCGGGTCATGGTAGGTTTTTGTAGCTCAGACATTGGAAACAGTAGAGGGATGGAGATACGGTATGTGACTAATCTTGGTCATGGCAGGTTTTTGTAGCTCGAACATTGGAAACAGTAGAGGGATGGAGATACAGTATGTTGCTCATCTTGGTCATGGTAGGTTTTTGTAGCTTGGACATTGGAAACAGTAGAGGGATGGAGATACAGTATGTTGCTCATCTTGGTCATGGCAGGTTTTTGTAGCACGGACATTGGAAACAGTAGAGGGATGGAGATACGGTATGTGACTCATCTTGGTCATGGTAGGTTTTTGTAGCTTGGACATTGGAAACAGTAGAGGGATGGAGATACGGTATGTGACTCATCTTGGTCATGGCAGGTTTTTGTAGCTTGGACATTGGAAACAGTAGAGAGATAGAGATACGGTATGTGACTCATCTTGGTCATGGTAGGTTTATGTAGCTTGGACATTGGAAACAGTATAGAGATACGGTATGTGACTCATCTTGGTCATGGCAGGTTTTTGTAGCACGGACATTGGAAACAGTAGAGAGATAGAGATACGGTATGTGACTCATCTTGGTCATGGCAGGTTTTTGTAGCTTGGACATTGGAAACAGTATAGAGATACGGTATGTGACTCATCTTGGTCATGGCAGGTTTTTGTAGCACGGACATTGGAAACAGTAGAGAGATAGAGATACGGTATGTGACTCATCTTGGTCATGGTAGGTTTTTGTAGCTTGGACATTGGAAACAGTAGCGGAATGGAGATACGGTATGTGACTCATCTCAGAGTTGTATCATTATAGCTGTGGATGCCTATAACTGATGAGGGTCACAAGGCAACGTTAGAGCCTTACCTCAATAGGGAATTGCCTGGGAGGACATTTTCTTCTTGGTATGATACACAGGAATCTAACTTTGAGCTGGAATTTCATTACAGACCACAGCTGAAACACATTGGTGTGAAGGAATTTGTTTGAGAACAAGGACGTGCTTCCATAGTGGTGGTCATTGGCAAGTTGTATTCTCTAAATCACATAGACAGCCAGTTTACACATCGTCCCCATACCCAGTGTTCCACCACTTACCCTAAACATGTAATGGGTTCTGATTTATATAACTGTGCAGCAAATACAAATATCTGCAAACCTACCCCATGAGTGCTCTTCAAAGTCAACCTAACTTCTTAAGCTAGTCTAGCACATTACATGTTCAGTCAGTTTTGGGGGGGGGGGGGGGGGTTGTTAACTTGTTTGAGTATACATGTTTGAAGCCATTGACTGGCTAAGAACTGAGCAGTCAAAGACTGCTGGTTCTTCAGTTCTCAGAAAGCTGATGACAGTTAGTCACTGGCTCTTTGCTCTGCTCCTCCGGCTCTCACTGGAGCGCTGAGCTGTGCAGGGGGCAGGAGCAACTTGCTGAGAGGTTGAGCCAGCTGCCGGTCCAGGTATATGGGTGGATCCTGACTGTAGAGTCAGGGTCTGTGCAGAGCCTGGACCGACTGAGTGACGTCAGCCAACAGCAGGCTTTAGCCTGTAAACTAAATATGGCTCACAGGTGTGCAGAACGAAATGAACTCCTGAGATCTATAGGAGAATTAGAGCCCAAATAGCTTTGGCCATTTTTCTCATTTTAAATTAAATTTTCACACCCCATCCCATCCTATGCTGGGTTCTCTTCAAAATACATACCTGCTCAGCAGATCCAGCATTGTCTTTCAGTGATTCTATGTTCAGTGTCACAGCCTGTGTTCCATGTCGTTATGTTGGTCTTCTTCAGCCAGCTGTCTCTTCTGGGCTAAGGCAGCCTGGCCCCCTGTGAATGGGCTTCCTCAGCCTCCTGGGATATGTGACAGGGAGTCTCCTAGTGGGCTGTGGGAACAGGACGTGTCATTCTTGCCTAAGTGAGAATGGCAGTGGGCAGGGCCACTGTGTAAAAAAAAAAAAAAAAAGAATGCTATTACTGTGGAGGAACAGAGGCATGGTTGTAAAGTGTTATTGCATAGTCAAGTTCTGGTTTAAACAACACAGGTCTTGCCACTCCTCTGATCATCTCATCTTACTGCCACTCTGCTCTCATCTCCTATCAGCAAGCTCCTTGTTAGCACTTGAACACTGCAGCACAACTGACTGGCAAATAGTGCTGCTTCCTGTTCTTCCAAACTAAGCTCTTCAAGAGCAAGAGTAATACAAGAGGGTGATTCCAAGCCAAATTCAGGTGCGTAAACTGCATAAACACCTTTACAGGAAATCTTTGGTCGCAGCATAATTTTCTAACATCATCATTGTAGTAACAAACAATAGTTATATTTGACAATCCAATATAAACTTACTTGAAAAGTCCCTTTAGGGTCCCTGCACACTATGTTTTAATTAAAAAAAATGCTGCTTCTGCAAGAGTTTTGCGTTTTTCCCATAGAAGCAGCTCAGTGTTATCCTATGTATACATGTACATTAGGTCGTTAGAGACATATTTTAAGATCCGCGTTTAGAGGTGGAAAAAATCCTTCTTGTTTGCTTTTTTAGAGTTTTCTGGGAGAAAAAAGACAGAATGCCCCAAAAAACACAAACTCCTGTACAAAAGTATGACATTCTATATAAGTGTTGTTTTTCCACCAAGGGAACTGGCGTTGGTTTTTTTTTTGGTTTTTTTTTTTTAAAGTATAACTAAAGGCAACACTGTTTTTTTGTTTTGGATAGAGTGGAGATGGATTACAACCCCTGCCAGTTTTTATTGCTGTTTCCCCATTAAGGAGATTCACCTTTTCTTGTTTATCATCATTGAAAGTGAAAGAAAAAAAAAATCCCAAATTTTGGATTGTCCCCAGAAAAGTGATAGAGGGGAAATCTTCTATTGGGGACACTTGTTCTGGTGACCTGGAGGGCCCCAAGGTAATCCTTAAATTTGCAGGGCCTCTGTCTTCCTGTTTCCTAATGAAGCAGGAAGTGAAGGGAAATCTCCGCAATGGGATACGGGGTGGGGGGGAATCTTACAGGGGTTATAACCCTCCTTTACTCCATCCAAAATAAAAATAAAATGTTGCCGATCGTTCTACTTTAAGTCCAGCTTACATGGATCCTTGATGTTGTGAGTGCTGCCTTTCTGCTGGCCATCTTTCATCAACTTCCTGGATTCCCTGCATGCTTTGCAGCTTCTATCTCTCCTTAATTTCCATTTTGAATGACTACATATCCCATGGTACCTTGTCTGTGAACAGTAATTTCTGTTCTGACTCCGCTTCCTGAAACTCCACCTCTCAGCTCTTCTGTAGAAAACGGGCTCTGTGGAATGTGTGACACAGCTGTGCCTACTGACAGGGCGTGGTGATTACGTGTCACAGAATTCAATGAAGTGAATGTGGAGATCTTCACAAAGTAAGTTTAGAAACTTCAAGATGGTTCGGATTAATAGGAATACGCTAGAAATAACTGAAATACAATGTAGGAATGAATATATAAAAGTTATTTATTGACCAGGGAGACTCCTTTACCGCTTCCAGTCCGGACATTTTCACCCTCTTCCTGTCCAGGCCAATTTTCAGCTTTCAGCGCTATCAAACTTTGATTGACAATTGCGCAGTCATACAATAGGACCCATATGAATTTTTTAGCATTTTTTTTTAGACAGATAAAACTTTCTTTTGGTGTTATTTATTCACCACTGGGATTTTTATTTTTTTGCTATATAATTAAAAAAGTACAAAAATTAAAAAAAAAAAAGTTTTTCTTAAATTTTGCAAATAATCTTTCTTCATAGATCTTGGCCAAAATGTTTTCATCTATCTTTTTAGTAAAAAAAAAAAACCCAAATTAGTTTAAAACCAAAAATTATAATTTTTCAAATATTTCTTTTTACATTTTTATTTTTTTTTTTTTTTTTTAAACATACGTCCACCCTAGAAGTACAGTGTCACCATAGTGACACTGTACTACTTGTGGGGGATGATAAAGTTTTTTTTCTTTTTTTGCACTGATTGCTTTTACACTCATAAAGGCTGTAAAATCAATCATTTCTCCTCTCTGGCTGCATTCCTGCAGCCATTGAGAAATACTGTGAGAGCTGTGATTGGTCACAGCTTGTCACATGGTACAAGGCTGTTGTGAATAGCCTTGTACCATGTGATCTCTGTGATCATTCACAGATTTCACACGTAGTAAGCAATGATGTCAGGAAGTGACATCTTGTTTACTACTATGCTTGTGATCACTGATTGGCCAATCGGTGATCACTTGAATCGGGACCTCACACAGAGGTCCCGTACAGCGGTCTGTAAGGGATCTCTGTGTCCGATCGCGGTGCCGCACGCTCTCAGGGAGCACGCACAGGCAATGGAGGCGGGGGGACGTTTAGAAATGTCCACGTGCTTCGGCAGCACTCCCGTCTGGTCGTTTATCTACATGGGCCAGACGGGAAGTGGTTAAAGGGATATTAAAGGTACATTTTTTTGTTTTTGTTTTTTTTTTTGTTTCTTTTTTAAATAACAAACGTCATACTTACCTGCTCTGTGTAATGGTTTTGCACAGAGCAGCCCCGATCCTCTTCTTCTTGGGTCCCCCGCCCGTTCTCCTTTCTCTTCCCCCTTGACCAGTGCCCCCAATAGCAAGCCGCTTACTATGGGGGCACTAGTGCGTGCTTGCACCTAAGCTCCGTTCTATGCATCCATAAGATGCACAGAGCTGCTGCTTGGCCCCACCCCTCGCCCTTTCCTGATTGGTTCACTGTCTGTTATTGACAGCAGTGAGAGCCAAGTGTCTCAGCCAGTGAGCCTTTAAAAGCACTTTAATGCTGTATTAATCAATACAGAGCCGTGTCTTTTATATCCACCTAGAGTTCAGCTTTACGCTCCCATTGGGTTATTTTATTTGCTTTGGACTTCAGCAGATAGATCTCCATTTCAGAGATTCGATTCTCGACCCCATAGTTCTCAATATCAAACCCGTCCATCGCTTTGGATAGGCCGTAGAGGGGTGTTTTGTTGGGGAACGGGTTAAGGAGCCGACTGCCAGTTCTACTGGGAAGAGAAAGGGAAAAAAATCGCATGACAGAAACAATGGAGAGAGTCCAAGCTGAAGAGAGGGGAAACACAGCTTAGCGGGGGATGCTGCAGAAAACAGACCACACAGTGAAACCTAAGTGAAACCATCTTCCCCAGCTGAAAGAGGGAGAGAGGTTGCAATTACAGACAAGAGCATCATATTTAATTTGTGTGAAAGGCTTTATTATACGAGGCCCGAGAAGATTTCCCCCCAAAGGATCCGCCGTAGGTGGGATTCAACATTCACAGGAAACAGGATGAAAAGAAGAGAGATCCATTCCGAGGGATTTTTACTCCTCAACTCTTCCAAGAAAACCAAAAAGGCCGCTCAGAACCGCAGGAAAATCCCCGAAGAGCAGGACTAACAAACGTGATCCCAAGCCTTGTTTTTGCAGTGTTTGTTGGTGTGACTAACTCGTAGCACAAATAATGAAGCATTCTTGAACAGAACGGCGTCCGAGTCCAACCCAGGCAGCCAATTAAAGATGAAACAAAACCCTCAGGACATTGTTAAGCTTAGCAAACCTGGTCCATGCCAAGTCCGGACAGAGGGAGGCTTTTCTTGCCACCTACATGGGCTAGTTGAAAGGGGAGTAGCTAGAGAACATCTAAAAACATCCTTTAGTTTGCTTATGTATTCCTTTTTATGAAGCAATATTTTTAGTCCAGCTCTTGTAATTATCTGAACTCTGACAATATACTTCACATACAAGATTGAAGTGAGTTTGTCATGAGAAGACTATGGGGGCTGCCTCTGCTTACCACTCTTTTTTGAGAATGTTTGCTCCTTGGCTGTCAACTGATGCTTATGTCATGGTTCTGCCTTGGCTTCAGTGTTTTCTGAGTCTTTGACCTGAGCAAGTATAGAGATCAGGAATTCCAACACTCTTTTTCAGCGTTCTTATTCTTAGACCGTGATTCAGAAGTATTAAAGCCAGGCAAGTAGCATTTTCATAAGTGGTCAACAATGGCTTCCCCTACACTTTTCTCATGAGTTGCCTAAAGCAGACCTTATTGCAAAAGCAAAATGAAAGTGCAGCTATTCCTCCTACCTCCTCCCCACCCTTGACTCTAGCACTTTAGCTTTTTTTTTTTTTTGTATGTATACGGGGATTGGGAACATTTTTTGACAGGTACCTGTTCCCACTTCCTCAGTTCTTGCCTAGACAGTCCTCTTGCCCACATGTTGCAGGAGGCTGCAGGACCAGTCCCACAGTGCCACACGATCTTGAGTATGCGCAATTGGGGAGCCAGCCGTGATTCCTCAGGAAGTCACAGCTGACTCCCATATCCAAGATGGCAGCACCGGGGACAGTGGTGAGAAGAACCAGATGGGGGAAAGACCTCGCAGAACTCCAGGCACTGGTAAGTACCTTTTTTTAAAAGTCAGCAGATACAGTATGTGTAGCTGATGACTTTTTTTTTTTATAAAGTTGAAGGTCCTCTTCAAATTGGCTAGCCATGTTTCAATTTTCTCATCTTCAGGATAAAATACGGTAAATCAGTTGATTCTTCCCATCCAGGCTAACAGTTTGGATGGAGGAATCTCCACTGCTGGCTATTGCATTTAGTAATTGCAGCGCCCACAACTGCCTGAATGCAATGGCATTGCCAAACGATGATTGCATCCAAAAGGGTGGCTTTCATTGTTTGGATGATAATTTTACAACCGATTCATTTGATATTTAAATCCATTTTTTGTCAAGCTGGGTAATACTAGCAGGGCCACCACAGCATGAAATTCAGCCAGTTCAGCAGTAATCTCCTGAACATCAAGATGTTTATGGCTAGCCTTAAAGCCAAACTCTGGTTTATGTTTAGGGGACAGAAAAAACACTGTTACCTAAACCTCCACAGACAGCTCTCCACCGTGCTCTACCAGTGGACTGTTTTGCGGTGTTCTCATGTCCAAAGCAGAGCTATGGCCTTTGCATTGGTCTTGATAACGCTTGTTTTTTTTTTTAAAACTTTCCTGGGGTTTAGCTTTAGGCCTCAAGCACACTGTCATGGAAATTTTGTATTTACAGGTTGAACTTTAAATGTGTCATATATTAGTGTTATTCATATGTCTCTCGTGTGGCTTAATTAAAGCTCTGAAGGCTGCAATTGGGCCATGCGCATTTACAATGTATGTATTACAGTACTCAGCTCGGTAATGGATGAGATGGCAGATCTGCGCTTATAGACCAGCGTGTATACCACCATGGCATTCGATGCGAATGCCGCCGGCGGTAGGCCGCGGGCCTGTATCCACATATCAGCAGCATAGTACCACATGGACTTCGTATCGCGAGGTGCCAGGCAGTGCGAACTCCGCGTGTAGGTTCATGTATATCTTACAAGCCATTACCGACCTGAACTGTATCTGGATGGATGTGTTTTAATAAAGATCGTATCGGGCCCATTCAGATACAAACTGACACTGTTTAATCTAGGGGATGCTTGTACAGAGAATGGACATACTGCTAGGAGCTGATAGGATAGGGGGAAGTTTACTCTCCTCAGAGAGCTCACCATGGGAAAGGGGGAGGGGAGGACTGGTTTCCAGTATAGATAAAAGGAAAGGCTATGCTCCAATCAGGATGTACATTCTGTGTATAGACGCTCCCCATGCATTGTTCTGTGGGAGGGGATTGACCTGACTCATGTGGGGGGCGTGTGTGTGCTTGTAATAAAACCGGAGGCTGAGGATGGAAACGGTCTCTATGTGAATTCCAACAGCAACCTGAGAGTGTCGCCTGATCATTCCTGGGTAACGGGAGCTCCATTTCCCCACATCTCAACAGAGCTAAACAAGTTGGAGGCGCAGGAATCGTGGAGCTAAGCTGCAGTCGCGGTAAGCGAAGTTCGCACAGCTTTATGGGGGATTTCTGCGCATCCAACTGCGAGTACTCACGGTAAGGAAAAATTCGTTCAAAGCGAATTTCCAAGACAACACTGAGTTCCTGGCAAGAGAAAAGCAGCTGCAAAACGCTCCATACAGCTTGTCTGAGAGTTCAAAAATTGGGGCGGGAAGCTGAAATGATACACTGCAGAGCTCAGTGAGGAGAGTTCTGAGAGCTGAGGCTGTCAATCACAGGCTGTGCTCTGAAGATCCCTCCCCATCACCTTTTTTCTCTTGGTGTCAGGAAAAACTGTTAGAAGTGACTCATGCAAATAGTAGAAGTTCGAGGCAGCGGACATAAGTAACACTTAGTGCTCTTAATTGAGATAAGTATACACTATAGAGGGATATGCTTTGTTCATATTTCATGTCTGAGGTTTACAGTCACTTTTAAAGTTGAAAAGGAGCTCATAGGACTGTTGCCCTGTCTGTGAGCTGATTGGTGAAAGGGGCGGGTGCTTAGTAGGCAGCATATATGTGTTGATGCTTTGCAATCATAAAGGTAGGGGGCTGTACATTGCTTTTATTGGCTTTAATTCTTGGTGCATAGTTTGAAAGTTTAAATTCACCTTTTGACCAAAAATAATAAATGCACATTTTGTTGCAGGTAAAAAAAAGTGTTTTTATTGTTTTTGGTTGGGGGACCCTGTAAACCATTACAGCAGTGATTAGCAGGTCGCTGGTGCCATGCAGGTCCTCTGCAGATCTGTAATACATCTGCTTGCCTGTATGGGATGTACGAGCAAGCAGATATACTGACAGGAAGAATCGATGAACTGCCACAGCACTCCAAAGCACCATGGTAGTTCATTAAGAACTACAAGAACTACATCAGCTAAGGCTGTCTGAACCTGTAGTTCATTCATTCACAGAACACTGAATATATGGTGCTGTCGTGTGGCCGGAGCCACATAGTGACAGCTGGCGTGGGGGAACTTCTCCCTGTACTACTGTCATGGGGGGCAGCGGCTGCAGCATTGAGAACATGTTACATGTTCCACCCTAAAAATGGGTGGAACACCACAGCCCCTTCCTTTCAATCTCTAATCTCAGATCTTAAATTCCAATGCGAAATGGAAAAAAGACTGGCCACTAATAACTCCACCCAACATAAGTTTAATTCTCTAAAATCCTAAAATGCTAACTGCTACGTAAAACCCTGATACTGTACAAACAATCGCACAAACTATCCACGTCAGACTGGTACCTCTCCCTCATCCTCACACAACCTATCCCCCCCTCCACTTCCCCCCCTATTACTCTCCCCATGTTTAATCCCCCTCAATACCTACTACACCTCCCTACGGTTCAGTCCACCCCAAGCATACCTCTAATGCTTATGCCGCAACTATAACTCCGACCCAGGGGCGGACTGACCATTTGGAAACTTGGGCACTGCCTGAGGGCCCGGGGTCAGTAGGGGACCCTATGAGATGCCCCTGGTACCTTTTTCATAGGCTTTTTGGAGTTTGGGCAAGGGCACAGGGGCCCCATGATCCCCTATTGCCCGGGGGCCCCATGAGTTGTCAGTCCGCCCTTGCTCCATCCCCAGCCAAAAGGCGGGCTAACTGTCTAATAAAGCTGTATTGTATGCATACATTCTAAACTGAACCAAATGTTTATCTCTGTTAAAAAATTTACCTTCAGTAAAAATTATTGAAATTAAAAAATGGGTGGAACATGTTCCCAAAGGTAAACTTTTCCTTTAAGAATACCTGCCTCATTGACATCAAAATGCTTTACGAATTTCCCAATACATATATTGATATATAAACCACCTTTCGCCAGCGGATCCTCCCCTCCATAAAACATCTGGAAAATGAAAGCAAAACAAAAATGAATAGCTCATATAAAGATACAAATTCTTTTGCTGCAATACCTTAAATCTGGAACTGCCCCAGCAGTACTTCTTTTTCACCACTAAAAGTCCTCAGTAATCAGTTAAATGGTGGCCAGCATCATTACACCTACTTCCTCTGAGCCCAGGCTCTCATGGGCCTGCCTTAGCCTGTGATTGGACGGTGAAAGGAGAAGTAATGCAGTAATGAGCTTCTCTCTCTCTCTGCTTTCTCCTTCTATCAGCATGCTTCCTGTCAGCACATGTACTCATTTGCTGCATGTGCTGCTTCTTCCTCTCAGAACATTACTATACAGGGACTGCAAGATATGCTGCAAGCAAGGTAATATCAGGTATTTGCACTGCATTACCAAAATTAAAATTTAGTAATAACTGATCTGCATTAACTTGTGGCTTTTATATCTGCCTAAATTTGCTAGTTATTATTATACAGTATTTATATAGCGCCAAAAAGTTTGCTCAGCGCTGTACATTATAGTGGGGGACAGAACATGAGACAATACAGTAACAATACAATACACAAGGGGTTCGAGGGCCCTGATCTTTGGAGCTTACAATCTAGGAGTTCATCTCTTTTGTGGAAATGTAAGAAAAGAACACACAAGTCTGGATACAAGTCCTGTGATCTAAGTTTAGCTTTGCTAAAGGTTGCAGCTTACAGATCAGCTCCTCACATCCGAGGGTAAGGCCCTTGCTTAGGGGTAGGTTTGCCATATGATGTTCTGAAAGCAGCTCTAAGTTCATATTTAGGCATTTCCCTGCAGCCACTTTTGTGTGCGCACAGCGGAACATTCATTTGAATGGGCTGCTGTACTTAAAATAGTTTGTAAACTTAGAATATACCCAGTGAAGTGACTGGCCTCAGGTGATGCCCATTGATGAAGCAAGCCTCCTACATAGGTTGTACCTGTTTATCTGCAGCGGTTTGCCCCCTGCATTTATTCAAAGTGAAGAATTTACACAGGATCTCTCAGCTCTGAAAAGCAGGGGATGGAGATCTGAAGTTACACTCTGCAGAAATCAGTGAGAGTTGATTGGAGTAGAGGAACACACCACCCTTCATCAGTGGTGTATTCAGGTTTTGTGCTGCCCTAGGCAACAAACCCCCCCCCCCCCCCCCCCCGGCAGAGAGAGAAACTGACACCAACATCAGAATCCCCCCCCCCCCTTCCCCAGAGAGAGCCTAACAGTGACCAACACCCCTGCCCCCCAACGACAGAGAAAAAGACACCTTTGCTGCTCCGTACATCCCCGGGAACGAGAGACGGGCTCTGCATTACACCATCAAGCAGCCTCTCTCGGATCCCACCTGGTCCCTGTGCCGCATATGTCCCTTCTTCCAGGGAGCACTGCTGTCCCCCTAAAAGATTCTACCCTAGGCAAATGCCATGTTTGCCTTTTAGTAAATACACCCCTGCCCTTCACACAGGAACAGCGCTGAGGCTGACAATCATAAGCTTGTGTGCTTGAGGTCCCTCGCTGTCACCATTTTTCTCTTGGTGTCAGGAAAACTTATCAGAAGTGACTCCTGCTGATAGCACAGGAACAAGCAGACTAAAATTATACTGGGGCTCCTGGCAAGAGAAAAGCAGCTGCAAAACGCTCTATACAGCTTGCCGGAGAGTTCAGAAAATGGGGCGGGAAGCTGAAATGACACTCTGCAGAGCCCAGTGAGGAGAGCTCTGAGAGCTGATTGGATAGAAGGGACAACCCCCCCTTCTCACAGCACACAGGAACAGACCTGAGGCTGTCAATCACAGTCTGTGTGCTGGAGATCCCTCCCCATCACCTTTTTTCTTTTGGTGTCAGGAAAAAATTGTCAGAAGTGACTCATGCAGATAGCAGAGGAATGAGGCAGCGGACATAAATTACACTTAGTGCTCTTAATTGAGACAAGTACACACTATAGAGCAGTGGTTCTCAACCTTTCTAATGCCGCGACCCCTTAATACAGTTCCTCATGTTGTGGTGACCCCCAACCATAAAATTATTTTCATTGCTACTTCATAACTGTAATTTTGCAGTGGGAGGAGTAGTGCCACGTCACTGGTGTCAGTGGAAGGAGTAGTGCCCCATTACTGATGTCAGTGGGATGAATAGTGCCCCATTGTTGGTATCAGTGGGAGGAATAGTGCCCCATCGTTGGTATCAGTGGGAGGAATAGTGCCCCATCATTGGTGTCAGTGGGAGGAATAGTGCCCCATCACTGATGTCAGTGGGATGAATAGTGCCCCATCACTGGTGTCAGTGGGAGGAATAGTGCCCCATCACTGGTGTCAGTGGGAGGAATAGTGCCCCATCATTGGTGTCAGTGGGAGGAATAGTGCCCCATCGTTGGTGTCAGTGGGAGGAATAGTGCCCCATCGTTGGTGTCAGTGGGAGGAATAGTGCCCCATCGTTGGTGTCAGTGGGAGGAATAGTGCCCCATCGTTGGTGTCAGTGGGAGGAATAGTGCCCCATCGTTGGTGTCAGTGGGAGGAATAGTGCCCCATCGTTGGTGTCAGTGGGAGGAATAGTGCCCCATCGTTGGTGTCAGTGGGAGGAATAGTGCCCCATCGTTGGTGTCAGTGGGAGGAATAGTGCCCCATCGTTGGTGTCAGTGGGAGGAATAGTGCCCCATCGTTGGTGTCAGTGGGAGGAATAGTGCCCCATCGTTGGTGTCAGTGGGAGGAATAGTGCCCCATCGTTGGTGTCACTGGGAGGAATAGTGCCCCATCGTTGGTGTCAGTGGGAGGAATAGTGCCCCATCGTTGGTGTCAGTGGGAGGAATAGTGCCCCATCGTTGGTGTCAGTGGGAGGAGTAGTGCCCCATCATTGGTGTCAGTGGGGGAAGTAGTGCCCCATCATTGGTGTCAGTGGGGGGAGTAGTGCTCCATCACTGGTGTCAGTGGGGGGAGTAGTGCCCCATCACTGGTGTCAGTGGGAGGAGTAGTGCTCCATCACTGGTGTCAGTGGGAGGAATAGTGCCCCATCATTGGTGTCAGTGGGAGGAGTAGTGCCCCATCATTGGTGTCAGTGGGAGGAATAGTGCCCCATCATTGATGTCAGTGTGGTGGAGGGGAGAATAGTGCCCCATCATTGGGGTCGGGGGGGGGAAATAGTGCCCCATCGTTGGTGTCAGTGGGGGGAGGAATAGTGCCCCATCGTTGGTGTCAGTGGGGGGGGGAAATAGTGCCCCATCGTTGGTGTCAGTGGGGGGAGGAATAGTGCCCCATCGTTGGTGTCAGTGGGGGGAGGAATAGTGCCCCATCGTTGGTGTCAGTGGGGGGAGGAATAGTGCCCCATCGTTGGTGTCAGTGGGGGGAGGAATACTGCCCCATCGTTGGTGTCAGTGGGGGGAGGAATAGTGCCCCATCGTTGGTGTCAGTGGGGGGAGGAATAGTGCCACATCGTTGGTGTCAGTGGGGGGAGGAATAGTGCCACATCGTTGGTGTCAGTGGGGGGAGGAATAGTGCCCCATCGTTGGTGTCAGTGGGGGGAGGAATAGTGCCCCATCGTTGGTGTCAGTGGGGGGGAGGAATAGTGCCCCATCGTTGGTGTCAGTGGGGGGAGGAATAGTGCCCCATCGTTGGTGTCAGTGGGGGGAGGAATAGTGCCCCATCGTTGGTGTCAGTGGGGGGAGGAATAGTGCCCCATCGTTGGTGTCAGTGGGGGGAGGAATAGTGCCCCATCGTTGGTATTAGTGACACAAATGATGGGGCACTATTCCTCCCACTGACACCAATGATACTTACTTTGCTGACCCCTGCTCCAGCCTGGGCTCGCTCTCTCACTTACCTGTCAGCTGTCTTCCTTCTCTGGCCGCTCTCCTCTTCACTCGCTCCGGCAGCTCCCTCGGTCTTCTTTGATGTACGCGCGCTGCCGCTCGGCTCCTCCTCTCCAAGCTCCACCTCCTCGCCGGTGATTGGCCGCCTGTGTGCCTCTCCTGAGCTACAGTTCCGGTGGCCAATCAGCGGCGAGGAGGCGGAGCTGCTGAGCGATCCCGGAGGTGTGGCCAGGTGACAGCAGCATATCATCCCGCCCACACATCGCCGGAGACTGCAGTGGTGTCTCGGTTCCTAAGACCATCGGAAATATGTGTTTTCCAATGGTCTTAGGCAACCCCTGGGAAATGGTCGTTCGACCCCCAAAGGGGTCGCGACCCCCAGGTTGAGAACCGCTGCTATAGAGGGATATGCTTTGTTTATATTTCATGTCTGAGGTTTACAACCACTTTAATGGTGCCCCCCCTGCTGTCTGCTAAACACAGCGTGTTTTTTGCAGCAGTTGCAGGAATACATGATATTTACATGCCTTCCTGCACCTGCAATACTGTGAATGTGTTAAAGCTGAAGTCCAGGCAACCAGTTGAATAAGAAGGAGAAATACAGCTTTAAGAGCTGTTTACCTGCAAAAACATTCGTATAAATGTCCATTCAAACTTGAAATGTATGCAGCTCTAAGACCTCCCAACCACAGATTGTGTCTGTTCTCTTGTGAAAGGAGAAGCAGCTCACTGATGAGCTCATCCCTCTGTTACTCTGCTCTTTCCCCCTATCAGCGTGTTTCTTACATTGACAGGCACCTCTGTAGCTGCACTGCACCCCCCCCAGTCTGAGCTCTGCTGTTCAGGGACTGCAAGAAGCTGGCTCCAAGTCCTATTCAGGTACTTGCACTGCTTGCATTAAAAATACATTTAGTGGTGTATTGATGAATAAAGAGCTGCAGTACTTTGTGTCTTTTATATCTACATGGAGTACACTGATTTGGCTAGGCACCCAGCATTTTCAGGAGGTGGTCAAAGGCAGTTTATGAATTCCTCTCATTATCGTGTTTTTTTTCTTTGCCTCGAACTTTTCAGTTTAAAACCTCAAAAAATAGGAACAGAAAATTCTCTGTTTTGCAACTCCGTAACACATTGGCCATATTTTGCAGAACTGAAAGTCCCAGCATGCTTTTACACCTTGTTTCCCCCAGCATCCCATCAGTGTCTCTTAGGTAAGATCAGGACAGGATGAGGGGGAAGCCGAGTTGTGGCTCTGCCAATTCTTCATTGAGACACTCCTTTCTCTGCTTTCAGAGACCACCGATTTCCTGGGCCTAAGGATGAATGGGTGCTCTGTACCTTTCACATGGTGTACTGTACTTACAATGTGCTTGTTTTAACTCGATGGCTAAATTATAGCAGCAGCAACTCTTCGAGAAGTTGTGTGTGACCTGTCTGAACTTGGCTCCTGCCACTTTACAGTCATTATCATGTCACAGAAGTTGATGTGGCCAAAGGAGGCCCCTCTCTAAACGAGTGGCTGAGTAAGTGGGAGGTGGGGGGAGATGTACGGCGCAATCACTTTCTCTCATACTTCAGAGCTGACATCGGCGTGAGCCATCTGTGCACTTCTTAAGGCCTCAGCTGTGCCTGCCAGGTATGTTTTGTCACTTGGACAGGTTAATCCAGCCCAGCTTTATTCCGGGGGCCTCTTAATGAAGAAAAACTTGTTACTGGAAAGACTGGGCTTGGCCTATCTCAAAACGAAGATATTTTGGAAGAAGCCTCATCCGCAACACTGTGCTTTTATTAGGTGTCTAGAAAGAACCCCCAAGGCAACAAATTTTTATTCAAAAAATGATTGCACTTCTTTTAATATCTGGGTGTAATTTTAATAATCCACCTCCGTAAAGGTGACCCTATTTGCAGCAAGCAATCATCTCCTGCTTAGACCAAGCCCACAAATCATATGGATGTGGACGCAATCTTCCCACACTCCTTCCCTCCCCAACCAACTCCTCAACTTTTCCCCTCCCCTCCCCAACCAACCCCTCCTTAACTTTTCCCCTCCCCAACTAACTCCTCAACTTTTCCCCTCCCCAACTTTTCCCCTCCCCTCCCCAACCAACTCCTCAACTTTTCCCCTCCCCTCCCCAACCAACTCCTCAACTTTTCCCCTCCCCTCCCCAACCAACTCCTCAACTTTTCCCCTCCCCTCCCCAACCAACTCCTCAACTTTTCTCCTCCCCTCCCCAACCAACCCCTCCTTAACTTTCCCCTCCCCAACCAACCCCTCCTTAACTTTTCCCCTCCCCAACCATCCCCTCCCCAACCAACCCCTCCCCAACCAACCCCTCCTTAACTTTTCCCCTCCCCAACCAACCCCTCCTTAACTTTTCCCCTCCCCAACCAACCCCTCCTTAACTTTTCCCCTCCCCAACCAACCCCTCCTTAACTTTTCCCCTCCCCATCCAACCCCTCCTTAACTTTCCCCTCCCCATCCATCCCCTCCTTAACTTTTCCCCTCCCCATCCAACCCCTCCTTAACTTTTCCCCTCCCCATCCAACCCCTCCTTCCCCAACCAACCCCTCCTTAACTTTTCCCCTCCCCAACCAACCCCTCCTTAACTTTTTCCCTCCTTAACTTTTCCCCTTCCCTCCCCAATCAACCCCTCAACTTTTTCCCTCCCCTGTGCCTTTACCCCCATCTTCTCCTACCCCCTGTCATTTTCTGACTTTTTTATACCTCTATTATGACATTTCTGTCCCCCCTCTTGTCCGTTCAGTCGGCTGGACTATCCGTACCAGCAATAGTTGTCCCTGATAACTTTTATTCCCCTTCACTACCTATAAATGCTACATAAAGAACACTTCAGACCAGGGGCAGACTGACAACTCATGGGGCCCCTGGGCAATAGGGGATCATTGGGCCCCTGTGTCCTTGCCCAAACTCGAAAAAGATACCAGGGGCATCATCAATCGGCCCCCTACTGACCCCGGGCCCTCGGGCTGTGCCCAAGTTTCCAAATGGTCAGTCCGCCCCTGCTTCAGACATTTCAGGTGCAAAATATCCTATTTTTTATTGTTACTATTCTCCTAATCAGAGGTAAGGAACGCTGATGATGGAAATTATAGAGTACAAATCTGTGCTATAGATATTGGTACTACTGTAATGACTTCTGATGAACAGTATAGCATTAGTACAGCTCTAAGGCCTCATTCACACCTGAGCGTTTTGTAGCTCAAAGCTCCAAAACGCTCAGGAAAGAAAGAAATCAATTATTCTCTATGGAGATGGTTCACATCTCCACTCCAAGTTGCCTTTTTGTACTTTTGTAGCTCGTTTTGAGCAGATTGATATGTTTTTGAAGCGTTTTCTTTTCCATAGAAATGCATTGAAACTTGCAATTTGTGCGTTTTTGAGCATTTTCGTGCTCAAATGCAATAAGTTAAAAGAAAAAATAATGAAGAAAGAAAATGTAAATAATAAGCATCATATAATAAATACATAATATAAATAATATATAAATTAACCCATAACCTTAATCAAAATATAAAGTAAATTAACCCCTAACCAAAATAAATTAACCCCTAACCAAAAAGAAATAAATACACACCCTAAACCTAACCCTAACCAAAAATAAATAAATAAACCCCATAGCCCTAAACCCAACTCCTAACCCTAAACCTAATCCCTAACCCTGAAAAAAAAACAAAAATTATTAATTTAAAAAATAATAATAACCTGATGAAAAGCCTAAAAAAAGCTGAAAAACGTAGCCGCAAATGAAACCGATTTTATTTTTTTCTGTTGGCTATTAAAAAAACGCCAAAGCTCAAAAATGCTGCATCAAAACATGCAAAAATGCTCAACACTGTGCATAAAAACATCCGAACAAACGCTCAAAAACGCACCACTTCGGTGTGAATGCAGCATTAGGGAGATTCCTCATTCTGTTTGTTTGTACTCGGTATGTGCAAATAATGAATTTAAAAACAAATGTTAATGCAGAAAGAGGTAGTGCCTAAAATTGCATTTTTTTTTAGACAAAACAATGGCTGATGTATCTTGTATCAAATGCGATCTTTGCCAACCATGATCATCAAAGTTCAGACAAAGTCATTGCGTGGTCAGTTGTGCCTGCGGCAGAGATCTGATCAATGCCTTGTCATTCGGTGTCAGGGCTCCGGGTATGACCAGAGGTGTGTGGACTGACACAGGGAAACGCAGGTTTCAGATATGGTATAAATAAGACAATTTATTAAGACTAACAATACAAGTATAAACGCAGTGCACCAAACCCCAAGCTAACACAGATACATACAACAAGGTGAAACAAACCCAAACCTAAACTGATACAGATATACAGGTACATACACATATAGAGCACAACATAGTCAGGCAGGCCGGGTCGATAACTATCGGGCAGGTAGGTACAGGAGGAGCAGGCGGAGAGTAGTCAGGTCACGAGCCGGGTACAGCAACTAACGGGCAGGTAGGTACAGGGGGTCAGGCAGAGAATGGTCAGGGTCACAAGCCAGGGATCAAACAGGAGAAGTCAGCAGAGGTCAGGATCAGGCAGGGTCAGCAACAAGTCAGGCAGCAACAGGAATGCAGGTTACAAGATACAGGGGCCCATGGAAAAACACACACCAAGGCCCTGACTGTGAGTCTGGCCATTCCTTAAATACAACCCCTGCAATCAGCTTCAGGTGTTTTGGCTGACTGCCGGGGTGAGTCTCTGATTGCTGAGAGCACCCGCTGGCCAGCCCTGGTACTGCAGCCCACAAGACAGGCGAGTCCCACCGTTATTGGCAAGTCCATTCCTGACATTCGGTCTCACAATCAGCACCAGAGGGAGTTTAAAGCCCCCTTTTCCCAGGATAGGTGTTTCCATGCCTCCTGTGTTATTTACAAATTTAGAGTGGCAGGAGAGCCATTCATGAAGGACCTGAATAGGCCATGGATCCACTTTACAAGTAAAAACTCAGTGTCAGCAGTAACCAGCTAGAGTCCTCTATTGTACACAGGGACAATGGCCTTGAACTGGAAGTCCTCTGAGATAAAATATTTTCCAGGCTGTTGTTGGTAAGGCAGGACTGACATGTTTATTGTCAACAGACTTGTAAACAGTTATAAATAGTTGGGAATAAACAGACCACAGGGAAGTCTGATGTGGCAAAAATCTCATTCAGACTCTGTTCACATGTTATTCATGTAATTTGCTCATCAGCAGGAGAACACGTGTCGTACATCCCAACACACTCCTCACCAGCTTGATCATCAGATAAAGGGCATCCGGCTTGTTTTACAATGACACTGGCAGTTGCATCCTGGTAGCACAGTTTTTTTTTTGTGGGGAACATAGAGATCATGTCACTGTGTTTGCATCAGTTTGTGAGTATTCTGTGAAGATGTAAGGCCTGGAGGCCCTGTTGGTTCTGATGGTAGATGAAAGGGTCTGTGTGGTCCAGGATGCATCTGCCATTAATTTGGATGTGAGACCCCTTAAAGACTTGCAAGAAATAAGTCAATTTATACTGCAGCAGAACTATAAACTTTACATCGTAACATGTGTTGTTGGACGTTTCCCAATCAGTGTTGTCATCTAAGAGCTCCAGAAAACTAGTCACGCTTGGGTGTTATGTCCTCCAGTCATTAAGGGGGCAGCATGCAAGGAAAGATACTGACAGGTAATAGGTTTTGCCCCAAACAGGGCAAGGTAACAAGTTTCAACTTGAGCATAAAAACTTTAAATATATCCCTAATAACTATAAATTGTATACATTTATTTTGTGTTCACCAAACATCTTTGCAAACCCATACTCTTTTTTTGTTACCTTGTAAAATTAGCAGTGAAATCATCACCGTTCTGTACATATAGCCTGTATTGAAAGCAGACCCGGGGGGGGGGGGGGGGGGGGTGGACACCAGCAGGTCCTCCCACTACAGGCTGCTTGCAATAAACAACAGTGGCGGATACAAGACCAGTCATCTTGGACAAGGAGAGAGTGCAGCACTGACTGGTCTTCGTTACAGGACACTTGTACAGAGGCAAAGTGTAGGAGTTGTTTTATACAGGCAGATCTGGAAGAAACACAGTGCCTTAAAGTATTCATCCCCCGTGAACGTTTCCACATTTTGTCATGTTACAATCAAAAACGTAAATGGATTTTATTGGGATTTTATGTGATAGATCAACACAAAGTGGCACATAATTGTGAAGTGGAAGGAAAATGATAAATGGATTTACGCTGCAATTCCAGATGCAAGTCTTTTTGGGGATGTCTCTCCCAGCTTTGCACATCTAGAGAGGGACATTTCTGCCCATTCTTCTTTGCAGAATCGCTCAAGCTCTGTCAGATTGGATGGAGAGCGTCTGTGAACAGCAATTTTCAAGTCTTGCCGCAGATTCTCCATTGGATTTCGGTCTGGACTGTGACTGGGCCATTCTAACACATGAATATGCTTTGATCTAAACCATCCATTGTAGCTCTGGCTGGATGTTTCGGGTTGTTGTCCTGCTGAAAGGTGAACCTCTGCCCCAGTCTCAAGTCTTTTGCAGACTCTAACAGGTTTTCCTCTAAGATTGCCATGAATTTGGCTCCATCCATCTTCCCATCAACTCTGACCAACTTCCCTGTCCCTGCTGAAGAAAAGCATCCCCACAACATGATGCTGCCACCACCATGTTTCACGGTGGGGATGGTGTGTTCAGGGTGATGTGCAGTGTTAGTTTTCCACCACACATATAATTTTGCTTTTAGGCCAAATAGTTCAGTTTTGGTCTCATCTGACCAGAGCACCTTCTTCCACGTTTGCTGTGTCCCCCACATGGCTTCTCGCAAACTGCAAACGGGACTTCTAATGGCTTTCTTTCAACAATGGCTTTCTTCTTGCCACTCTTCCATAAAGGCCAGATTTGTAGAGCGCACAACTAATAATTGTCCTGTGGACAGATTCTCCCACCTGAACTGTGGATCTCGGCAGCTCCTCCAGAGTTACCATGGGCCTCTTGGCTGCTTCTTTGATTAATTCACTCCTTGCTTATCAGTTTAGGTGGACGGCCATGTCTTGTAGTTTGCAGTTGTGCCATACTCTTTCCATTTTCGGATGATGGATTGAACAGTGCTCACTGCGATGTTCAAAGCTTTGTATATTTTTTTTTATAACTTCACCCTGCTTTAAACGTCTCCACAACTTTTTCCCTGACCTGTCTGGTGTGTTCCTTGGTTCTTCATGTTGCTGTTTGTTCACCAATGTTATCTAACAAACCTCTGAGGGCTTCACAGAACAGCTGTATTTATACTGAGATTTATGAATTAGGTGACTGCTGAAGGCAGTTGGTTCCACTAGATTTTAGTTAGGGGGTATCAGAGTAAAGGGGATTGAATACAAATGTACGTCACTCTATTAAGATATTTGTAAAAAAATTTGAAAACCATTTCTCATTTTCCTTCCACTTCACAAAATTGTGTGCCACTTTGTGTTGGTCTACCATATAAAATTCCAATCCCATTTACATTTTTGGTTGTAACATGACAAAATGTGGAAAATTTTAAGGGGTATGAATACTTTTTCAAGGCACTGTAAAAAAGGAGCATAACATTCAAGTAATAATATCCATGGCTTTTGTTTTTAGACGGTATTAGTTTATCGTGGCTTTCCTCTTTAATCCCCACTTCCCTCAGCACATTCTCCTTTTCTTCCTTTTTCCCCTGCCCTACATGAGAGGAGGAGTGGTCACTGAAAAAAATACCCGGTACTTGCAGGTGTGAATGAACATATGACTCCCTTCATATAGCGGTGTGGGCCAACCAGCATACACCTGCACTATCATATACAGTGCATTCATAAAGTATTCAGACCCCCTTCACTTTTTTAAATTTTGTTATGTTGCAGCCTGTTACTACAGTTGTTTAAATTCATTTTTTTCCTTCATTAATCTACACTCAGTACTCCATAATGATGAAGTGAAAACAGAATTTTACAAATGTCTGTGAATTTAATAAAAAGAAAAAAAACCTGAAATATCACATGTACTATATTCAGACCCTTTACTCAGTTCTTTGTTGAAGCATCTTTGGCATCAATTACAGCCTCGAGTCTTTTTGGGTATGACATGACAAGCTTGGCACATCTGGATCAGGGGATTTTCTGCCATTCTTCTTTGCAAATCCTCTCACGCTCAGTCAGGTTGGATGGCGACCGTCAGTGGACAGCCATTTTCAGGTCTCTTTAGAGATCTTCATTAGGGTTCAAGTCAGGGAACTGCCCTCTAGAACTTTGGCAGAGTAGTCTCTGAGCCACTCCTGTGTTGTCTTGGCTATGTGCTTGGGATTGTTGTGTTGGAAGGTGAACCTTCGGCCAAGTCTGTGGTCTTGAACTTTGTGAAACAGGTTTTCATTGAGGATATCTCTGTACTTAGCTCCATTCCGCTTTCCCTCAACCCTGATCAGTCTCAGTCCCTGCTGCTGCATCCCCACATCATGATGCTGCTACCACCATGCTTTACTTTTGAAATGGTAATGAGCAGGTGACGAGCAGTGCCTGGTGTCCTACAGAGATTAAGTTTAGAATTGAGGCCAAGCAGTTCAGTCTTGGTTTCATCAAACTAGAGAATCGGGTTCTTCGTCACCTCTCTTACTAAGGCCCTTCTCCCACGATTGCTCAGTTTGGCAAGCGGTCAGCTCTTGGAAGAGTCCAGGTTGTGCCAAACTTCTTTCATTTGAGAATTATAGAGGCCCTTGTGCTCTTGGGAACCTTCAGTGCAGCAGAAATGTTTTTGTAGCCTTCCCCAGATCTGTGTCTTGAAATAATCCTGCCTCTGGGCTCTGTAGGCAGTTCCTTTGACCTCAAGGCTTTTGCGCTGATACAGTATGCATTGTCAGCTGTGAGGCGTGTGCTAGCTGAGAGGCATGTGCCTTTCCAAATCATGTCCGATCAATTTATTTTACCATAGGTGGACTCCAGTCAAGGTATTGAAACATTTTAGAAATTATGAAAAGAAATGTGAGGCACCTGAGCTAAATTTCAAGTGTTGTTGCAAAGGGTCTGAATACTTATGCCAATGTTATATTTCAGATTTCATTTTTCACACATTTGCAAACATTTCTAAAATTCTGTTTTCACTTTTGCTTTGTCACTATGGGGTACTGAGTATAGATTAATAAGAAAAAAATGAATTTAAACAACCGTACTGTCAGGCTGCAACATAAAATTGAAAAAAGTGAAGGGGTTCTGAATATTTTGAGTGCACTGTAGGTTAGTCCATAGCCCTGTGTAAGCTCTGACTCCAGTTACTCATAATCTACACAAAGCAGCATATCCTACTCCCAACAGCAGGGGAGCAAAGAGTATGTACTGCTATGAAGGGGAAGAATTCAAATCAACCTATTGCCTTAAGGTGGCCATGCACAGATCAAAATTTAGTCGGTTCAGAAGACAAGGCCAAATTTCAATCCATGTATGGCAGGGGTAGGCAACCTTAACCCCTTCCCGCCGGCGCCTCCTGGCCCATTAAGAGTTTCAGACACCGGGAGCAGGGCGGGTGGGGCGTGGTTTAGGGATCATGTGACCGCCATGACGCGTCGGCACAGCGATCACGTGATCGGGAAAGGTCCCGATCGAAAGAGCGGACTGGGACCTTTCCGTGAGTACCGCACATGTGTGCTGGGAGCGCGCAGGGCGTGCGCTCTCAGCACATATGTTTTTTGTTACATGACCACAAATGTGCGGCCGCTCAACGTCTAGGCCCAGACGCCGGGAGGCTGCACATTTGTGTGCGGCCGGCGTAAAGGGGTTAAAGAAGTGTAGATCTACATGAACAACATGGGAGAAGTCAAAGATCACCGGGCACAGTGTTTCTTCCTCACATCTGATTTAAACCTTTAATTGCCATAGTACCTTCTCGCAGTAGCGTGCACTGCACAGCAATCATGGGTTTAAATCAGGTGGTAAGGAGGCCTCATTAACGTGAATGGTTCATAATTGGCAGATGCTACACCCAACAACCACGACAGGGCGTATAACTCCTGCCGCAGCTGTGACATGTGTACACCCCTGGCCAATACAACTAAAGGGGGTGCAGTTGGGGCAAGGGTAATAAAAACACGTCTTAACTATGGGGTTTTACCACCCTCCAAACTGCAAATTTAAATGAACCCTTATTGTTCTGAGCCCCCTACAAGACTGCTTTGACACAGATGTGCATGTGCATCTGCAATTTTCTTGGGTTAGCTACACCTTGGCATAGACTTCTGTTATATCCTGTAGGTGTGGTGAATTTCTGAAAGTTCACCAAAACTTCTGCATTTGGGAGTTTTGGTGCACCAAACCTGCAGGATAATAGAAGTCTATGGCTAAGTGCAGGAAAGCTGCAAGTACACTGCACTGCACTTGCGGTGTGGGAAAATCATAGCGCATCAGTGTGAATGCAGCCTTATACTAGCATGCCCGGTGTATTACTTCACACTGACCTGAAGATCTCTTCTTTCCTGTTGTTGGTACCACTCTGGATACTGCTGGCCGGGATCAGAGGTGGAGTGCAGTTGGTATCACTCCACATGGGACAGGAGCCGGCACTACAGAGGAAGCACCGGCTTATGCGGCTCTTGCACCCGACTACAGCTCCCTCTGTAGTCCCTCTGCATTCCACTCTGTTTTATGCTCTGGAAGGGCAGGTCAGCAAGCCCAGATCGTGATCTACGAGTCACTTGGCTGCGATCTACTGGTAGATCGTGATCTACAGGTTGCTGATCCCCTCTTTATGGGCAGGCTGGTTGTACAGAATTTGACCTACAAACCAACTTCTGTACAATCAGCCTGTTGGGTTTTTCCCGAACGATCAGCCAGCCAGACTGAGTAGTGTATTCTGCCTGCGGGAAGGCTCCCCACCATCAGAAAACAATAGCACAATGGAGTGATTCCCCGTCCACCTCAAATGTGTAGATGGGGAATCGGGTCTTATTTTTTTCTTTTTTTCGTTCAACCAGTGGGTTGAAAAAGGACTAATCTATGGTCAGCTTTACCTTGCGTAGGCAAAGCACAGGTGCATTTTGGTGCACTTGTCATGGACAAAACCATTTTGTCTAAGAAGCATGGGAAATACAATTGCTGACCTCCCTCTGGAAATTCTAGTAGTCTGGTTTTTATGCTGACTATCTAACTTGAGTTCTTTGAGCCACAACACACATGAGATTTAGTCGTCTTTGTTGTACTATTTCAGAAGAAGGTCAGCAGTGACTGTCTACAAGACAGGAATGGGGCTGGTGTGGTAGTGCTTTTTAAAGTGGTTATAAAACCCTAACTTATACCCAGTGAAAAGACTAGCCTTAGGTGATACATAGAAATTAAACAAATCCTCTTACATAAGTTATACCTGTTTATCTGCAGACCTCTCTTCTCTACATCCGTTCAGAGTCCAGAATTTACACAGCATTTCTCCCCGGCAAAAAACAGGAGGCGGGGATCTGACCTCACATAATGCATAGCATACAGCAGGGAGCTGAGTGTAATCTGAGAATGGAGACACCCCCTCAACACAGTCTCATAGGGAAACATGCACATCTGAGGCAATCAATCACCTACTGTATGCTGTAGATGGGGCGAAGCGGTCTCTTGGGATTGCTTGATGTTGTCAGAAGTATGTCAGAGGTGATTCATTTACTGTAGATAGAGGAATGAGAGCAGACCAGGGGTGGACTGAAAACTCATGGGGCCCCCAGGCAATAGGAGATCATGGGGCCCCTGTGTCCTTGCCCACAGTCAAAAAAGCCTATAAAAAAGGTACCAGGGGCATTTCATGGGGACCCCTACTGACCCAGAGCCCTCGGGCAGTGCTCGAGTGCTCAAATGGTCAGTCCGCCCCTGGAGCAGACAGAAATCAATATAGGTGCTTTGGCTTAAGGCAAGTACACACTAAAAAAGGATATGCTTTGTTTATTTTTCATTTCCAGGGTTCACAACCACTTGTAATGCATCAGAGTAGTACCTTTAGGGGGCAAAATAATAAAAGTAACTGAGTTAACGGTTAAGGACAACTTTGATGAAAATTATAGCAAGCTTTCTAGGGGCATGGTCTCATACAAGTGTGTCTTTCTGTATGTAAAAATGGGGCCCTTTTATTGGCCAGTATTGTTGATTATTGTAATAGTTTTGTTGTACCTACACTACGCTATTTGATATGTTCCCATCTCCCCATATATTTGGCCATTCATTAGAGTGATGGTGCTATGATATTGATGTCATAACAGAGATATAGAGATGTTTCTGCAGACCTCACGCTAACACAAACACCGAGCCAGCCTGCTCACGTGATTGCCAATGTTACATTCTAGGAAAAGTGTTTTAATATATTTCTTCTTTCCGTTATGCAAGAGCTGTAAACATGTTGAAATGACGAGCTGCTCATTGGCTGATAAAATATGGAGCTTGTTTGTGGGCTGCCCAGACACCATATTTACTGTAATGTCATCACTAGACTGATTTGCTTTGTCGTGTATCAGGGGATACAGGGCAGGCTGTTCATGACTCTGGGTCATATGGCACCTATAGATGAAAGGACACTAGCCTACCAATCAGACAGGAAGTTCTTCCTTATTTAACCCCTCCCACACAGGAAGTATGTAAATTTTTTTGCCAATGTCTACAAAGTGGATGGTCACTGATGTGCTGCATGTGCTCTTGGAGCATACTTAGAGGTCTGGAATGGTTATGCTGGGAATCCTCGCCCTGAACACTCCTGAACTTGGAAGCTAAGTAGGGTCAGCCCTGGTTAGTACTTGGATTGGAGACTACCTGTGAATATTAAGTGTTGTAAGCTTTTCCTCTCCAGAATCTGAGACTGCTGTGTTTTGAGAAACATTTTTGGCTGAGGATGCTAGAGCAGTCCCTCAGGTGATTCCAGACACTCAACAGGTTCGCTGGCCCCAAACCATAGGAGACATGAGGTCTGTCTTCGATCTCAAGGCACTAGACATAAGTCTAAATGTCCTTCTGCTTTGGATGGGATCGGTCCGATCAGTGGTGGCTTGTCTACAAGAGATGGATTTCAGGTTTCCATAGTCCTCAATGATGCTTATCTTCCAAATCCAATCTTACCAATTTTTTCAGGCTCATGAGGAATTTCTGTGATTAGCAGTAAAGAATCACCATTTTTTGTTTTGGGGCACTGCCCTTTGAGCTAACCGTAGCCCCCTAAGTGTTAACAAAACTCCTAGCCCAGTGCTGGGCTTGCTGAGGGTACGGGGGGAGTCATTCCCAGAAAGTTACTTTGCTCACGGAGTATTCGGTTCCAAGTGTAAAGCAACATTTAAGAAGCAAAAGGTATCTTTCAATACGTCTCTGCATGAGGAAATGGTATTTACATTGAAGCGGTTTCCTATGTGCGGTTCCACTCCAAGTCTTTTGTAGAGGAACATGCTATCTGTCTCGATCTTGAAGGTCCAAGCATTGGATTGCCGGAGGGCTTTGTCCCTGGGGTATTGCAGATTCTGAATTGGTGGTTGTTTGTTTGGAATCTGGAGAAGGGATAATTTTCCTTCCAGTGATATGGAAGATAGTAACCACTGAAGCCAGTCTCTCTGGTTGGGGGGCTGGTTTGGAGGTGGCTACAGATTAGGAGGTTTGGTCTCCACAGGAGGGAATACTGCCCATCAGTATCTTGGAACTTTGGGCTGTACTCCTTGCTCTGGATTATTGGACGAACCAGTTGCACAGGTTTGTTGTCAGGGTTCGGTGCAACAGTGCCATGGTAGTGGCGTATATCAACCACCAGGGCGGCACCAGAAGTCGTGCGGTTTGTTGTCTTATCTCAATTGGAGGACGGATGACAATGTGCATTTACAAATGTATTTTCCAGCAGCAACTAGTCCAACAGTTCTTTTCCAGAGAGATGCATTTAATCAGTTCAGCGACAATCCATCAAACAGAGGTACAGACAAGGCAGATGACAGGGTACCCAGAATATTCATGCAATCATCAGAAACCGTCAGAGAACCCACTTTCTCCTGCCGCAACTTTTTATGGCCCCACTCAACAAAAACACCTTCCTTAATATACACCTTTTCCCATTGACCAAAGTGTTGAGCAATCTCCTTGTCTTGTTTATGGCAAAACTGCAATTTTTAACATAAATTCTCTTCACCATATACATGTACACTATGAATATTTAAGACCTTTCCAAATCTAATCAGACAAATGTGCATTTTACAATGCTGGTAGATTTGAAAATAACATGCTTTGAAACTCCCTGACTCTCCTCATATTTATACAAAAACAGGTTAACCCAACATAAAGGATTAAGTAATTACCTCATGCATAAATTCACATAGTAAGGCGTCCTTATTCCATCCTTTTGATATGAAAAAATGCAGTTAGTCTGGTGCGCTATGAGTGCCAACTTCACATACATGAATGTATATACAGTGCATTTATTTATATTTTATATATTTAATTCTATCTATGATGCACACATTTTATATGCCTACACGGTTCAGTAAAAGGTGAACCACATTCTGTCTGGAGAAGAACAGCATGTGCCGTGTCTGTTGGCAGTACATATTCCAGGTATAGAAAGCTGGCAGTGTTTTTGTTTTCCCCAGAGGTCAGCAGCTGATTTCAGGAGAGTGGTCGCTGCATCCTGAGACAGTCTCGGCAATATACCAGCGTTTGGGAACCCCTGATGTGGATCTACGGACTTCCAGGTTCTACAACAAGCTAGACAGGTTGTGTCCAGGACAAGAGTCCCACTGGCAATAGAAGTAGATACACTGGTAACACCTTAGGGACCAGTTCCCCCTAATCTATGCCTTCCCCTGATTCAACTATTGCTATGTCTTTTGTGCAGGATCCAGGAGTAGGTAGCACTGATAATAGTGGTAGCCTAGCCCAGGAGGGCTTGATACACCGACATAGTGTATCTGGCAGGAGACGCTCCTTGGACACTTCCGATACTCCCAGACCTACTGTCTTGGATCCAATAATGGATCCTGCTTTACACTCGCTAGGATTGAAGGCTTGGATATATAAGCTCAGGTCGGGTAAGATTGGGGGGGGTCTTGGGTCCTGTTTTCCCTGCACTTTTGAGTGCCAGGAAGCTGGATTCAGGGACCTTCCATTATAGGACCTGGAAATCTTATTTGCCTGATGTGAAGCCAAGAAGTGGCACCCATGGAAATGTGTGATTGAAAGGTTTTTGTCCTTTTTCCAGTCAGGAGGGGAAATTAAATTGACCTTAAGTACCATGTAGTGTCATATTTCGACTCTGTCCATATTTTCCTTGAGACCGTTGTTTCTCACTCCCTGATTCGTACTGCATGCAGGGTGTACCAGGGACAGTCCCGTCTGTCAAGCCACTCTTGTGTCCTTGGGACTTGAACTTGATCTTGGCTGTCCTTGCAGAGGCCACCTTTTGAACCAATTAAGAAAACTTAATCCTTTGACTCAGAAGGTGGCTTCTTTGATTACTATCACTTTGGCAGGAAGAATGTCAGAGCTGGCGGCACTTTCATGTAAGGAGCCGTTCTTGGTTTTGCATCATGATAAGGTGATGTTGCATCCTCATCCATCTTCTTGCCTATAGTGGTTTGTAGTTTTCACTTAAATCAGGACAGTGTCTCGCCTTTCTTTTTTCCTAGGCCACAGTAGGCAGGGAAAGATTGCTGCATACTCTGGATGTAGTTTGGGTGGTCAGGATTTACAGGTCAACTATTTCTCATTGCATCCACCAGTTAATCATTCAAGCCTATGCTTTGAAGGATAAGGCTCCACCCTTTCAGGTGAGAACACATTCTACCAGCAGTGTGGGGGCATCTTGAACTGTCAGCCATTAAGTGTCAGTTGCTCAGGTTTGCAAGACCAAAGGTCTTTGGTTTATACATTCACAAGATTCTACCAGGTGGATGTCGGAGACACGGAGGATTCTGCCTTTGGCCACAGCGTATTATGAACAGCTGAGTAGGTCCTTTGGGATTGATGGTGGTCGCTAATATGGTGTCACCCACCCCTCACATTTTTTATTGCTTTAGAACATCCCACATAGTCATGAATAGACTGCTCTGTGTCCCGTGATGTACGATAAAGAAAATTAATTTTTTTCTACATACTGACTCCATTTCTTGGAGTACATCACGGGACACAGAGGTCCCTCCCCTCTTTCTGGAATGCCAGTGCTTGCTACAAAACTGAAGTACTTTGTATGTGAGAGGGGTTGTATAGGGGAGGACTTCCTCTGATTGGTCAGCCAGTGACCATTCACCTATAGGTAGCATATAACCCAAATAGTTCTGAATAGTCTGCCCTGTGTCCCGTGATGTACTTTAAGAAATGGATTTTACAGGTAAGTATGTAGAGAGAATCCAATTATTTCTGTAGTCATGCCTGGTAGATCTCCTAGGAGCCATCCCAGGGGCACATATATAGGTGTAGCGCTACCTCCGTGAGGGCAATTGTGGTTTTTGGTACCCGTAAGCTCTGCACAGCCACGCAACACACATTTGCCACCCTTGCATCCACAGTCATTGAATAGTCCATGAGCTTGGTTTTTGTTATTTTACTAGGGGAAATAACTTGGATAGGATAACCGGGATTATGGTATGCCCAACTTAATTGAATCAAAGCATGGGGACAACTTTCTTCCTATTTACAGAAACAGACTCTGGACTGTTCTTTTCTTTGAAATCCATCAGTCATCGCGGATGAGTAGCAACAGCCCCTTACGTGCGAGGAACTCGCAACCCCTCTGAAATCAGCTTCATGCAGAGCTGTCTCCTCTCCCCTGTTGAACTGCTCTAAGGCCTTGATCCTCTTCATGCTGTACTGTAGGCCTTGATCTTCTACATTCAGAGGTGTCTCCTCTCCCCTGTTGAACTGCTCCAAGGCCTTGATCCCCTTCATGCTGTACTGCTGAATGGGTCCCACTGAGCCTGCCCGGGTCCCACCTGGAGGCCAGCCTCCCAGGCCTAGGGGACCTCTCCCAGGCTACCCACATTCTCCTCCGCACTCCATCTTCCACCCGACTACCTAGCCAGCCTGATTATCCCATATTTATGGACTGGTCCACCACTCTACCAGGGTCTCCAAACCTGGGATTGGTTAGACTCCCACAAACATGCAGATTAGGTCTCCACCTCTTTTGCCTACTGGCTTCTGGAAGGTTCCCATGGTCCTCTAGAACCAGGTGGGAGGCGATAGAGTCCCAACCTGTTAAGTCATCCAGCCTGACCTGCAGTAACCCATCCTAAATCAGACTCTCACAGTTGCCATGAGTCCTACACAATAGATTTGCCTACACTATTCTAGTAGCACACTAGAGGGCGCTGCATAGGGTTCCATGATCACCTCAGCTGGCATCTCTTGATTCTGAGTGCAGAAATGCTGTTCAGATATGCTTCTAGACTGCTACCTATTGTGGAAAGTAAAGCCATGCCATTCTGAGAAGCCTTATTTCCACTCCTTGTACCCACAGCTTTGTAATTGTTGTCATTTTCTGTAGCTTTGGTCACAGGTGAGGGTAGACTTTTAATTAAAGTGGTTGCAAAGGCTTCAGGTTTTTTTAATTAATGCATTCTTTGCATTAAGGACAAAGTTCCTTCCTATTTATTTATTTATTATAAAATCCAGCTCCTCTGTCATTAACCTCCCTGGCGGTATTCCCGAGTGTAGCTCGGGGTAAAATATCAATACCAAAAGCGGTAACCCCGGCCTACACTCGGGCTTACCATGCGGCGCTGCATAGGGAGTCCCTGCAGAGCTTACCTTGTCTTTCGCTCCCGCGATGTGTCCCCTGCAGCGTCCCCGGCCATCTCCTCCGGCCGATGCCGGCATCCAGCTTCTGTGTTCCGGTCCCTGTGACGTCGGGACGTACGGGCGCCGCCGGCGGGAAATTTGAAAATTTTAAAAAATGTAATTTTTTTCCAAACAAATTTTACATAGTAAAACATTGCTGTTTCAACCCATTTCACATACATTTTGTCCCGAGTGCTTTGTCCGGCGCCCTGCCTGCATTTTGTCTGTTCTTTCTGCCTGGAAACTGAGAAACGTCCATGGCGTCCAAAAAGTGTCCCTTTAGGTCAAAAGTAGTTTTAGACCGGCTAGAGAACAGCGATAGTAAATCAGAACCACTTGCAGAATTGAGTGATAATGATTCGTGGGGGAAATTCGTCATCAGACACTGAAAACGATTCTGCGACTTTGCTCAGTGATGTGCGAACTTGGCGCTATATTTCAAATTTCAGTGTTTTTGGTTTGATTATATTATTGAATTAAATGTATTATTATTATATTATTATTTTTTATGATTATTATAATTTATGATTTTGTGTTTCAAATTTTATCATCCCCAGGATGTTTACTAGACTCTTGTTCAGACAGATTTCAGTGAGTTATTCCTAAAAATTACTAAAAAAACGACATATTTCCATGCAAAATAATGGTACCGCTTTCAGCACCAAAAATCTGAAATAATCATACCGCTAGGGAGGTTAATATACCTCAGTTGCAAAAATATACAAGCTCTTTAATCTGGAGCAAGGCCTTACCTTAGCCATGGGTAAATTTCTTAGAATGCTTTTTCATTTACTGGAATGTAGACAGAGGAGCCAGTAGGACCCCAAAAGCAGATTACCAGCTGATCTCATTAGCACACACATCCTGCACTGACCTCCCTTCACCCATCAACTATTTTTTCACAGCATCCCCGTGATCTCTCCCCACGTACATTTGCCTGGCTACCCCAGTGTCCCTTCAGATTGGCTCAGGCCACATGCAGCCCACGGGATACCTCTGATGTAGTGCAAGGGCCTGCTTGATTGGATATAGAGTGGATAGATGCTGTGTTCTTCTATTATATAGTTTTGGTAAATCTAAAGGCGATTGTACAAATAGTACAATCAGATTGTTTTGTGTATGGCCACATTTATACACCTAAAATTAAGTAGTTGCACTTTGTGTCATTAATTAACGGCACAGCAAACACAGAAACAAGCACACATTTTGCCACATTAAAATAAAATGGGTGAAAAATGCAGCAAAACGTGCAATAAAAAAATGTGCAAAATGCATCACGCCAAAATGTCCCATGAGCTGCGCTGCCACATGTAGAACAGCCCATTGAAATCAACTGGCTGCTGTATGTGTGTCACTGGAAAAACAAGCCAAAAAACATGGGCTTCCTCTACTTTAGGTGTGAATGGGGCCTGAAAGTGAAATTGGTTTGTTTACACAGAACAATGAGGCTCCATTCACATCTGTGTGATTCTGAACACATGGCAATCTGCACAGAACATGCACGCTTTGCCATGTGTTTCAGAAATACACTGTAAATGTGCATCATGTATGTCTTGTCATTACATGTTAAAGGCGCCCCAAGTGCGGCGAACGCACCAAAAATTGCGGTAACGCACCATGCTCTGCTCCAAAAATACGTTCAGGAGCTTCTCTGGGGCGATTGTTGCGTGTATGGCAGCCCGTTCCAGTGAATGGCCTGCCTTATGCTTGACAAGTGAAACCGCTCCAAAACACTCAAAAACAAACGCATGCAGGAATGTGAGTCACGTGATTGGGGCCTGACAACTGAGTGTCTCCATCCACTCCCTCCTATATACATGTACAAAGATGGCCATACACTATGCATTCTGATTGTACAATTTACTTTAGATTTACCAGAACTATGGAATAGGAGGACCCACATGAACAATCCATTCAATTTGTATCAAATCAGACAGGCCCTTGTACTACATAGCTGATGAGAGGAAGGTAGTATTGTAATGAGGGAGGAGTGGTGAACACACCCTATCACACCCTCTTCTGTGATGCAACAAGGAAGTGAAGGCTTCTGGGAAGTGAATGCTTGGAGACCATCTACAGGAAATTATGCCATCTGAAAATCTGTTTAAAATCTCACATAAACTGGCAAAAAAGTAAACGTTCTTTGCATGTAGTAAGTGAGAGAAAAGCACAATGGGATGGCTGGGCTAGAAATGGTATTGGGAAATGCTTCTATTTATTATGAAAAGTGAAATTCTGCCTGAAAAGGTGAACTTATCCTTTAAAATAAAAAATGTTTTACATGCAGCTCACTCCCAGCCCCCCTTAAATACTTATCTGAGTTTGATCTCAATCCAGCATTATGCCCGAGAGCAGTGGTGCTTCTCTCTCGGTGGGGCCGAGACGTGCTGTGTGTCAATAGAAACACACAGCATGGCTCGAAAGCGAGCCCACATGTGTGCCACCATAGATAAGCAGAAGAGTCCAGAGCAGGACCCCAGAGATGGAGGATTGAGCCACTTAATTATAACATGTTTGTTTATTTAAAAAAAAAAAAATCTTTGCAATCCCTTTAACCACTTGGCAACCGTGCTATAGCTGAATGACGGCTACAGCGCGGTTGTCTAGTCCTGGGAGGGCGTCATATGACGTCCTCCTAGAATGCGCCCTCCCATGCTCCCCGGGGGCGCGCACCCGGCGATCTCTGTGATCGCTGTGTCTTACGTACATAGCTGATCACGTAGTGTGGTAAAAGGCCAATCACAGCAGCCTTTTACCACATGATCAGCTGTGTCCAATTTCCAGATCACTGGAAAATGAAGTTGCCAGTTATCGGCTGCACTTTCCTCACACTGTCGCGCAAGGAAAGTACTGCTGATATCCGGCAATTGTCAGAGGATGGATTGGCACCAATCCATCAGGGCACTGATGATTAATGCCCAGCAGTGCCTCCCATCAGTGCCCAGCAGTGCCAGCAGTCAGTGCCACCCCCCTGTGCCCGTTTGTGCCACCCATCAGTGCTGCCCATCAGTGCCGCCTATCAGTGCCCATCATTGTTGCATATCAGTGCTGCCTATCAGTGCCCATCATTGTTGCATGTCAGTGCCACCCATCATTGCTGCCTATCAGTGCCCATCATTGTTGCATGTCAGTGCCACACATCATTGCTGCCTATCAGTGCCCATCATTGTTGCATGTCAGTGCCACCCATCATTGCTGCCTATCAGTGCCCATCATTGTTGCATGTCAGTGCCACCCATCAGTACTGCCTATCAGTGCCCATCATTGTCGCATGTCAGTGCCACACATCATTGCTGCCTATCAGTGCCCATCATTGTTGCATGTCAGTGCCACACATCATTGCTGCCTATCAGTGCCCATCATTGTTGCATGTCAGTGCCACCCATCATTGCTGCCTATCAGTGCCCATCATTGTTGCATGTCAGTGCCACCCATCAGTACTGCCTATCAGTGCCCATCATTGTCGCATGTCAGTGCCACACATCATTGCTGCCTATCAGTGCCCATCATTGTTGCATATCAGTGCAGCATCATCAGTGCTGCCTATCAGTGCCCATCATTGTTGCATATCAGTGCAGCATCATCAGTGCTGCCTATCAGTGCCCACCATTGTTGCATATCAGTGCAGCATCATCAGTGCAGCCTATCAGTGCCCATCATTGTTGCATATCAGTGAAGAAGAAAATTTACTTCTTTGCAAAATCTTATAATAGAAACAAAGAATACCTTTTTTTTTTTTTTCTTTTTTTTTAAATTTCAAATTTTTTTATCTTTTTTTGTTTATAGTGCAAAAAATAAAACACCCAGTGGCGAGTAAATACCACCAAAAGAAAGCTCTGTCTATGTGAAAAAAATTTAATATGGGTACAGTGTTGCATGACCGCGCAATTGTCATTCAAAGCACAACAGCACTGATAGCTGAAAATTTGCCTGGGCAGGAAGGGGGTACAAGTGACAGTTAGGCGAGGGGTTAATTCACATAGAAAGCAATGCTTCCTCCTGCAGATGGATGCGCTCTGCTGCTTTCTATTACATACGTGATGCTTCTGAACTTGACCCCTCTAATTTTGAAGAAGCAGAGACCAGATTTATCTGTACTTTGAAAGGGACAAGCTGGTAAGAAGTGTGAACACTTGTGCCTGCTGCCTTATGTGTACTAGTGGGATCTTAGGTCAGGATAGGGCATTGGTTTTCTGGAGATTAGGGACACTCTACAAAAGCTACATTATTGCAATTCATAATTTCCCAGTCTAATACAAATCAGCCTCTCATTCTGTAATGTCACTGGAATGCATGTGCAGCAAAAACAGCTTTCTGATATTTAAATATTGTCTGGCTCTTCCCATTGCACAGTTGCAGACCTGAGCTGCCTGTCTGACCTACTTTATAGTCTACCCATTCAGACGCTGAAGCCGAGTTCTAGCAGAGCTGATGCTCAGACGGATTAAAACTTATTGCAGAGGTAATGGCTGAGCGTTGTCTGTACAGAGGAAGGGGGCGTATAGTAAATCACCTCATTTATAGCACCGGCTTGTTCTTTGGTGCTTAATAAAGATTCTCTATGGGGTCAGTGTGTCAACTGGCACATAGCGTCCATTTTAAATTCATGCAAAACGGATGCATTCATTTGTGCAGTATCAATCTAAGTGTTTATAAATCCACCTAAAATGCTCATTCACTTTTGAGCCTTGTTTGTCTCTGAGACATTATTGTCAGTTTTTAACTTGTGTTTTTGACACTCTGCAAGGTTACATAAAATGTAAATAAATACAGCAGCTTACAAAGCCATCCACAACTCTGCCCCCAGCTACATCACCAACCTGGTCTCGAAATATCTACCAAACCGCTCTCTTCGATCCTCCCAAGACCTTCTGCTCTCTAGTTCCCGTGTCACCTCCTCCCATGCTCGCCTCCAGGACTTTTACCGAGCTTCTCCCATCCTATGGAACTCCCTACTCCAATCTGTCCGGCTGTCTCCTAATCTATCCACCTTTAGACGATCTCTGTAAACCTTTCTCTTTAACCTCGCTGGAGGTATTCCCGAGTGTAGCTCGGGGTAAAGTTTCAGCACCACAAGTGGTAACCCCGAGCTACACTTGGGAATACACTGCAGCGTTGCTCTGGGATCCCTCCAGCACTTTCTTTGTCCTGCGTTCCTGCAATGTTCCGCCTGCAGCGTCCCCGGCCATCTCCTCCGGCTGATGCCGGCATCTGTCTTCCAGGTTCCGTTCCCTGCGACGTCGGGACGTACGGGGGATGGAACCGGCGGAAAATTTAAAAACTTTAAAAAGTGACATTCACTAATACACTAAAATCACATAATATAACATTCCTGTATCAAATCATTTCACATACATTTGTCCCGAGTGCTTTGTCCGGCGCCCTGCCTGCATTTTTACTGTTCTTTCTGCCTGGAAACTGAGAAACGTCCATGGCATCCAAAAAGCGTCCCTTTAGGTCAAAAGCGGATTTAGACCGGCTAGAGAACAGCGATAGTAAATCAGAACCACTTGCAGAATTGAGTGATAATGATTCGTGGGGGAAATTCCTCATCAGACACTGAAAACGATTCTGCGACTTTGCTCAGTGATGTGCGAACTTGGCGCTATATTTCATTCAGTGTTTTTGGTTTGATTACATTATTGAATTAAATTTATTATAATATTTTTTATGATTATTTATTATATTATAATTTATGATTTCGTGTTTCAAATTTTATCCTACCCGGGATGTTTACTAGACTCTTGTTCGGACAGATTTCAGTGAGTTATTCCTAAAAATTACAGGCCTACAATAAAAAAACTACATATTTCCATGCAAAAAAAGTCCCGCTTTGAGTACAGAAATACTGACATAATCATACCGCTAGGGAGGTTAAAGAAGTCTATCCTGCTTCTACCTAGTTTCTCAAATGATAAAATCTGCATTTTTTGCTAGAAAATTACTTAGAAGCTCAAAATATTTATTTATTTTCTGAGAGACCCTGGAGAACAAACGTGGCTGTCGGAATTTTTTATGTCACATGATATTTATGCAGTTATTTATCAAACACAAATTTTTAGGAAAAACACACTTACATACATTTTAGTGCACACCAGCACAAAATAATACCCACCTTTTTTTGGTAAAATATAAAACCGTTATGTTGTATCAAGTAAATAGATACCAAACATGTCAAGATGTAAAAATGCTTTAAAAGCCTTCCACACGTGTGTGATGCATTCACTGTTTACTGTGCTTGCCAGACCTATGCATGTGTTGGGGGTGCTTTTAACTTATTTTTTTATTAAATTTTTTTTTCATTTCACTTTGTTGTTATCACAAGGGAGCAAACAAGTCCCCATTGATAAAGTTCAGCAAGTGAGAGATGCTCTTTATGGAGACATCAAGGAGTCTTTTAGACCCCTGATGTCTCTCCTGCCCTTCACAGCAACTAACCAAACACTGATGGGGCTGGCTGTAACAGCCAGTAAATGACAGCTCTGAAAACAGAAGTGACAACATTCTCATGGCTTCTGGGATCTTTCATTACAGAAGAGATCGGGGAACAAATGTTCATCCATCTCCTTTGAGTTCAGCCATCCTGACAGCTTATCTCAGTCCTGTTCTCCCCAGAGGAATGGGAGAGCCTAGGAACCACCACAGGGGTACACATTTGGAGTGCTGTGAAAGTGAGCTGGCATATGGGGCACCATATATCCTACCTGATAGGCTGCAGCCATGATCTGGTATTAACCACTTTACATCAGGAAGTTTATATATGTACATTCAATACATTTAAAAGGAGCTATGCAGTTACTTAAAAAGTAAGTAAACCCAATGTTTCATATTCCTGATATGTGCCTGCTGTATCATGTACTTATTTAGAAAAAGCATCCTTTTCTTTGTATTGCTTCCATTGTGTAAAATCCATGGTGTTCTCGTCAGTCCCCCTGCTTTCCTAATAAAAACTGTCCTCGCTAGGTATGAAAGCACAGCACGGTCAGTTCTCTAGCTATGCTAGGAACTCAGCCTGCTTTCCTCCAATGGTCAGGCTTGTGCTGACATACCCTCCATGCACAGTCGTTCCCTGGGAAGATCAGTGTTCTGCGGGTTCTCCTCCCCTCAGCTCTGTCACCGCTAAGAACAGAGGATATGTGATCATTTATTTTAATAATTGGCTTTAAAATTTAAATAAAAATGCAAAACATTTGTGTATAGATATATAAACTGAATGGGTTGTTTTACAAGTTCTACAGAAATTTTCAAATTGCAGCTTGCCAGTCTTGAGACGTGGTGGCTGCATTAGGTATTTTTTTTTTTTTTTTTTTATTTAGGCTTTTTTTTATTTAGGCTTTTTTTCACCTTGATTGGCTATGTGTACTTGTCCATTGTGTCTATGGAGTGATCCATGGTTGTCACCCAGGCTTCTCTCCTGATATTGCCTACAAACATGCCCTCCTCTTCATCTCCAGGACTAGAATCCAAGGGAAGATTAGTATTTTACAGAAGATAGCTTGAAAGGAAGATGAAATTGTGTGTACTTTCAGTTTAGAAAGTGGCAAAGATGTTGTATGTCTGGCAAGATCAACAGGTATTGTCTGCAAGCCTGAGAAATGAAAACGAATTCATCCACCAATAAGGATGCACTGATACCAGTCTTTCCAAAGTGAGTACGAGCACTGATACCATTTCTCAAGTACTTGCCAATACCTTTTTTTTTTTTTTTTCTTTCTGTATGCTGCGATTTGAGCCCATACAAAATGAATGGGCTGAAACTGCACTGCAAAGAAACGCATGTGGTTTGAACAGGAATGCAGTGCAATTCCTGTTTGAATCGCATGCGATTTTCTTCTCCGATCCTGTGTGAACCCAGGCTGGTCCACATGTTGTTTGAACAGGAATGCAGTGCGATTCCTGTTTGAATCACATTCGATTTTCTTCTCCGCTCCTGTGTGAACCCAGGCTGGTCCGCATGTGATTTGAACAGGAATGTGGTGCGATTCCATTGCGAATCACATGTAGCTTCCCGCACCACTCCTGTGTGAACCCGGGCTAAAGTCACTATGACAAGCCTGGGATCACACAGGAGTGGTGTGGGAAACCACATGTGATTCGGACAGATATCGCACTGCATTCCTGTTCATATCACATGCGATTCTTTGCAGTGTGATTGAGGATCTGTGCAACCCTAACCACCATATATTGTATAAGGTCTTGTAAGCTGCAGTATATTAAATTGTTCTTGTGTCTAGGTAAGGTTTACCTTTTTGTCACCCCCTAGCCATCAGTGCAAGTCAGATCTCTGACAGGTTCGGAAGTGTTGAATCAGATCAGTAGCTGTGGGCAGCACAGAGATCCAAGTTTGCCTACTGCTGTCCATGTCCCCCATGTAATGTACAAGGTGAGAAAGGTCAGATGAGATCAGACAGGTAAACCCAGGACTAGTGTCAGATCTCATTACACTGTGCAGAGACTATACCAGATTCATACACAGTGCATCCCATGTGTGCGGAATCTCCACAGATAAAGGTACACAGGTCAACCAGTCAAGCGGCAGGAATTGCCATCTTTTCTACAAACTGATATTTCTTGCACATGCAATAAACTGAAAGCTCCATTTTCCATAGGCAATCCATGTTTACTAAACCTTCCAAATGTCACTAGTTCTCCAATCTCTCAAATTTTTTATAAAATCAGAAATTGATTGTCAGAACTACCACTAAAATCAGAAATCGATTGGTAGAACAACCACTAAAATCAGGAATTGATTGGTAGAACTACCACTAAAATCAGAAATTGATTGGCAGGACAACTACTAATATCAGAAATTGATTGGCAGGACAACTACTAAAATCAGAAATTGATTGGCAGAACTACCACTAAAATCAGAAATTGATTGGCAGAACTACCAGTAAAATCAGATATTGATTGGCAGAACTACCACTAAAATCAAATGTTGATTGGCAGAACTACCACTAAAATCAGAAATTGATTGGCAGGACAACTACTAAAATCAGAAATTGATTGGCAGGACAACTACTAAAATCAGAAATTGATTGGCAGAACTACCACTAAAATCAGATATTGATTGGCAGAACTACCACTAAAATCAGATATTGATTGGCAGAACTACCACTAAAATCAGATATTGATTGGCAGAACTACCACTAAAATCAGATATTGATTGGCAGAACTACCACTAAAATCAGATATTGATTGGCAGAACTAGCACTAAAATCAGATATTGATTGGCAGGACTAGCAATAAAATCAGATATTGATTGGCAGAACTACCACTAAAATCAGAAATTGATTTGCAGAAATTGATTGGCAGGACCACTGCTAAAAGCAGAAATTGATTGGCAAGTAGGACTACTACTAAAATCAGAAAACCCCTCTACATGTGTTCTTACAAAATGGCATTATTGCATCTTTCAGGGCAGGCTTCCTGGTGGTGACAACAGTACACCATGCCCGCGTGTTAAGTCAGAACTAAATCCATTGACATAATGTCAAAATTAATTTTTATCCAGCATATATGAATTTTAAATTATGGTCTAGAGTCATAATTTCCATGATATTACAATTTACAATGCTGTAGGCCCTCCATTCCTAAAGTCTGCGCCATCTTTGAGAAGGACCCAGCATGTTACAGAATCCGGCGCATGCGTAGTGCGAGGTAGCATGATGCCCTTTCCATGTCAGTGACAGCTATCATGAAAAGCTGCTGAAGAAGGACATCACCCTGGTACAGGTAGATTGTAGGCATCTCTATGATTCCAAGACTGGTAATTTAGTGAGCATATGTGTTTTTCCCTCCTTATTGGGATTCAACATAGAGGTTGTTCTACATGATTACCCTGTAAGCACCCCTGTCAGCGGTCACAAATTTATCTCAATCCTCTAATTGTCACGTTTGCTGGACAGCTTGGTGTGCTAAAAAAAAAAAAAAAAAAAGTTAAATAATGTCTTGCTGGTCGGATCACCTGCTGAAATAATGGCGAAAAGCCTAAAAAATTTAACTAATGCAGCCTCCACAAGTAAGAGCTCTTTCACACAAGGCAGACCCATTTAGCGGATACGCTTGCTCAGCAGGGGATCTCTCTGCTGATTCCCATTGAGCAAGCGGATGACAGCTCTGTGTCTGCTCCACTCCTGCAGAGCAGAGACAGAGCAATGGGGCGGTCAGATGAAAATGGACCGTCTCTCTGTTTTCATCCAGTCCAACAGACAGAAGGGGAATTGGATCCCCATCCGTCTTTTTGGCGGATCGGATGTCGGTGTCCGTTAACACCCGCCGCTCCAGAGGAGAATGGAGGTTCAGATCGAGTCCTCCTGAAAAACGGGCAGGCGCACCCGATCAAAACATTTGTATGAAAGAGCCCTAAGAATATGTAACCTGCAACTTATTATATTTTTGCTTTTCGGTTTAGTATCACTTTCAAGGTGGGCTTACCATTTTTCCAAGCCCATTTGGTTCCTTGAGTTCAACTTTAATCTGCCATTTGTAGTCTCTTTATCAGAAACCCATGTAAAATGGTAGCAACGCAGGAACACAGTCAGAAGACAAGGGCAGAGTGTTGTCACTATTTGGCAGGAAGTGCTTGAACATAGACCCTCATGGCAAGATTCCCAAGCATTATTGTACTGATAGCTACAGATTTGTAAATATTGAAAATGGTCTTAAAAATGACATCAACATATTATAGCTTACATGAGGTTTCAGTGGTTGGGTTTACATGGACTTTAATGCTCTGAAGATATCTACATCACAAAGCTGTATCTGTGTGGGAAAAAATGAAGGTTTATAGAATGTTTTTAATATAAAATACTGTGCTGTTTGCTGTCATTAGATTTGGTCCAGATAGGCTCCTCAGTGAGACCTCGCACCGACGGCACGCTGGATTCACAAAGGCCATAAAGCAAACGGCTGCCGGTTTAAAAATAAATCTTCTGCCCAGCTTGTTCGGCCTGTGTGTATGCGAACTTTATAAATATTTTGTCTTCGTAGCTAAGAGTATTTAGTTTCAGGAATTTTCCACACCAGTTTCTCCACTCTCTGGTTTTATTGGGAAATCCTGTTTATGATAGGGCAATAGTGCATACTTTTCATTTCGGCTAGATGAAGGTGGTGGAATCGTGTGCTGCAATGGATCTCTGTATAAGATTTAAACATTACACTTGTTTCCAAGAAGGTTGGAACTGAAAGGAACAGTCTTGGTTGCCTTCAGCAAGGACCTGGGCTCCATCCGCCTTTTTCATTGCTGTTTAGAAAATCAGTTGCAGTGTGGTGTTACAAACATTCATTCTCAGTATTTCCCTGCAAGCACAGTTTCTTTCCAGCAGCTGCTATGTGCTGCACTCTGCACCTTGGCCAGTTATATTCCATTTAGGCCTCCTTCATATGAGTGTACTGCAGCGTCCACTCGTGCAAGAGCTGTGTTTGTCTACATGGTATGCCCAGAAAAGGCATTCTATCCGATTTGACATTTTACAAGGATTTTACAGTCAGTTCCATTGAGTACAAAAAAAATGACCTTTTCCTATTACTGACTTACTATGCCTTGCTTTGCACTATGTCTTTGTATGGAGGTTGCCATCGTGGTAGGGGCAGGGTTTTGCTTCCCCATGTCAGAGCTTCCAAAAAGAACAGTGAGCAGCACAGTAGCACCGTCACCAAAACTTACTCCTATCCTGAGACTGTCAGCCAGAGGCAGCAGTGCCTTGGATCCCACACTGCAGATATTGTAAACCGCTATGGCCAAAGGTATAGGAGTGCCTAGGCACGCTGACATACCAGGAAGTGTACGGCTGTTTTTCAAGAGCAATTCAAGACCAAAGGTTTCTGCTTAGGCACAATTAACATTTCTTGATGTTCCCTATGGCATAGCAATTCTTCAATTTTTAAGTTCAGTTCCAACCCTTCAGAGATCCATCTATTTTATTTTATACATGCCTTTTATCAGAATTTTTCAGGTTGGTCATGTGATACGTTAGAGCCCTCTTCCTCTTTGCCTCTTCTCCTCAGTGTTTTTAGTCTCTGGCATGATGACGTTCTATGCATCAATGTACTGAGAGAGCAAGGTGCTTGCTAGCGCCCCCCAGGGGGTGTCATTCAACCTAGAAGAGAACCAGCGTTGGATGACTGGAGAGGGACAGTGCTGGAGTTGAGCTTTAATATCACCAGACTTTCAGTTTAATTCCTGCTGTCCTTGATTGTCCACATTCCTCCCTGATCCTGGACATGTATGGGTCACGTGTCATTTCCTTTGGTACCCCTACTTTTTGTACTGAAAGCCCAACACTGAAAACAAAGTAAAAAAGTGTCTTCCTGCACGTTCCCAATCTCTAACCAAAAAGTGGAGCCTATGAGCAGCCACATTTACATTGTCTGTGAAAGGGATCTGTGAAATAGCAATCCAAATAGTGTTTAACCCCTTCACGTCTAAGGGTACAACAAATCTTAATGCCTAAGCACAATTTTGCAACTTTGACGTGTTAGTAAAACCGTCCATATCATCACAACTACTTTGTACATCCAGGTGAATATACCTTGTTTTTTTCAGGACAAATTGGGCTTTCATTTGGTGGTAAATGGTAATGGATATCTCCTGATTTTTTTTTTTTTTTTTTTTATTATTATCAAAGGAAAACTGGCCCAAAATGGTAAAAATAAATAATTTCAGCTGTGTGTTTCTTGCTACTACCATAACCTACCACCAAAAAACAACCCAAAATACATTTTCCAGCTCTTGACGATTGCAGTGATACCATATATGTCAGCGTTTCTCAACCTGGGGGTCGCGACCCCTTTGGGGGTCGAACGACCATTTCCCAGGGGTCGCCTAAGACCATTGGAAAACACATATTTCCGATGGTCTTAGGAACCGAGACACCGCTGCAGTCTCCGGCGATGTGTGGGCGGGATGATACGCTGCTGTCACCTGGCCACACCTCCGGGATCGCTCAGCAGCTCCGCCTCCTCGCCGCTGATTGGCCACTGGAACTGTAGCTCAGGAGAGGCACACAGGCGGCCAATCACCGGCGAGGAGGTGGAGCTTGGAGAGGAGGAGCCGAGCGGCAGCGCGCGTACATCAAAGAAGACCGAGGGAGCTGCCGGAGCGAGTGAAGAGGAGAGCGGCCAGAGAAGGAAGACAGCTGACAGGTAAGTGAGAGAGCGAGCCCAGGCTGGAGCAGGGGTCAGCAAAGTAAGTATCATTGGTGTCAGTGGGAGGAATAGTGCCCCATCATTTGTGTCACTAATACCAACGATGGGGCACTATTCCTCCCCCCACTGACACCAACGATGGGGCACTATTCCTCCCCCCACTGACACCAACGATGGGGCAGTATTCCTCCCCCCACTGACACCAACGATGGGGCACTATTCCTCCCCCCACTGACACCAACGATGGGGCACTATTCCTCCCCCCACTGACACCAACGATGGGGCACTATTCCTCCCCCCACTGACACCAACGATGGGGCACTATTCCTCCCCCCACTGACACCAACGATGGGGCACTATTCCTCCCCCCACTGACACCAACGATGGGGCACTATTCCTCCCCCCACTGACACCAACGATGGGGCACTATTCCTCCCCCCACTGACACCAACGATGGGGCACTATTCCTCCCCCCACTGACACCAACGATGGGGCACTATTTCCCCCCCCCCCGACCCCAACGATGGGGCACTATTCTCCCCTCCACCACACTGACATCAATGATGGGGCACTATTCCTCCCACTGACACCAATGATGGGGCACTATTCCTCCCACGACACCAATGATGTGGCACTATTCCTCCCACTGACACCAGTGATGGGGCACTACTCCCACTGACACCAGTGATGGGGCACTATTCCTCCCACTGACACCAGTGATGGGGCACTATTCCTCCCACTGACACCAACGATGGGGCACTATTCCTCCCACTGATACCAACGATGGGGCACTATTCCTCCCACTGACACCAACGATGGGGCACTATTCCTCCCACTGACACCAACGATGGGGCACTATTCCTCCCACTGACACCAACGATGGGGCACTATTCCTCCCACTGACACCAACGATGGGGCACTATTCCTCCCACTGACACCAACGATGGGGCACTATTCCTCCCACTGACACCAACGATGGGGCACTATTCCTCCCACTGACACCAACGATGGGGCACTATTCCTCCCACTGACACCAACGATGGGGCACTATTCCTCCCACTGACACCAACGATGGGGCACTATTCCTCCCACTGACACCAACGATGGGGCACTATTCCTCCCACTGACACCAACGATGGGGCACTATTCCTCCCACTGACACCAACGATGGGGCACTATTCCTCCCACTGACACCAACGATGGGGCACTATTCCTCCCACTGACACCAACGATGGGGCACTATTCCTCCCACTGACACCAACGATGGGGCACTATTCCTCCCACTGACACCAACGATGGGGCACTATTCCTCCCACTGACACCAACGATGGGGCACTATTCCTCCCACTGACACCAACGATGGGGCACTATTCCTCCCACTGACACCAACGATGGGGCACTATTCCTCCCACTGACACCAACGATGGGGCACTATTCCTCCCACTGACACCAACGATGGGGCACTATTCCTCCCACTGACACCAACGATGGGGCACTATTCCTCCCACTGACACCAACGATGGGGCACTATTCCTCCCACTGACACCAACGATGGGGCACTATTCCTCCCACTGACATCAGTGATGGGACACTATTCCTCCCACTGATACCAATGATGGGGCACTATTCATCCCACTGACATCAGTGATGGGGCACTACTCCTTCCACTGACACCAATGACATGGCACTACTCCTCCCACTGCAAAATTACAGTTATGAAGTAGAAATGAAAATAATTTTATGGTTGGGGGTCACCACAACATGAGGAACTGTATTAAGGGGTCGCGGCATTAGAAAGGTTGAGAACCACTGATACAGTCATGGCCGAAATTGTTGGCACCCTTGATATTTTTCCTGAAAATCAAGTATTTCACACAAAAAAGGTATTGCATTAACACATGTTTTGCTATACACATGTTTATTCCCTTTGTATGTATTGGAACAAATATAAAACAGAGGCAGAAAAGCAAATATGACATAATGTCACACAAAACCCCAAAAATGGGCTGGACAAAAGTATTGGCACCCTTAACTTAATATTTGGTTGCACACCCTTTGGAAAACATAACTGAAATCAGTCGCTTCCTATAACCATCAATAAGCTTCTGACACCTCTCACCCGGAATTTTGGACCACTCTTCCTTTGCAAACAGCTCCAGGTCTCTCTTATTGGAAGGACACCTTTTCCCAACAGCAATTTTAAGATCTCTCCACAGGTGTTCAATGGGATTTAGATCTGGGCTCATTGCTGGCCACTTCAGAACTCTCCAGCGCTTCTTTGCCATCCATTTCTGAGTGCTTTTTGACGTATGTTTGGGGTCATTGTCCTGCTGGAAGACCCAGGATCTTGGACGCAAACCCAGCTTTCTGACACTGGGCCCTACAGTGCGACCCAAAATCCTTTGGTAATCCTCAGATTTCATGATGCCTTGCACACAGTCAAGGCACCCAGTGCCAGAGGCAGCAAAACAACCCCAAAACATCATTGAACCTCCACCATATTTTACCGTAGGTACTGTGTTTTGTTCTTTGTAGGCCTCATTCCGTTTTCGGTAAACAGTAGAATGATGTGCTTTACCGAAAAGCTCTATCTTGGTCTCATCTGTCCACAAGACGTTTTCCCAGAAGGCTTTTGGCTTACTCAAGTACATTTTGGCAAACTGTAGTCTTGCTTTTTTATGTCTCTGTGTCAGCAGTGGGGTCCTCCTGGGTCTCCTGCCATAGCGTTTCATTTCATTTAAATGTCGACGGATAGTTCGCGCTGACACTGATGCTCCCTGAGCCTGCAGGACAGCTTGAATGTCTTTGGAACATGTTTGGGGCTGCTTATCCACCATCCGGACTATTCTGCGTTGCAATCTTTCATCAATTTTCCTCATCCGTCCACGACCAGGGAGATTAGCTACAGTGCCATGGGTTGCAAACTTCTTGATAATGTTGCGCACTGTGGACAAAGGCAAATCTAGTTCTCTGGAGATGGACTTGTAACCTTGAGATTGTTGATATTTTGCCACAATTTTGGTTCTCAGGTCCTCAGACAGTTCTCGTCTCCTCTTTCTGTTGTCCATGCTTAGTGTGGCACAGACAGACACACAATGCAAAGGTTAAGTGAACGTCTCTCCTTTTTATCTGCTTTCAGGTGTGATTTCTATATTGCCCACACCTGTTACTTGCCCCAGGTGAGTTTACAGGAGCATCACATGCTTGTAACATTCTTATTTATCCGCAGTTGTGAAAGGGTGCCAATACTTTTGTCCAGCCCATTTTTGGAGGTTTGTGTGACATTATGTCGAATTTGCTTTCTTTCCTCCCTTTTTTTGTTTTGTCCCAATACACACAAAGGGAATAAACATGTGTATAGCAAAACATGTGTTAATGCAATACGTTTCGTGAGAAATACATGATTTCCTGGAGAAATATCAAGGGTGCCAACAATTTCGGCCATGACTGTATATGTGTATGTTATTTGTTGTTTGTTCCTGTACTACAGCCCAGAAACCATAGTGCACATTTTGTTTTTTGGTGGTTTTTTGTTTTACCTAAAACACACTGACACTAACTGATACCAATTTAAAAAAAAAATCCTGACCTTGACCCAAACACTAACCCTGGCACTGAACTAGATCAAACCTTGATCTAGGTATTTTTTCTTTATTTTTTATTTTATTTTGTAATATTTATTTATCTTTTTTTTTTTTTTTTTTTTTTTTTTTAACAAACGGTTGTTTTTTGCTTATTTGTTTTTTTTCCTCTGTATGCAAGGAGAGAGAGATGCAATGTATCTCTCTCCTCCATTCAAAGAGAAAAAAAAAACAAGGGGCTGTACAGTGACTGATCACTGTGATAGCCAATCAGAGGCTATCACAGCGATCATGTGTCCCGGATCCCAGTCATTAGAACGGGACCTGGGGCTCTCAGTGACACCCTGGTCTTTGTGCTGGGAGCGCGCTGTGCGGTTAATATAAAGGTTTATTATATTTTTCAAATACTGTAAATATCGGGTAGATTTTTACCTCTAACTGGAATCTCCCTTTAAAGTTTTTTTCATTTTGAGTAGAGTAATGCAGGCCATAGATGGGGAGAAAAACGGCAGATTTTCGGCCGATTAACGAACTATCGGTCGGTCTAAAAAACTTACCTGACCACCAATTATTACGAAAATCGGCCGATTAATGAGTAACCTATAACGGGAAATGATGTCATTTTGTGGCCTTTGTGATCCTTTTTCGGAAAACGATCGTTCGTTTTTGACCATCAATGAGGATAAAGTCTGGCGTTTTTTCGAAAATTTTCCAACATCACCGATAATCTGAAAGTCCAAAATACACGAAAAACGGCCGACAAAATCGTCCACTAACGATAAGATAATCGGCCGGTTTTATTTTCGGACGAAAAATCGGCCGTTTTTCTCCCCATCTATGGCCTGCATAAGGGAAGTTTAAAAACCCTGCAAAGCTTTTTTTTTTTCCTCATCTGTGCTCGATTGGGAAGATTTCCTTCACTTCCTGTCCTACAGCCAAAACCAGAACTAGTGTCAGTATTGGAAGATTTCCTCTTTTCTTGTACTGGTGACAAATCAATCTCCAAATGCAGATAGTGTGAATATGTTCGTGTGCATGCAGATGCTTTAACTTCTTCACGCCAGCCGATCGCAAATGTGCGACTTCCCGGCGTCTCGGCCTAGACATCGAGCAGCCGCACATTTGTGTTCTATTAAAAAAGAACATATGTACTGAGTGTGTGCGCTCTTTCGATTGGGACCTTTCCCTATCATGTTACCGCCGTGACAGCGTGTCATGGCGGTCACATGAGCCTAAACCCCGCTCCCAGCTTCTGAAACCCTTAAAGGGCCGAGAGGCGCCGGCGTGAAGGGGTTAAGCACCCTCTGTCGCATACAGGCTCTACTTCTAATGCACCTCATTGGGAGGCTGTACATGGCAGCAGGGAGTCCTGTGAATGTCATCATGGAGGCTCTGCACGCTGTATGGCCCCAGTACAATAGTGTGCATGAAGCCTTGGACTTTGCACATATTTTCTTTTGACAGATCCCCTAACTTTCTGCAACAATGACGTCACCAAGACAGGAAGTTTGAAGAAATCTCCCTGACAAGACACAAACAGGAGGAAAAAAAACTGGGCTGGGTTCTAAACCTTCACTGCCAAAACTAATATACATTTTAACTGTATGAGGTGTACAGTTTTTGGATTGCTCATTTCGAGTTGCTTGCCCGTGAACCAGTAGAGAATAACCTTTAGACTGTAATTGGCCTTTATGTTCAGTGATCATTTGTACAGATATAATTTTTTTGAAAATGGTTAGCTATGGAAAATAATTTTCCAACAGGTCCATAAATCTGGATAATTGAAGAATCCTACATGTCCATTAACCCCGTTATAGCGCTTATCAGAATTATATTTCAGTAGCCAGTGGTAATTCTGGGATCTTGTATTAAACCCGGCTCTCATGAAAGAATATAGACCTCTATCTGAGTTTCATCTCTCAGTATTTATTACTTTTTTTGTCTTTTCCTTCTCTTTAGTTTGTTTTCGTTGCTATCTAAAAAGCACAACAAAGTCCTGGAGCAAGCCACACAGTCTCTTCGAGGACCGCTTGGCTCGGATGATTCCCCACTTCCTGACTACGTGAGTATCAAACTGAAAGCCGGTGCGTGAGAACATTTCTTTGGGCTCGTCATCAACACTCGCTCTCGTGGTTGTCAGTCTGTCGGAACGAGACCAGAAACCCAACCTCGAGACTCAGAAAATGACTTCATGTCTTGCATGTGGTTTACTGTATAAACAGATGTGACAAAGCTGAGCCATGGGTGACAAGTAACTATCACTCTGAGAACATTTGTGATCAGACTGTGTCCTCGTCTGATTTATTGATTAAGATAGGTCTCCACTTGTCCTCTACCCTGTACATTTCTTATAAAAACATACCTTTTTCCAGACATCTTGTGGCCGGGTCACATGACCACCTCTGCCCTTTTTCTGTATTGGTGGGTAATCCTGAATGATACAGAGAACGGTGCTTATATAGTAATATGAGCGCCAATCTCTGCAGCATTGTTCTGTAGGCCCAAGCTACCATGGTGGCACACAACAAAGGGGTTGAAGGATGAGCGGTAGCCAGTTGCCAGGAGAAACACACAGGGAAGTGCTGCAGTGTGGATAGGGTATATATTGCTTTAGCAACTTCATAGTATATGTTCACGATTCACATACAGTACATTCATAGGACCCCCTTCACTTTTTTCAGTTTTGTTATAGCCTGATACTACAGTTGTTTCATTTCCTTTTTTCTCATTAATCTCGGTACCCTATAATGACAAAGCAAAAACAGAATTTTAGAAAGGTCTGTGAATTTATTAAAATGAAAACACTGAAATATCACATTGGCATCAGTATTCAGACCCTTTACAACAACACTTGAAATTCAGCTCAGGTGCCACTCATTCATTTTGATCGTTGCTGAGATGTTTCTACACCTTGATTGGTGTCCACCTGTAGTAAATTAAATTAGACATGATTTTGGAATGGCACACATCTCTCTATATAAAATGCCTCACAGCTGACAATGCATACTGTATCAGAGCAAAAGCCATGAGGTCTAAGGAACAGCCTACAGCTCAAAGTCAGGATTATTTCAAGGATGGGGAAGGCTACAAAACTGTTTCTGCTGCACTGAAGGTTCCCAAGAGCACAGTGGCCTCCATAATTTTCAAATGGAGGATGTTTGGCAAAACCAGGACTCCTAACAAGAGCTGGTCGCCTGGCTAAACTGAGCAATCGGGGGGGGGGGGCTTCAGTAAGAGAGGTGACCTAAAACCCAATGACCACACTGACTGAGCTCCAGAGATCCTGTGTGGAGATGAGACAACGCTCCAGAAGGACAACCATCACTGGAGCCCTCCACCGATCTGGCTGTTATGGCAAAGTGGCTAGACAGAAGCCTCTCCTCGGTGCAAAGCACATGAAAGCCCGCTTCTGCAATTCATTAGACACATTCTAGGGTCAGTGTTACTGTCTTAGGTTTCATGGGCTCCCCAACCCATGTCATAAGCATGTGAAAACCCAAGAAGGAGAGAGACTGTTCTCGGCTTGTCATAGATTACAGTGGTGGATGTGGTTCATTTGCATATTGGCAGCCTTACCAGATCCTAACACTGCTACATAATTGTTAATGCCTGCTAGATAAGTAGAAACATTTTGTTTAGACCTGAGACCTTGTTATTGAATTCAAATGTCCATAAACTGGTTTATGTAATTCCAACCCTCATTTGATTTCCCCATCCATGCTAAACAGCCTGAATGGAGGAATCTGCACTGCCGGCTGTTGTATTCAAACAGCCACAGCACCAGTGGCCGTCATAATACCCGAACAGTGACTTCATCTGATTAAATGCAATCGCTATGTGGGTGACAGTGGATGGTGCCGACAGGGCTTGAATGGTGGCAAGAATCAGCCAAATTTGAGCTGTGTATGGCTAGCCTAAATATAAAATAGAATACAGCTGGTGACTCCGTAACATCCAGTTGCGGTTATATTTATGATTAAAGCCTAACGGCCGAAACAGGTAGGCAATGCCAAACTTACCTTCTAAATACATATAACCACAACCGGATGTTACTCAGTCGCTGACTGTATACTATTTTATACTTGGTTCTATGAGCGACACTGGAGACACTATTGGCCTAGTCACCAGGTTTCCCCAGCTTCCATGTGGGTTCCCAGTGAGCATGTTGCTTTTTTTCTGTTGTATGACTTTGTGAGTAGCCTAAAGCCAGCCATTCATGGTTAGAAATTCAGCTGGTTCAGTAGGGACTGGCTGAATGTCGATCCATGTGTGGGCAGGGAGGTTGTACAGAAGTTGATCTGCAGGTTGACTTTTGTACATCTGCCCTTTCCACACTCTGTTAATATAGCCTGTGAGGCTGATCAGTGTATTCTGACAGAGCGGAAGTCTCCCCACTGTCAGAATACAATAGCTCAGTGGGATGGATTCCTCCACGTAGTGTGTGTGGATGAGGGAATTTGGTTCTTTTTTTTTTTTCTTTTTTCAACCCGCTCACTGGTTGCACAAAAAAATTGACTCATCTATGGGCTGCCTAAGAGTTAGTGGGATAAAGGAGTACCCCGACAGAAAGTTTATGGATGCAGAGATATATGAATATGCTACTTAGTGACAGTATCAGGTTAAACTGTGAAGGCGTGTGTGTATACTGTATATGTCCAAAGACATGCTGGTAGGTGAATTGATTCCTGTCCAAATTGTCCCTAGTATGTGTATGTATGAATGTGAGTTAGGGACTTTAGATTGTACTCCCCTTGAGGGTTAGGGACTGATGTGAATGTACAATATATATATATGTAAAGCGCTGCGGAAATTGACGGCGCTATATAAGTACCTGAAATAATAAATGTATGTGTAGTAAAGAGGGCATGCTCAGCTGGTATTGGCAGCGTAAACCATCCAGAGACACCTAGGAACAGTCCTGTGCACCCTAATGGGTTCCCCAAAGCTAACGGGCAGCTCTTATACCTTTGTGTTCTGTCAGCAATCAGCAGCAGGCTGTCACAGCAGAGGAAGAGAGAGCCCTGGCCATTGGTCAGCTCAGATATATAAATGCCTGTGCACAGATGGCACTGATGCAGAGGTTTGGCTACCAGGTAAGATGTGGACCTAGTAATGGAGGCTATATCCCACTCAAAGCTCTACAATTCCTCTTGGCTTCAGGACCCAGATCAGAACCTAAGATCTTTATCGAAAATAAAGTTTTCTCAGCACCTTAAGTTCTCTGTTCTGCAGTAGCCTGGATTAACTCGAGAATATTGCAAAGAGCATTGCGTGATCAATATACAGTGGTGGCCTGTGTAACATTCTGGATCTCCCCACCACCAGAGGAAAGGGACCGCTGTTGTCCCATTACCAGAATAAAGACCGATGTAAACAAGGTATGTGGTGGGGGATCAAGTTTGAGGTTTCACTTGAATTCTCCCCTTTATAATGAGATTCACAGTTGTGAACAATAGAAATTGCTCTTGTGCATAATTCATGAAATGTATGTATTTCTTTTTTGTTTTGCCATATAGTAGCCATTGTGTGTCCCCGTGTTTTTTTTTTTTTTTTATCTAGCCACTTCGAGGCCTTGTCTGTCCATTCTCTCTCCTTTCCTTGTGACACGCCGCCTGTAATGGAGTAAATAAAGGCTGCTTTTTAAGTTCCTCTTTGATTCTCTAGTTAATTTAGCTGTCAAATAAAAAGCAGCTGTCCCTCTCATTCTGTCTCCACGGCTCCTAATTCATAAGAGAGAAGGCCTGAGCCCCCAGCAGCATCTGGAACTGATAGAACGTTATAAAACCCAGTTAAAAGGAAAAAAAAGAGGCAATGTTTGTTTTATGTGGGATGAAATGATTTTATTCAAGGCTCTTTAATTCGGCCATTAGGAGGGTTATTAAAAAGCCGAATTACAAAGAGAACGTTTTTCTATTTTTACAAAGATTTCTGTCTATTATTTTTGTTTCCTTTTCCCCGTATCAGATTACACCCAAAAAGACAGATAGACAGTCTACAGTGTTCCTGCCGAGGCATTAAAATCTTGGCTCGCCAGTCTGCCAAAATAATAGTGGTTTGCTTTTTAATTTTTAGGCAGTGAAGGCATTTAGAGAATATTACCAGTTAGCATAAACCAAAATTAAAGTGGACCTGTTAGTAACTTTTCAAGTCTGCATGAATAAATTCCTAATATGTCACAGTATACAACAACAGTATAATATTTTAGATAAGCTCCACCTTCTTTCATTAAAAAGCTGTCCTTGAGCTCCTGGGACTTTGCCTAGGCTGATATGATGTCATCAGTTTGCTGTAGGCAGGTGGAAGAATTTCTTTAGTCTCTCTTCCGCCATGACCAGATTGCATCATCTTACCTTTTTAGCAAGTCTACAAATTGAGAGGCTGCAGCAGGGGCTGATCTGTGTTGGACATATGTAAATACAACCAAGAACTACACAGGCAGACCTGGCATGACCGAGTCATTACTGAGCAGGGGCGGACTGACAACTCATGGGGCCCCCGGGCAATAGGGGATCATGTGGCCCCTGTGTCCTTGCCCAAACTCAAAAAAGCCTTGAAAAAGGTACCAGGGGCATCTCATGGGGCTCCCTACTGACCCTGGGCCCTCGGGCAATGCCCGAGTTTCCAAATGGTCAGTCCGCCCCTGTTACTGAGCTTGATATTTTAGCCCAGGTAGTAGATGGTGACCCCAGATGATGCCTATTTGCCCTTTATTTCTTCACTTTTCTCTATCCTATCCCAGTACTTTTTTTTCTGAGGGCAATCTACTCACTAAAAAGCCATTGTGTGTGCAGAACAAAATGAAAACTGGAACCACCAGGTTGGATTATAGCTGCTAGTTATGCATAGTATAATTTACAGCAGTAAAAAAAGGTTAATTTGTGGAAACTTGAATAGTTTTTTATTTTTATCATCTTTGCCCTCTGTCCACATACCACCCAAATCCAAGAAAAAAGTTTCCTAAAGAAATGTGTCAATATGTAGTAAGCTGTTCTTTTTTCTGAATTGATTAAAAGAGATACTTTATAGAACCAAAACTGTTTGCCAATGTGATATCAGTGCCTCTGTTCCCTATCTGTTATTAGTTCCATGATTTCTGATAGAAAAGAACGTGCACAGAAGGCTCCCCAAAAAAGAAAGTTAGATACCATCTAAAACATGTCGGGGCTATTTATTATATTATTTTTATGTATTATATAATACTATTTATTATTCTCATTTCTTAAAACTGACCTCTGAAAAACCAGTAAATTTCCCCTTGCATTGAGCCTGCACCCACACTGCAAAGGTTAACTGCTTATTTAGTTTGGATGGATGATGAAAGCCATTTACTTACCAGATCTTCCATTCCCCTGGTATTATTATTATACAGGATTTATGGCGCCAACAGTTTGCTCAACGCTTTACAATATAATGGGAGACAATACAGCAACAATACAGTTCAATACAAGAGGGATAGGAGGGCCCTGCTCCTTGGAGCTTACAATCTAAGAGGGAGGGGCTGGTGGTACAAAAGGTAGTAACTGTGGGGGATGGACAGGTAGAAGGAATAGAAGATTCCATTATTAGCTGAGGGCAGGATAAGCTTCCCTGAAGACAGAGGTTTTCTGATATCGACTAAAAGTGGACAGAGTAGGCAATAGACTGGGGTAGAGAATTCCAGAGGATGGGGGAGGCTTTGGAGACTAGCATGGGAGGAGCAGACAAGGGCGCTAGAGAGCTGGAGGTCCTGGGAGGAGCTGACGGTTTGGGTGATATTTGGAGACAAGATTGGTGATGTAATTTGGGGCAGAATTATAAATGCTTTTATGTGTGATTGTTAATGTTTTGAATTTTATCCTTTGGGCAATGGGAAGCCAGTGGAGGGATTGGCAGAGAGGGGTGGAAGATACAGAACGGTTAGTAAGGTGAATAAGTCTGGCAGCAGCATTCATGATAGACTGAAGGGGGGATAGCCTGCGATGAGGTCGGCCAATGAGGAGGGAGTTACAATAGGCAAGGCGTGATATAACAAGGGAGGGAATAAGTTGCTTAGTGGTTTCAGAGGTTAGGAACGGTCGTTTCTTGGAGATGTTGTGGAGGTGAAGTCTACAAGATTTGGACAGTGATTGAATTTGGGGCTGAAAGGACAGATGGGAGTCTGGTAGATGAAGCTCCCCCACGCCTTGGTGGTGGACTGCCCCTCAACATCCTCATGTCCAGTGCCAGACTTTGGACCCTACATCAGCCTTGATAATGTTAGAGTACCTTAGACTGCTGGAACATGGGGAGAAGATGCTGCAGGGATCAGTCTACCATGGCAGAGGAGCCTTCAGGGGGGATAATCTGGAAGTATATCTACTTTTACATGCCCCCGGACCTAAATAAGAAATGGATCTTTTCTTTGCCCGGGCAGAGCCCCACTTCAAGGGAAAATTTTCAGGTTTCCTGGAATTCAGCTTTTGTTTTTTAACTAACAGTATGGGCATGTAAAGACCAAAGTTCTGCCTCTGAATTGGCCTCATAGTTTTATTTACACATGTGGACAAATGTGTTGTTATCCTTCCTTAAAAAAGAAGAAACCAACAATTTTCTCTGAAATAACTTGAGACTGACCAAAGTAATTGTCATCAGTCATAGTTCCATATTTAATTGCTTCCCACCAACCTGGCACATATATGCGGCCTTTAACGCCGATCGGCCACATATATGCGTCTTTATGTAAACACCATTCTGTGCTCCCAGCACGGTGACAAGCGGAGAATTTTTTGTATGATTTTCTTATCGTGTGTACGGGGCATTAGTCTGTTGACCCTGCAGCATTTGTTTCAGTGGAGCTTTGTGTAGGTGAATACAAGTACTGAATGTATTCATGTGGATTTGACCTGTTTTACTCAGGTACAGTACTTGACCCCCCAACCTGATGTGAGCACCCATTCTTCTAGCGAGATCCGGCTTCCAGTACATCCCAGTCCTATCCCTTTTAGCTGCTTGCTGGGAAATAATAAAGCTGTTATATTGTATCCAGCAACATTCTTGTTGGAAAGGTTAACACAACTGAACATACAGGCTGTAAATATTTCAGGGATACAAGCGGGGCAGGAATGTGAACACGGCTCTCTGCTGGTCAAATAACCACCATAGTTTTGCTGGTCTATAATTATCTACTCCAGGAATCGGGATCCTATTGAACTTCTTGTATTTTGTCTAATTTATGGATCAGGTTTGCATCTTATACACCCCAGGCTTATAATTGATAAAGAATGATACCACACAAAACCACTTTTACAGATTTGTGACTGCTAGGCAACATTGGACTCAAGTGATGAGCGTCCCCCAAAATGTTTACTTTTGTCCTCAGCCATTACAAAGTCTACTGCTATGATGTCATGTTCACCCAGATGGATTTTACATCATGTGGGATGACAGATAACTGCAAATCCAACTGCCAACGTGTAACATTGAGGGGTCAGAAAGATGATCATAAAATATATCTCTACCCCAGATGTGGTAGCTGCATTAGTTTTATTTTTTCAGACTTATTTTTCTGGAGCACTTTAACCTAAGGCCACTAAAGAAGACAAGTGGACAAGAAGTGGCTCAATCTTAAACTGCAGAAGAGGTTCTTTACTGTTAACGTAGTAAGGATGTGGAACTCCCTTTCACAGTTGGTGGTGTCACTAGGGAGTGTAGATAAATTCAAAAAACTTCTAGATGTGTTTCTTAGCTAACACAATGTACAGAGATACTGAAAATGGTAGTGAGATGAACACACATTCTCAGCCTGAACTGGATGGACTTGTGTCTTTATTCAGGAATACCAACTAAGTTAGTTTGTATTTGAAGTATAATAACCACAATATGGAACAGCAAACCAGTAGAATTGGGAAAGCCCTGTTAAAGGTGACTTTCAGGTAAATGTTAACACGACTCAGAATGCACATTCCAAATACACAATAGATTCAATCTAAAGAGCCATTAAACATAAATGACAAGATGGTGTATATGAAAGAGACTTAAAATTGAATAAAAAATATGGAAATGTTTTTGGAACCTTTGAGTATTAAGTAATTGCAGTAGAAGTATTTTGGGGGTAAGGCAATCATTAGGTTAAGAAGAGCCAAAAGGAAACAGCCTTGGTGCATTGTAAAGGGTCAGTCCACTCAAAGCTCGTATCTCAAATTTTAGTAGATTCTGGACTGTTAACCACCTCCTGTCCAGCCGTTGTATATAAACGGCTGGACGGTGGCAGTGCAGGGTCGGGTGGCCATTTATAAACGACCTCCCCACACCCTGCTTGTGCGCGCTCCCGGACACATTGGAACACCGATCGTGGTATGGGACCTCTGTGCGAGGTCCCGATCATGTGATTACTGATTGGCCAATCAGTGATCAAATGCAGAGTAGTAAGCAAGATGTCACTTCTAACATCATTGCTTACTACGTGTGAAATCTGTGAATGATCACAGAGGTCACATGGTACAAGGCTATTCACAATAGCCTTGTACCATGTGACAAGCTGTGACCAATCACAGCTCACACAGTAGTTCTCAATGGCTGCAAGAATGCAGCCAGAGAGAAGGAGAAATGATTGCTTTTACAGTCTTTATGGGTGTAAAAGCAATCAGTGTAAAAAAAAAAAAAAAATCTTCATCACCCCCCACAAGTAGTACAGTGTCACCATGGTGACACTGTACTGCTAGAGTGACAGTATGTAAAAAAAAAAAAAAAATAATACTATAAGAAAAAATAAAAATGTAAAAAAAAAGTTAAAAAAATTATTTTTAGTTATAAACTAATTTGGCTTTTTTTATTTTTTTTAACTAAAAAGATAACTAAATAAATTTTGGGCAAAATTTATGATGAAATACTATTTATTTGCAAAATTTTATAAGAAAAATACTTTTTTCAAAATTTTGGGACTTTTTCATTTACATAGCAAAAAAAAAATAAAAATCCCAGTGGTGAATAAATACCACCAAAATAAAGCTTTATCTGTCTAAAAAAAAATGCTAAAAAAATTCATATAGGTACAGTGTTGCATGACCGCGCAATTGTCATTCAAAGTGTGATAGCGCTGAAAGCTGAAAATTGGCCTGGACAGGAAGGGGGTAAAAGTGTCCGGACTGGAAGTGGTTAAACTACTGAACAGTTTCTCCTGTCTGTTAGGGACACTACTGATCCCGGGCCTTCACCCTCCACAGTGCCTGTTGAAGCTTCCACTATCCCAGATATCTTTTTATTTATTTTATTTAATGGAGAATGTATCAGGAGGTGCTGGAACATGCAAAGGTCATCAGGAACTTCCAAAATTCCCAGGTGGACAGCAATAAGGTTGGGAATTGTGGTAGAAAGATCTCACTATTGGAAGGTCCAAGATGCATTAAGAAACGAGAGCCTGCCTCGGCCCGCCAAGCAAGCTGCTCCACTTTTAGTTAAAACACAACTTTTGAGTTGACTGGGCCTTAAAATCCTACATCTAATAACTTGTATATTCTACATCTTGCTGGAAATAGGATATATGGCCTAATATGTGACCATTATTTGAGCTTTGTCCATCATCTTATCCATGTGTTCTGAGGAAGTGATGATATTCAAGTATTTTCTGTTCTAACAAAGGCGGTTCTGCATGTATTGGGAGAGGACCACTTTTGCCTCATGTTCTACAACCAATGTAATGTTAACAAGCTAGCTAAGTGCTGTCCCTAATGATCAAATGACTAAAAACAGAGGGAGGTCAGAGGTCATCCTAATGTGGGGCTTGGCAGGTCATAAAACTGTTCAGCTCTCACAAGGATCACAGTTAGCGTTGAAGGCCGGAAAGCTCCCTAATGAGGTACAAGAAGCCTCTTCCAGGGGTGACTGGAAACAGTTCTAGCAAGGACCAAATGTGGTACAGCCACAGGACATCTGAGGTCTATGAAGTTCTCTGGTGTTTCCTAGAATCAGCTCTTTGAGAATTTCTTGCTATTATGTTTTTCTTAATTATTAGCGGTTTCATATGTGCATTGGATGCTTTTTCATAGATCTGCAAATCAGGAACAGTATTTTTTTCACTTCTTTATATTCTGTTCAGCTGTGTTTTATGTTTGTGCCCCATTAAATGCACTCTCCTGTCAAAACTGAAAATGGTGCTTTGAAATGTATTCAGGGAATAGTCTGTAACTGATCACTTCCATGCCAAACTCTGTTTTGTTACTAAGCTGGTGATCTGAGAACCACTTTTGCTTACCTGTTTGTAATGCAGGAAAGCAATTCCTAGACACATCCTCTTCCTGCAGGCTTGTTGCTGCCTCTCACAAACAGCCTGATGTGTGTCAAAGTGTCTGGAGTTGGGCCCATCCAACTTCTGGTTGCAGTTCTTTTTTGTTTTTGGTGGAGTAGAGAAATATTAGAACCCCTGTTATCTTATAGGTTTTTGTTTGTTTTTATTTAAGGTCTGTGCCTCCATTTAGTAGATTCACCCTCTATTTGTCCTGCTGAGCATTGTCACCAAGTTACGTAACTGGAAATCCATCATCTTTAACAAACTCGTGCAGACTCCACCTCCGCCAAAATCCGCACGTTCCTAACCCCAGAAACCACTAAACAGCTCATCCACTCCCTCATCATATCACGACTCGACTACTGCAACTCCCTCCTCACTGGCCTGCCTCGCCGCTGGCTATCCCCGCTTCAGTCCATCCTGAATACGACTGCCAGACTCATCCACCTCACCAACCGCTCCATCTCCGCCACCCCCCTCTGCCAATCCCTCCACTGGCTTCCGATTGCGCAACGGATCAAATTCAAAATCCTAACACTGACGTACAAAGCCGTCCACCATACTGCCCCGAACTACATCACTGACCTAATATCCAAGTACCGCCCAACACGCACACTCCGCTCCTCACAAGACCTCCTTCTCTCTAGTTCCCGGGTCTCCTCCTCCCATGCCCACCTCTAGGACTTCTCCAGGGTGTCACCCATCCTCTGGAACTCCCTTCCCCAACCCATCAGATTATCACCTACTCTCCTCTCCTTTAGGCGCACCCTGAAAACCCATCTCTTCAGGGAAGCCTACCCCACCCCCTGCTAACCTGCCGACCTCCTCCACTCTTCCTACCACTGCATCCCCCACAGCTATCTCCTCCTGTACCACCATCCCCTCCCTCCTAGATTGTAAGCTCGAAAGAGCAGGGCCCTCGATCCCCTCATGTTCTGCATTGTATTGGTATTGTTCTGTCACATGTTCTGTCCCCCTCTGTAATGTACAGCGCTGAGCAAACTATTGGCGCTTTATAAATACTGTATAATAATAATTTTAGAGTTGTCTCTAGAACAAGAGATGAGGAGGAATCTTCAAATGGGGACACCTCTTCCAGTGACCGCTTTCTAAGGGGGAAAGGTTTCTCTCACTTCCCATTGCATCTCTTGAGCACATAAGCCCTGGATTAGCAGTCTCTGCACTTGAAAAGTGGTCCAACAAGGGACCAAGATGGGGGACTTAGGTGAGTATATCTCTCTTCAGAAGATATAAAGAAAAAAAAAATGCGCAGGATTGGTTAGGGGACACTTAATATTTGCCCAGGGATGAGCTTTAAAGTGAATGAAGTGGTTAATCTTTCTCTGTTAGTGACATATCATGCCTTTTTCTGCACTGTGTCTCTGGGTGGAGCCATTTGGTAGACATGGGGCTTTTCTTATGGCTGAGAATCCAGAAAGGAGACTAGTGAGCAGTACAATAGTGATATCAAATCTGAGACTAGATGGCATTCTCCCTCTCCTAGTCTGAGCTCTGCTTTATGGGGGTTACACAAGGCTGATACCAGATCAAATTCAGGTGCTTACATTGCTTGCCTTTAAAGTGGTTGTGAACCTCTAACAACGCATATCCCTCTATAGCAGGGGCAGGCAACCCTAAAGAGGTGGAGATCTACCTGAACAACATGGGAGAAGTCAAAGATCACCGGGCACAGTGTCGCACACCTGATTTAAACCTCTAATTGCCGTACTACAATGTCAAAATCATGTGCATTGCACAGGAATGATGGGTTTAAATTAGGCGTGGAGGAGGCAACATATCGCCTGCTCACCACCTGTCAAACACACTTGAATTGCTTTTCAGAGGACCAGCAGTGCCTGCTGCATTTGGAAATGAGCCCTTAGTTGCATACGGCAACAGCACCTTTAGGGGAGTGGTAAAATCCTACTGTTGCGTCGGGGTTTTACCGCCCCAAGTCTACTGAGGCATCAGCCAAAGGTGTACACATTCCGCACCATTTCAGAAAGTGCACCAAACCTGCAGGATATAATATAAGTCTATGGCTAAGTGCAGCTAACCTGCAAGAAAGCTGCAGGTACACTGCACCCGTGGTATGGGTAAACCGCAGCACAACAGTGTGAAAGCAGTCCTATACAATTATGCCCAGTGTATTGCTTCACACTGACCTGAAGATCTCTTCTTTGCTGCTGCTGGCCTCACTCTGAAGACTGCTAGCCGGGATAAGAGGTGGAGTGCAGTTGGTATCACTCCGCATGGGACAGGAGCCGGCACTACAGAGGAGGCATCAGATTATGCAGCTCTTGCCCCCTACTACAGCTCCAACTTTACAAGTAGCATTGCACTCTGATGCTCTTGGATGGGGGATCAGCAAGCCCAGACCACGATCTACCAGTCATCTGGCCACGATCTACTGGTAAATTGTGATCTTCTGGTTGTTGACCCCCGCTCTATAGTGTGTACTTATCTCAATTAAGAGCGCTCAGTGTCATTTTGGTCTGCTGCTTCCTTTCTCTGCTATCAGCATGAGTCACTTCTGACAAGTTTTCCAAAAACTAAGAGGTAAAAAAGGTGATGAGAGGGAGCTTCAGCACACAGCCTGTGATTGACAGCACCAGCTCTGTTCCTATGTGCTGTGAAAAGGGGGGGTTGTCCCTACCTTCCAATCAGCTCTCCTCACTGAGCTCTGAAGAGTGTAATTTCAGCTCCCCATCCCTTGCTTTCTGAAAGCTCAGACAAGTTGTATAAATTCTTGAGTTTGATAAACTCGCAAATAAACAGGTTTAACTTATGTAGTTGAATTTGTTTCTTCTTTGTTTATCACTTGAGGCCAGTCACTTCACTGGGTAATTTTAAGGGTTTAAAGCCACTTTAAAGCTGAACTCTGGATTAAGTAAATATTGCCTTAATATATTAATCATGTGTAGTTTTCCTTGAGTCTTGGTGTGCTTTGTGTTTTATTTCCAGATCTGTGCAGTAATCCAGTGTGATCCGTTCTCTCTGCAGGAGCTTCCTTTAACTACTTCCCATCCTGCCCATGTCTATAAACAGCTGGATGGGAGTGCTGCCAAAGCGTGTTGGCGTTTCTAAATGTCACCTGCATTCACTGCCTGGGAGCGCGCAGCACCGCGATCTGATGCCCGCTGTGTCCGTACCTGTACGGGACCTCTGTGTAAGTTCCGGATTCATGTGATCACTGATTGGCCAATCAGTGATCACATGAGCAATAGTAAACAAGATGTCCCATCCTGACATCATTGCTTACTACGTGTGAAATCTGTGAATGATCAGAGTTCACATGGTACAAGGCTATTCACAACAGCCTTGTACCATGTGACAACCTGTGACCAATCACAGCTCTCACAGTATTTCTCAAAGGCTGCAAGAATGCAGCCAGAGAGAAAGAGAAATGATTGCTTTTACAGCCTTTATGGGTGTAAAAGCAATCTGTATAAAAAAGGAAAGAAAAAAAATCTTCATCACCCCCCACAAGTAGTACAGTGTGACTATGGTGACACTGTACTGCTAGGACGACAGTATGTTAAAAAGTAAAGAAAAATTGGAAAAATTATAATTTTTGGTTATAAACTAATTTGGATTATTTTTTTTACTAAAAAGCTAGCTGAATACATTTTGGCCAAGATTTAGGAAGAAATATTTATTTGCAAAATGTTATAAGAAAAACACTTTTTTTTCCAAAATTTTTATATAGCAAAAAAATTAAAATCCCAGTGGTGAATAAATACCACAAAATAAAGTTTTATATGTCTCAAAAAATGCTAAAAAAAATCATATGGGTATAGTGTTGCATGATCGTGCAATTGTCATTCAAAGTGTGATAGCACTGAAAATTGGCCTGGGCAAGAAGGGGGTGAAGGTGTCCGGACTTAAAGTGGTTAACAAAGACTGGTCACTGCTGCTCTCTCCTTGTGCAGGGTGACTGGTCTTGTCTCCGCCCCTTCCTGTAGTTTTCTGCATGCAGCCTGTAGTGGGTGGGGACTGCTGGGTCCCTCCCACAACTCTGCTCTAATTTCTGGGTTTGCAAAGCCATTTGGGGCAGATAAAGTTGATTTATATTCTTTGTAGTTACAGAGGAATAAAGTTAAATAAAAGTTTTTCTGCCAAGAGTTTAGCTTTAAATAAAATACATTTATAAATGCAATAATGAATACATGACTGCATGAATTTGTGTCTTTTATAGCTGGCTGCACTTCAGCTTTAACTCCTTCAAATTATGTTACCCTTAAAGGGAAAGTACAGTATAGTTTAGCAGGAAATGCATATGGTGTGTTGTACAAATTGACATTCATTTTTTACCACAGTGACGAGAAAATTCAAAAAGGGCAGGATGGGAAACGTTCCTTGAAGAAACAAACAGTGAATGTGGTTTTCATTCAGTATAGTCTATTCTCCTAGATTGTAAGCTCCAAGGATCAGGCCCTCCTATCCCTCTTGTATTGAACTGTATTGTCTCCCGTTATAAAGTGCTCAGCAAACTGTTGGCGCTATATAAATCCTGTATAATAATAATTAATTCCAAAATCGAATGTTAAAACCAAAAAAAAATTTTGAACTACTTTCAAAAGACATTAGTCAAGCCGACAGATGTACTGAAAATCTCCGTATGACCGTTTGTTTGCCAATCTACTAGTGCATACCTGGCTTTAGGGCTCTTTCACACTTTGTTTGGGTCTCAGAAGAGTGATCTGTGTTTTGCTCGCTTATCTGAGAGACGTATGACAGGTAGTGAGGAGGTGTTGTATCTGCTACTCACAGCCTGCTTTAACCCTTTGAATCCCCCACTTGTTCACGTGATTGTCGGGTGCTTGCGGAACAGTCCCATTTATTTGAGTCGCAGGAGGTAACCTTTGTGCTGCAATATACACTATTATTTTATTTCAGGTACTTATATAGCGCCGTCAATTTACACAACGCTTTACATATATATTGTACATTCACATCAGTCCCTAACCCTCAAGGGGCGTACAATCTAAGGTCCCTAACTCACATTCATACATACACATACTAGGGCCAATTTAGACAGGAGCCACTTCACCTACCAGCATGTCTTTGGAGTGTGGGAGGAAACCGGCGTACCCGGAGGAAACCCACGCAGGCACAGGGAGAACATGCAATCTCCAGGCAGGTGGTGCCGTGGTTGGGATTCTAACCAATGACCCCAGTATTGCCAGGCGGAAATGCTAACCATTTAGCCACTGTGCTGCCCATACACACCTGGTCGCTGCCTCTGCAGCTAAAGGGGGGACAGTTTTGGTGCAGTAAAAACTTGGCTTAACTTTTGGGTTACACCACTCAACCACCAGTACAAACAAGCCCCTAAGCCAGCCATTGACGGATCGAAATTCAGGCAGTTCAGTAGGGACTGGCTGAATTTGGTTTCATCTACATTATGGGCTGGCTAGTTGTACTGCTATTGATCTATCTATTGAGTTCAGTACAACCAGCCTGTTGGGTTTTTTTTCTTGCGATTACTGCCAGCAGCTAAAGCCACCATCAGTGATTATTGTATTCTGATGGTAGGGAAACCTCCCATTGTCAGAATACAATAGCCGAGCTGAAGGGATTCCCCCATCATCATTGACTGTTTTGATAGGGGAATCCAAGTAATTTTCTTTCCTTCAACCACAGGTTGAGGAAAATTGCATAATCTATGGCTTGCCTTTTTGCCAACTCTTGAGATAACAGCCACAAAGGGAATGTTTTGTTTTTCAAACTTGCATTGTGAGCAGAAACCACAAAGTTCAACTATTATGTCGCTGTGAATATGTAATGAGCTAATATGGTTCCCTTCATCCACAAATTTCATTTAAAAACAATGTTTAAGATCAATATACAGTTGCAAGAAAAAGTATGTGAACCCCTTGGGATTACGTGGAGTTTTGCATGAATTATACATAAAATGTGCTCTGAACGTCATCTAAGTCACAACAATAGAAAAACACAGTCTGCTGAACATAATACTACACAAACATTAGATGTTGCCATGGTTTTAATTGCACATAACATGTAAACATTCACAGTGCAGGGAGGAAAAAGTATGTGAGGCCCTAGCTTAATGACTTCTCCCAGAGCTAATTGGAGCGAGGAGTGAGTCAACCTTGACTCCAATCAGTGTGATGATATTGGATATGTTGCTGACAGCTGTCCTGCCCTTAAAAAAACACACACCTGTTTTGGGTTTACTGGTTTCAAGAAGCACTGTCTGTTGTGAACCATGCCTCGCAGAAAAGAGCTCTCAGAAGACCTACAATTAAGAATTGTTGACTTGCATGAAGCTGGAAAGGGTTACAAAAGTATCTCCAAAAGCCTTGATGTTCATGTGTCCACGGTAAGACAGACTGTCTACAAACGGAGAAAGTTTAGCACTGTTGCTACTCTCCCTAGGTGTGGTCGTCCTGTAAAAATGACTGCAAGAGCACAGCGCAGAATGCTGCATGAGGTAAAGAAGAATCCCAGAGTGTCAGCTAAAGACCTACAGAAATCTCTGGCACATGCTAACCTTTTTGTTGACACATCTACAATAAGGAAAACATTAAACAAGAATGGAGTACATGGGAGGACACCACGTAGGAAGCCATTGCTGTCCAAAAAGAATATTGCAGCACGTTTGAAGTTTGCAAAAGAGCACCTGGATGTTCCACAGCACTACTGGCAAAATATACTGTGGACAGATGAAACCAAGATTGAGTTGTTTGGGAACACAACACTATGTGTGGAGAAAAAAAGGCACAGCACACCAACATCAAAACCTCATCCCCACTGTAAAACATGGCGGAGGGAGCATCATGGTTTGGGGCTGCTTTGCTGCCTCAGGGCCTGGATGGATTGTTGTCATTGATGGGAAAATGAATTCCAGAGTTTATCAAGACATTTTGCAGGAAAACGTACGACCATCTGTCTGCCAACTGAAGCTCCGCAGAGGATGGGTGATGCAACAGGACAATGACCCAAAGCATACAAGTAATTCAACAAAACAATGGCTGCAACAGCACAGAACACGCCTTCTGGAGTGGCCCAGTCAGAGTCCTGACCTCAACCCGATTGAAATGCTGTGGCATGACCTTAGGAGAGCGATTCACACCAGACATCCCAAGAATATTGCTACACTGAAACAGTTTTGTGAAGAGGAGTGGTCCAAAATTACTCCAGAACGTTGTGCAGGTCTGATCTGCAACTACAGGAAACGTTTGGTTGAGGTTATTACTGCCAAAGGAGGGTCAACCAGTTATTAAGTCCAAAGGTTCACATACTTTTTCCTCCCTGCACTGTGAATGTTTACATGTTATGTGCAATTAAACCATGGCAACATCTAATGTTTGTGTAGTATTATGTTCAGCAGACTGTGTTCTTCTATTGTTGTGACTTAGATGACGTTCAGAGCACATTTTATGCCCAATTCATGCAAAACTCCACGTAATCCCAAGGGGTTCACATACTTTTTCTTGCAACTGTATATAGATACCAATATTTACATCATATGATTTATGTGTTTATCCAAGAAAAAAATGCAACGTTCCTTTAATAATTGTCAAATAATGACTAAATATTTGTGCGTTTCCTACTGAGCAGAGGTTGTACATGTGAAAAAAGAGCGCAGACCTATTATCTGTGCTGAGTAGGAACTCTCGGTATTGTCCGTCCCGAACCCGCATTGCTCTAGCAGCGATCAGAGTTGAAAGGGAACATAGCATGCGTACAGTTTACATGCTGCGTTCCCACACTGGGCCCAATCAGTGCTCACCATCAAAGCAAACCCTATGGAGTTTCAGGTTTCACTTTCCTGGGAATACGTCTGCCCCTCATCCCTGGAAAGCCACGTCTAAGCTCCGCACACTATTGTACTGTCTTTTCTCTTCTGTAATTTTTCTGACTGCACAAAACTGTCTGTTCTAAAATTCTATTTTCGGGGAAGGGTAATTATAGTTTTGGAAGAAAAAAAAAGTTCAATAATTTTTTTATTTTTTTTTAATTGCATTTTTGTACAAATGTATAATGAGCCCATCTAGTAACTTGATCTGATAGCTTCTATAAAGTAACCCTGTAGCCACAAGGTCACTTTACAATCCTAGTAGTCAGAGAATAGAGGAAATTGAAAAGTAAAAATTGTAAATTTGTAAATGCGCTTTGAGAAGCTACCTTTTTTAAAGGCGCTATATAAAATAAAGATGATTATTATTTATAAAATGGCAGCAGCCCTGTAAAAGAAGAGGCATTATACTGAAACACCTCTGCTTCACTGCTCTCCAGTCCTTGCTGGTATTTCATATTTTCAGGTATGTGAATACCTGCTCTTCTCGCCAAATATTGCAGTTTTTCTCACCGACTCGTTGATCACAACACATACAAGCCTGCAGGGGGAATCGGTGTGCAGCAGGGTGACCACGTGCTCAACACACCCGTAAGTGTGTGTATGAGACAAACCTAGATCTAAACTTCGACAAAAAACTTCATGAAAAAAAAAAAAAAAACATATATATTAAAACAAAAAACGGGCTCAATGGACCAGTTGGTCTTTTTTCTGCTGTCACATTTCTATGTCTCTAAGGGCCAGTTCACACTATATAAACGCAGTCCAGATGCGTTCTGGATGTGTTTCTGCATGCACTTTATGGTGCGTTTTTGACGAATTCTGTTTCTTTTCAATGTGTTCGTTAATTTTTTCCCCTCTTTTACTTCAATTTAAATAGGGACATGTGTGTTTTGGTATGTTTCGGTGCATTTTTGATGCGTTTCACTGCGTTCCAGTACAGTTCTGTGCAGGAAAAATGCAGCCCGTTGTTTTTTTTTTTTTTCTTTTCTGCATCCGGAACACACTGGAACTGTAAGCACTGATGTGAACTATGACATCGACAGTCATTTAACATACTCTCTGTGTGTTTTGGATGCAGAAAAAAAGCAACTGAAATGCATGTAGTGTGAACTGACCCTATTACCTGAAGGATCTGGAGGACAGTGAAGCTGTCGCATTTCAAGACACAGGCCACCTAAAAGGTAAGTATATTCCCTCTTGTTTTTCAGAACTACTTTTTTTTTTTTTTTTTGATTGAGTCGCTTTAAAGGATAAGTTTACCTTTGGAAACATGTTACATGTTCCACCCGGTTTTAGAGTGGAACATGTAATGTTCCCAATGCTGCAGCCGCTGCCCAATCCCCCTCCCTCCCTGTGACAGAAGTATAGGGATAAATTCCCCGTACTAGCTGTCACTTTTTAAAAACAGTGCGGCCATGCGATGCTCCACCCACACAGCCACGGCAATCATTCACATTGTTCTGTGAATGAATGAACTGCAAGTCCCGACTGCCTTAGTGGCGGTTGGCTTGTAGTTCTTCATGCACTATCACAGTGCTGTGGAGTGCCGTGGTGGTTCATTGATTTTTCCTGTCAGTACATCTCGTACAGTCAAGCAGATATACTGACAGGTCTGCAGGGGACCGGCATGGCACCAGTGATCTGCAGATCTCTGGTGCAATGCTTTACAGGTTTCTGCAACCAAAAATAATTAATGCACATTTTTTTTTTACCTGCAAAAAATTGTGCATTTATTATTTAGCAAAAGGTGAACTTATCCTTTCAATGAATTCATTGCAACAGAAGCACCAAAGGGATTGTATAGAGGTTTTGTTAAAAATTTTACTTTTGTCATTTATCGTGGATAAAAAAAAAAAGAAATTCTTAGGTAAGTATTGCATATTAATATTTGGCATTCTTTTAAGCCAGCAGGTAAAAATTCTCCTTTTCATATACCCCCTAACACAGAGCAGATTCAGTTCGGATCAGCAGGAGATCAGCTCAGAGATCCCTGCTGATCGGAGCAGACCAGGCGGATGACGTATCGGAGTTTCTGTAGAGCTGACATGAACAGAGCCTGTTCTTCTTTGAGTGGCTGGGAGTAAAAAGACTCTGCAGTCCGTTTTCACCCGACTACCCTCCAATTCGATCTGCCTAAACAGAAGAGTACGGATATCCTTCTGGTTTTTTGTGGTTTTTTAGTGGACTGGATCGGACCTGGAGATAGGCGGGTGTAAGCGGGCACAAGTCTGTTGACACCCGGCTGTCCATAGGTCTACCTAAAAAAACTGAGAGATGGATCTGATCCGATAGTGGGTGAGGAAGTGGCCTAAGACTTTCATTAGGCCTTCTATTAAACAAAACATGTTGATCACAGACCTCAATAGTGAACTCTGAAACACAGAACTGAGTGACTCAAGTTAAAAATAAAAAAGTTTGAATTTCAAAGTTCCTGAGCTTTTCACTCATACCACTTGTTCCCGCAGAGGTCGTGGGAGGGTGTTGGTAGGCTTAGTATCTGAAGTACACTTATCCTTTAAGGTTATCCTGCTCTGATTGTGAAGGGTGTAAGGAGCTTAGGTTGTGGAAGAGTTTGTGGTGCTCTAGGTATGTCCTACGGGACTGAATGACATTATTATTATTATTATTATACAGTATTTATAAAGCGCCAATAGTTCACTCAGCGCTGTACATTACAAAGGGGGACAGAACATGTGACAGAACAATACCAATACAATGTGATACATGAGGGGATCGAGGGCCCTGCTCTTTCGAGCTTACAATCTAGAAGGGATGGGATAGTGGTACAGGAGGAGATAGCTGTGGGGGATGGAGTGGTAGGAAGAGTGGAGGAGGTCGGCAGGTTAGCAGGGGGTGGGGTAGGCTTCCCTGAAGAGATGGGTTTTCAGGGTGCGCCTAAAGGAGAGGAGAGTAGGTGATAATCTGATGGGTTGGGGAAGGGAGTTCCAGAGGATGGGTGACACCCTGGAGACGTCCTGGAGGCGGGCATGGGAGGAGGAGACCAGGGAACTAGAGAGAAGGAGGTCTTGTGAGGAGAGGAGAGTGCGTGTTGGGCGGTACTTGGATATTAGGTCAGTGATGTAGTTCGGGGCAGTATGGTGGACAGCTTTGTACGTCAGTGTTAGGATTTTAAATTTGATCCGTTGCGCAATCGGAAGCCAGTGGAGGGATTGGCAGAGGGGGGTGGCGGAAATGGAGCGGTTGGAAAGGTGAATGAGTCTGGCAGCCGTATTCAGGATGGACTGAAGCGGGGATAGCCAGCGGCGAGGCAGGCCAGTGAGGAGGGAGTTGCAGTAGTCGAACAATGACATGGTGAACAATTTCATGTAATGGCACAACGGTCTAACCAGCACCTGGATTATATATTTATAATTATATAAGCAGTATTTATAAACCTGCTTAAAGTATAGTTTAGTCTGTATGTGTTCTGCAGCCTTTATGTACCATCCAGTGTGTGTTTATGGCAGTTCCCTTTAGTTTGCACTAGGGGGCAGAAGTGTCGTCTGTAGGCAGAGCAATGCAGCCCTTACACTCTTCAGTGTGCTGACTACTGGAATAATGTACAGGAATAACTGCTCCAATATCTGCTCTTCTATATGAGTCACACATTCAGCTGAGAGCTAAGAACTTTGCATATTCAAGAACTTCTAGATAGAAAAGAGAAGCTTGTAACCATTATAACAAGTAGTATTATAATGGACCTTGGTTTTTTTCTGTATGCATTTAAAGGGCTGATCAACCTTTGATACACAGCACAGCTTTTAGTTGGAAAACCCCTCCGGGTCCTGATTTTTTTTTTTCTTTTGCGCATGCACGCCAAAGCCCTGTTCATGTCTACAGGTTAGATGTACTCAACTGTCTGCAACCCACTATGAGTACGAATAAATGGGCCTCAGTATCTATGCTCCGTAAAGCTGCCCATAGACAGCACTAGTCCATTTAAAAATTGACTGAGCCAGGTGGAATATTATCATCTGTACAGTGACAGCATCTTTTCAAGCGCTGTCACTGTTCGGCAGCATTATTGCAATAGCCAGCAGTGTAGATTCCTCCATCCGTACTGTTAGCATGGATGGGCAGTTCGACAAATCTTCTTTTGCTCAGTTTTCGGGTTGAACCAGGAAGAATTAAGGCTAGTATGGGCAGCTTTAGAAGAGGACCTGGTTGGTCTGAGCACAGCTGTGTAGCTTCAAGCAGGGCTGCACAGTGAATATTGCTGGACCAGGGAAGAAGGTAAGTATTTCACAATCTACAGATAAGGTCATAGACACAAGAAAGTTGTGGGTTACGGATTACAGTTATGAGTCAGTTGCTGGTCTACAGAATCAGATCTGTGCATAACAAAAACTACACAAGCATGGGGAGAACCTACCAACTGCAAATGGGTGGGGCTCCTAACAGGTATTGAACACAACCTCAACACTACAAGACAGATTATGGATGAACTGAACAAGTAATGAAGGAGTAAGACTCCTGGGAAGGGAAGATCTCACACCTCCTACTCTCTAGCTCCCTTATCTCCTCCCATGCTCGTCTCCAGGGCGTCCCCCATCCTCTGGAACTCCCTCCCCCAATCTATCAGACTATCGCCTGCTCTACTTACTTTGAGGCGATCACTGAAAACCTTCAGTGAAGCCTATCCCGCCCTCTGCTAATACTGGAATCCTCTACTCTTCCAACCACTCCATCCCCCACAGTTATTACCTATTGTACCACTAACCCCTCCCTCCTAGATTGTAAGCTCCAAGGATCAGGGCCCTCCTAACCCTCTTGTATTGAACTGTATTGTTACTGTATTGTCTCCCACTATAATGTAAAGCACTGAGCAAACCGTTGGCGCTATATAAATCCTGTATTATAATAATAATAATTTAAAACCTTTGGGAAGGGGAGATCTCACTTTAATGACCTCTGGGAAGGGGAGATCTCGCGTTGAAGACCTCTGGGAAGGGGAGATCTCACTTTATTGACCTCTGGGAAGGGGAGATCTCACTTGAATGACCTCTGGGAAGGGGAGATCTCACTTTATTGACCTCTGGGAAGGGGAGATCTCACTTGAATGACCTCTGGGAAGGGGAGATCTCACTTTAATGACCTCTGGGAAGGGGAGATCTCGCGTTGAAGACCTCTGGGAAGGGGAGATCTCACTTGAATGACCTCTGGGAAGGGGAGATCTCACTTTAATGACCTCTGGGAAGGGGAGATCTCGCGTTGAAGACCTCTGGGAAGGGGAGATCTCACTTTAATGACCTCTGGAAAGGGGAGATCTCACTTTAATGACCTCTGGGAAGGGGAGATCTTGCATTGAAGACCTCTGGGAAGGGGAGATCTCACTTTAATGACCTCTGGGAAGGAGAGATCTCGCTTTGAAAACCTCAAGGAATGCTAGACAAGATGTAAGGATAGATGACTTCTCTCAAGCCTTGCCTTAAAGTGAACCTTTGCTTTTTCCACGCAGGGCAAAGCAACTGATACCCTCTCAACCTGTGCATACCCCTCCCCCTAGTCTCACAGAGAACTTCCAGTTATGAAGATCATGTGATAGCATTGCAGTGTTATGATTTAGGGGACAATTGCTGTCACATGGCAGTGAACAGATAATCATTAGACCGGTGTAGGCTCAAAATCATGTCATGGAGCCTACACAGGTCTTAACTTTTTTCACTCTTGGGGGCCAAACAAAGTGTCAAGGGGAACATACAGTACCTTGAAAAAGTATTCATACCCCTTGAAATTTTCCACATTTTTGTCATGTTACAACCAAAAACGTAAATGTATTTTAATGGGATTTTATGTGATAAACCAACACAGAGTGGCACTTAATTGTAAAGTGGAAGGAAAATGATAAATGGTTTTTAAAATTATTTACAAATAAATATGTGAAAAGTGTGGTGGCATTTGTATTCAGCCCCCCAGTAAATACTTTGTAGAACCACCTTTCGCTGCAATTTTTGTGTATATCTCTACCAGCTTTGTACATCTAGTGAGTGAAATTTTTGCCCATTCTTCTTTGCCAAGTAGCTTAAGCTCTGTCAGATTGTATGGAGAGCGTCTGTTAACAGCAATTTTCAAATCTTGCCACAGATTCTCAATTGGATATAGGTCTGGACTTTGGGCCATTTTAACACATGAATATGCTTTGATCTAAAGCCTTCCATTGTAGCTCTGGCTGGATGTTTTGGGTCGTGGTTCTGCTGGAAGGTGAACCTCCGCCCCAGTCTCAAGTCTTTTGCAGACTAACAGGTTTTCTTCTAAGATTACCCTGTATTTGGCTCCATCCATCTTCCCATCAACTCTGACTAGCTTCCCTGTCCCTGCTGAAGAAAAGCATCCCCACAACATCATGCTGCCACCACCATGTTTCACGGTGGGGATGGTATGTTCAGAGTGATGCGCAGTGTTAGTTTTCCACCACACATAGTGTTTTGGTCTCATCTGATCAGAGTACCCTCTTCCTCATGTTTGCTGTGTCCCCAACATGGCTTCTTGCGAACCGCAAACGGGACTTCTTTTGACTTTGTTTCAGCAATGGCTTTCTTCTTGCCACTCTTCCATAAAGGCCAGATTTGTGGAGAGCACGACTAATAGTTGTCCTGTGGACAGATTCTCCCACCTGAGCTGTGGATCTCTGCAGCTCCTCCAGAGTTACCATGAGCCTCTTTGCTGCTTCTCTGATGAATGCCCTCCTTGCCCGGCCTGTCCGTTTAGGTGGATGGCCATGTCTTGGTATGTTTGCAGTTGTGCCATACTCTTTCATTTTCGGATGATGGATTGAACAGTGCTCCCTGAGATGTTCAAAGCTTGGTAAATCCTAACCCTGCTTTAAACTTCTCTTTTTTCCTGCACTTCACAATTATGTGCCACTTTGTGTTGGTCTATCACATAAAATCCCAATGAAATACATGTATGCTTTTGGTTGTAACATGACAAAATGTGGAAAATCTCAAGGGGCATGAATACTTTTACAAGGCACTGTAAAGCAGGTTAGTATGTGCCTTTTGGAAGAGTAGGATCTAACCGAGCCTACATAGATAACCACAGGTTCACTTCAAAACGGACCTACTCTCGAAATTAACCCAAAACATGTTAATGACCTTTTTAAGAGAGATTAAAATAAGAATAAAGGATTGCTTACCTGTTCTCCTGCAGGCTCTCTTCAAAGCTGGTCATATGATTCAAAGCCTAGGTATCTGTTCATGTGATCTCTCCTGAAGCGTAGGGTCAGCCAACCTGAAATGTGATTCTCCCCTTCAACAGAATTGTAGGCACTTGTTCATGTGACCAGCACATAAGGAGTCTCAGGCAGCATTTTCTCCAGGCATTACAAGTATTTAGGTTTTCGGTTTCTTTTTTTTTTCTGTTCATCCCAACAAAGCTGTTAAAAGATTTATCGTTGAAATATTTTTTTTTTTTTGAAGTATCTTCTTAAATATAAAGAGTAGCAGCAGGGGCGGACTGACCATTTGGAAGCCCGGGGTCAGTAGGGGGCCCCATGAGATGCCCCTGGTACCTTTTTCATAGGCTTTTTTGAGTTTGGGCAAGGACACAGGAGCCCCATGATCCCCTGTTGCCCGGGGGCCCCATGAGTTGTCAGCCCGCCCCTGGCTGGTAACTTTCATTGGCTTTTTCATAGGGTTTTTTGGGTGTGGGCGAGGACACGGGCCCCATGATCCCCTATTGCCCAGGGGCCCCATGAGTTGTCAGTCCACCCCTGAGTAGCAGTGTTCATGGCAATAAGAACAAGAAAAGAAAAGAGTACTCTGTGGCATGTTAAAAGATTGAAAGTGTTTGTAAACCCTTACATATACCCAGTGAAGTGACTGGCCTCAGGTGATACACAGAGAATAAACAAATCCTCCCACATAAGTTGTACCTGGTTTCTGAAGTCACATCTTCTCTACAGCGGTGCACATTGTACACAGCATTTCTGATCATTAAAAAGCAGAAGGTGGGGAAATGTCACACAATGCAGAGCATTGAGCAGGCAGCTGAGTGTAATCTGAGACCTGTGTGGTAGGGAATGGACACCCCCTCCCCCTACACAGATCATAGGGAAACATGCACAGCTGAGGCTGTCATTCACAGGCTATATGCTGGAGCTCCTCTCCCCTGATTCCTTGAAGTGACACATGCAGATGGCAGAGGAAGGAGACGGCAAGCAAGCAGAAATCATACTAGGTGTTTTGTAGTGAGGCAAGTACACACACTAGAAAGATGCGCTTTGTTCATTTTTCATTTCAGAGGTTCCCAACCACTTTATACCAATGTTTTAGATTAAATCCAAGTAGCACTCAAAATCAATATAAATAAAACACTAATTAATGCACTTATGTGTATTTGGAGATGCAACTGGTGTAAGTACCTAAGCTTAACGTGGTAGCAGCCTCTGGTACTCCCCTCTACAACAATCCTACTGCACTAAGAACCAATCAGGTGAGCTGCAATACACATGAGCTGCGCAAGGAGTATTCTGACGAGGAGCGAGCAAAGGGATGACTCCTCACTTCGCTGTTGCTGCTCTTTAACTGTCCATTCATATGCAGGGCTAAGAGAGGTGACCAATATTAAAGTAGATCTTTTATGACAAACAGAAGGACCTCCTTTTTGAAAGCCCCCTGCCCCCAACACAAACTGTTTTAAAAAGCCATATGTAAGCAAACAGCTTGCCTCAGTTTGGCTTTGGACACTTCCAGGAGGCACAGGTGACGTCATTGTGCCTCCTGGCAATGATGGGAGCTTGAAGTTCTGCAAGAATGCACTCCAGCCCATTGCAAAAGTACATTCTCCCAGGATTTTGAGTTCCCAGCTCTGCCAAGAAACACAGTGATGTCACTCATGTCTTCTGGAGATGTCAGAAGCTGGAGCCAAGATAAGTATCATTTTTTGGGGGGAGACAGGAGTCTGGCAAAAAAAAAAGTGGACCTTCCATCGCCCATGCAAGGTGCACTTTATTTGCTAAACCATTTTAGAGAAAGTCAGGTCACCAATCTGGCTCTGCTATTTAGCGTGGCTGTGTATTATTATTATTATTATTATTATTATACAGTATTTATAAAGCGCCAATAGTTCGCTCAGCGCTGTACATTACAAAGGGGGACAGAACATGTGACAGAACAATAACAATACAATGCAAAACATGAGGGTATTGAGGGCCCTGCTCTTTCGAGCTTACAATCTAGGAGGGAGGGGATGGTGGCACAGGAGGAGATAGCTGTGGGGGATGGAGTGGTAGGAAGAGTGGAGGAGGTCGGCAGGTTAGCAGGGGGCGGGGTAGGCTTCCCTGAAGAGATGGTTTTTCAGGGTGCGCCTAAAGGAGAGGAGAGTAGGTGATAATCTGATGGGTTGGGGCAGGGAGTTCCAGAGGATGGGTGACACCCTGGAGAAGTCCTGGAGGCGGGCATGGGAGGAGGAGACCAGGGAACTAGAGAGAAGGATAATAAATATTATTATTATACAGGATTTATATATTATTATTATTATACAGGATTTATATGGCACCAACAGTTTGCTCAGCACTTTACAATATAACGGGAGACAATACAGCAACAATACAGTTCAATACAAGAGGGTTAGGAGGGCCCTGATCCTGGGAGCTTACAATCTAGGAGTGTATACCTCAAGTCTACATGGGCAAGAGATACAAATCCTTTAGCACGTAAAACAGCTCCCATACATGTATTTTAACATTTTGCCCAACGTTTTAACCTAAAATATTATTTTTGCATCAACATAAGTTTTCAATCCACTCTAGAACAATGGAAGGTGTTTGGGTTAGTCCTGTTTAACTAATACTAATATTATTTAACCTAGAACTGCTTTGTCTGTTAACAGTCAGTTTGACTTGTTCCGTCAGGAAGTTGAGCAGCGTCACACATTTCTGTGAATGCCTCAGACATGCCATACTGGGAACTGAGTTGGGGATGTATAAGAAATGCGTAACGTGGTTGTTGTGTCCTGCATCGCAGTCAGTTAGACGCGTGGAGCACTCCTAGCTTCTGTCTCCACTTCCCTTCCTGTTTGTGTTCCGTAGAAGGCTCTGAGACTGGCCTGCAACTTGATGGATGACAGGATGGCACAGGCTGCCATTAAACAGAGGCCAGGCAGCACAATAAACCCATTTCAGTGAAGCGTACAAAAAGACGCTTGGTACCTGGGGCACTTCAGCTCTGCAACCACTTGAAAGTAAACTATTTTAAGCCACTGCTCAGAAGGAAACTTTGGTCAAATCCATTCACCTCTCTCTCCGGCTCTGCTGCTTGAGAGCATTTCATCACTTCAAAGGCCAAAGCTGGTTTCCACTCATTTTAAGACGGTATATGATACACCACGGTTATTTCCAAAGGGAAACTGTATTCTTTCCACAAACTTTATGAATGCCCTTGCTTAAAGCTCAACTCCAGACAAACTAGGGAAGAGTTAGAAGCTCGGCAACATTCTTTTTAGTATCTGTGCCCCTAATGTGGGGATTTCTCCTATTGTAATAGAGACAGATTATCTAAAGTTGGTATACGCATGGCAACTTGATTGAATGGAAAAAAAAAAAACTGTGTAAGCTTTGGAAGCTGTTCCCAAAATTGGCAAGCAAAGGACTAGTCTCTAGAATTGCCTGTGGTCTCCCTGAATCGATTAAACACCACCACCACCACCACTGGCTTGTAATGCCTTGTTCTACAAGTCAGTGCAGTGTGTCTGTATGGAGAGACATCTTGGTAGAGGCAGGGCTTTGCTTCCACATGTCATAATATCCAGGAAAGAGAACAGTGAGCAAAAAAAGTGCAGCATTGTGATTATCAATCAAATGACAATCAGTTTGTAAATCCCTAAAAACACTCAAAGCTTCCCCTGATTGGCTGGGGCAGAGATTGTGATGTCATGCGCCCACTTCTTTGCCTCAGCAAGTCAGAGGAAGTTTTCAATAATAGAATGCAAAGCAGAGAGATAGAAAGCTGTCCCCTAGCAAAACACCACACAGTATTCTGTTAACTCTTTTATCGCCCCAGATTTTAACCCCTTCCTGCCCAGTGTCAGTGTAGTGATCACTGCTTTTTTTTTTTCTCCAGTGTCACTGGAGACATCAGTGGTAGTTAATTCCCATCCAGTCACAAGAACAAAGAAAATAGGCTGTACACCAAATAGGCTAACCTCCCATCCAGTGTCAGTGTCAGAATGTCTGCTGCAGTCTCGCTGTAAGTCGCTGATCGTCGCTATTACTAGTATAAATAAATACAAATTCCAGCTTGTATACCATTATTTGTAGATGCTATACCTTTCACATAAACCAATTAATATACACTTATTGGGATTTTTTATTTTATTTTTTTTTACCAAAGATGTAGTAGAATACATTTTGGATTAAATTTATGCAGAAATTTAATTTTTTTTTATTGGATATGTTTTATAGCAAATTGTCAAAAATATAAAGGCCAATTCCAGCATATATTATGGTCAAAATACACACTTTAGAAGTATACATTATATGTTGCATGTACAGTGGGGATCGAAAGTTTGGGCACCCCAGCTAAAAATTTGTATTAATGTGCATAAAGAAGCCAAGGAAAGATGGAAAAATCTCCAAAAGGCATCAAAGTACAGATGAGACATTCTTATAATATGTCAACAAAAGTTAGATTTTATTTCCATCATTTACACTTTCAAAATAACAGAAAACAAAAAAATGACGTCTGCAAAAGTTTGGGCACCCTGCAGAATTTATAGCATGCACTGCCCCCTTTGCCAAGCTGAGACCTGCCAGTGTCATGGATTGTTCTCAATCATCGTCTGGGAAGACCAGGTGATGTCAATCTCAAAGGTTTTAAATGCCCAGACTCATCTGACCTTGCCCCAACAATCAGCACCATGGGTTCTTCTAAGCAGTTGTCTAGAAAACTGAAAATAGTTGACGCTCACAAAGCTGGAGAAGGCTATAAGAAGATAGCAAAGTGTTTTCAGATGTCAATATCCTCTGTTCGGAATGTAATTAAGAAATGGCAGTCATCAGGAACAGTGGAAGTTAAAGCAAGATCTGGAAGACCAAGAAAAATATCAGACAGAACAGCTCGCAGGATTCTGAGAAAAACAATTCAAAACCCACGTTTGACTGCACGATCCCTCCAGAAAGATCTGGCAGACACTGGAGTTCTGGTACACTATTCCACTATAAAGAGATATTTGTACAAATATGGTCTTCATGGAAGAGTCATCAGAAGAAAACCTCTTCTACGTCCTCACCACAAAAATCATCGTTTGAACTTTGCAAATGAACATATAGACAAGCCTGATGCATTTTGGAAACAAGTTCTGTGGACCGATGAGGTTAAAATTGAACTTTTTGGCCGGAATGAGCAAAGGTACGTTTGGAGAAGAAGGGGCACAGAATTGAATGAAAAGAACCTCTGTCCAACTGTTAAGCATGGGGTTGGATCAATCATGCTTTGGGGTTGTGTTGCAGCCAGTGGCACAGGGAACATCTCACGAGTAGAAGGAAAAATGGATTCAATAAAATTTCAGCAAAGTTTGGATGGTAACTTGATGCCATCTGTGAAAAAGCTGAAGTTAAAGAGAGGATGGCTTCTACAAATGGATAATGATCCTAAACACACCTCGAAATCCACGGGGGATTACATCAAGAGGCGTAAACTGAAGGTTTTGCCATGGCCTTCACAATCTCCTGACCTCAACATAATTGAAAATCTATGGATAGACCTTAAAAGAGCAGTGCGTGACAGACAGCCCAGAAATCTCAAAGAACTGGAAGACTTTTGTAAGGAAGAATGGGCAAAGATACCTCAAACAAGAATTGAAAGACTCTTGGCTGGCTACAAAAAGCGTTTACAAGCTGTGATACTTGCCAAAGGGGGCAGTACAAGATATTAACTCTGCAGGGTGCCCAAACGTTTGCAGACGCCATTTTTTTGTTTTCTGTTCTTTTGAAAGTGTAAATGATGGAAATAAAATCTAACTTTTGTTGACATATTATAAGAATGTCTAATCTGTAATTTGATGCCTTTTGGAGATTTTTGCTTCTTTATGCACATTAATACAAATTTTTAGCTGGGGTGCCCAAACTTTCGATCCCCACTGTACTCCCTCTTTTGAGAGTGTATATTTCCACATTTACCCTGACTCAAAGTTTAGATAATTTTTAGAGAATTTGCAGTTTTTTTGCAGAAAAATGCTGGGTCTTTCTCTCTCTGTGCGACAACAATGAATTCTTCCCAGATTGTGTGTCTGGGAACTGCCAGTGACTAATTCCTTCTCAGATTTGTTTGTAGACAGTGTCTAATGAGCACACACATATTTATAAAGGTTCATGAATAGGGTCTTTCTATACATTTTCTTTTTTTGTGATGCAGCAAATGTGTACTTTAGTGTTGTTTAGAGGCAAGATCTTTCTTTCTAAACTAAATCTGTATGTATTAAATATTAAAAGATGGTAGAAAACTTGGAGATACTTATAGGGTTTCTGTAGATGTTAAAAAGTATATAAAAAAATGTCTTAATGCCCTTGGCAACCAATATCCTTGTTGGCACGCTTTCCATGCAAAAGCTTTATGCAGATGATCCATTCATGTTCATTGTGAGCACTTAGTGATAGGTCCTACCTCTAGTATGTGCTCATTCCCAGTGCTGTAATAAGCAACCGGCAATCCCTGTATTTATTATTTATTTATTTCAGGTACTTATATAGCACCGTCAACTTACGCAGCACTTTACATATATATTGTACATTCACATCAGTCCCTAACATTCAAGGGGCGTACAATCTAAGGTCCCTAACTTACATTCATACATACACATATTAGGGCCAATTTAGACAGGATACAATTAACCTACCAGCATGTCATGTCTTTGGAGTGTGGGAGGAAACCAGAGTACCCGGAGAAAAATCCATGCAGGCTCAGGGAGAACATGTAAACTCCAGGCAGGTGGTGCCATGGCTGGGATTCGAACCAACGACTCTATTACTGCCTGGCGTAAGTGCTAACCATTTAGCCACTGTGCAAGTTAGATATGCAGGTTTCTAGGAATTGTCTATCTCACAGTAAAAATATAAGAACCTTTGCTAGGCATGCTAGTGTCAAAGGATTTCCAGAGTGCTAATTGGCATTTATAGCCCATATCTTTTGCAGGGTGATCTTATTTTCCCTTCACAATGTCTGCGACACCAACCCCAGCGCAACCCCTATTAATCACTTCCTATGCAGTGTCCTTGTCACGCAAACTCTATGTGACAACCCATGGTATTGACCATTCATACACTGAGCACAGCATACAATGTAACCCATACTCGGTAGTGCAAGGATTTTCACTGAAGATGCAGTGGGGACCACCAGTGAGACACTGCATGGTTTGGGCTGAAGGGAAGCGTAGTATTTGTAAAGTACTGTATGTGGACACACCTCCAAATTAATTACGTTCTCATTGTTCCACTGAAGGGCACTGCTATATAAAAAATAAAATACACAAATTTTGCACACTCAACCTTGTGGAAGCAAGGTTATTTTTCCCCAGCATGACTGTACCTCCGTGGGTAAAGCCAGCTCCATAAAGACATGGGTTGGTGTGAAGGCACTCAAGAGGCCTACAAGGAGCCATGACCTCAGCTCTACTGAATACTTTGGGATGAATTGGAACACAGATTATGAGCCAGGTCTTCTCATCCAACATTATTACCTGACATCACAAATGCTCTTTAGGTTAAATGGGCACAAATTCCCCACAGATGCCCTCTAAAATCTTGTGAAAAGCCTTCCCAGAAGAGTGGTTGTGGTTAACTCTATATTAGTGCCCATGGTTTTTGAATGGGATGTCCACCAAACTCCTATAGCTGTGATGATCAGGTGTCCACAAACGTATGACCCTCTAATCTGTTAGGAATTTTAAAAACTGATTTTACCACATTGGACCTTCTTTTTTTAATATCGGCAGCCTTTAAGCCACCCAGTCTGCCCCCGTGTGACAAGTTTTACATGGGGAAAATCACATTTGTGATCAGTAATTCTGAGTGATTAAAATCAGGTTTAGTGGATTTTTTTTTGGACTACTCCTCCAACATTGCCGACGGAATCAAGCACGGAAGGTAAGTTTAGCTGCACAGAGCCAGAAGAATAGAAAGCAATTGTTAGAGAGACCTGAACAGTGGCAGTTATGCCCAAATAATGCAAATCCAAGGCAAAGAACTTTTATCCATTACTGACTTAATATTCCTTGTTCCACACTGTGTCTGTGACCACTTTAGCAGAGGAACAGAATTTTGAGATCATCAGTCAGAGGCACCAGTGCCTTAGTTAATGCCACACTGTTGATAAACAGCTATGAACCTGTAGGCACAGGTGTGCCTAGGTACACTCGCATACCAGGAAATGCACCACTATCTTTAAGGAGTGGTAAATATTGCAGGAACCTGCTTAGGCACAAATTAACATTTCTTGATTTCCCATATGCACATACCCATTACCAACGTACCATGTTCTGCATTGTGTCTATGTGGTTGCAGCCACTGGTATGGGAGCAGGGCTTTGCATCCTTACATGAGATCTGCCCTACTGATGACTGGTGTTTTCATAACTTAGTGGGGGAATATTCAAGAACCAGTAGGGAAGGTAGCACAGATCTACAGAATTCATGAAACAGAACCAAGAAGATTTTGCAATGCAAGGTCCTCGGGTACTGCTTTTCCAGCAAGGAGAACATTTCATTTCAAATCTGGTGAGATTAGCAGTCGGAGGCAGCAGTGCCTTAGATGATTTCACACTGCAGATATACAGTATATAACTATTGGGCACAAGGCACAGAAGTGCCAAGAATCAGGAGATGCACCATTATTTTTCAGAAAGATTTCAAGACAAATGGCAGCACAAAAAGCACATACCTTCCTTCACCTGTGATTTCCCCCCCACCCACCCACCCCCACCCCCGGGCTCCAGAATGCATGCTCTTCTGGCCAAACTGCCCTTGTGCATGAGGCCTAGCACAGGACATCTTAATTTTTTTAATTTCAGATGCACTTAAAGATTTTGGCTGGCATTACCCTTCATATAAGATGGTTTATATTTTTGGGGAAAGTTATGAAGCACTGAGCTAAAGCAACTTTATCAGATCTTTTGCTGTAACCAGGAGAAGACATTAGGATTGGATGCGTTGAGGAATACGCCTTTAAATTCTGCAAATGTTTCTATGAAAGTGGAGTATTTAGCCTTAGAGGTTATTGTTTATGGGTTGTCCAGCTATGAACTTTAGTGAATGCATGCATTCATTCATACCGTAATGCTGTGTAATCCATGAGCTCGTCTGATGGGAATTCTTAATTATTAATCACTGAGCATTTGTGTAACAGTGTCTACTTCCTACGGAGTTGAATCACCCTAGTGTCTGGTCTCTGTGTTACATGGCATCATCATGGATTCTGGTTAAAATGGCTTTCTGGTTTGAGGGGGGGGAAAGCCCACTTGGACCATTTTCTGTTTAATGTATAGGGACTAGTGCAGCAGATTAGAGGCTATTTTTGAATTTGGTTTGGTAAGTTCATCCAGTTTTACCAACAAGCATTCAACCCCATTACTATAGACAAGGTTGCTAAAAAACATTTTCTAACACCCATCTAACCACATGCCCCCTGGACCCTGTTACTTTGCAAATGCTACAGTCACCCTCTGGCTCTATCCTACACACTCTAACTCACTTCTTCAATCTCTCCCTCCCTTCCGGCATCTTCCCCAATTCTCTAGAACATGTACAAGTCACCCCCATACTTAAAAAGCCCTCACTAGACCCCACCAATCTTAACAACCTAAGACCCATCTCCTTACTCCTCTTTCCCTCCTAACTCCTTAAACGCCTGGTCTACAACCACCTGCGCAACCACCTCACTGAGAATAACCTTCTTGATCCCCTTCAGTCTGGATTTTGCTCTCAGCACTCCACGGAAACGGCTCTCCTTAAACTTCAAACGATCTACTGACACAGCTAAAACCAATGGACACTATTCTGTACTCCTACTCCTGGACCTCTCTGCTGCCTTTGACACGGTGGCCCACTCCCTCCTCCTCTAAGAACTCTTCTTTGGTCTCCATGACAGTGCCTTTCATTGGTTCTCTTCCTACCTATCCCACCGCACCCTCAGTGTCACTTACAATTCTACTTCCTCTTCTCCTCTTCCTTTCTCTGTTCGGGTTCTCCAAGGTTCTGTTCTGGTACCTCTTCTATTCTCAATCTACACCTCCTCTCTGGGTCAATTGATTGCCTTCCATGGGTTTCAATACCATTTCTATGCTGATGCCTCCCATGGCTTTCAATACCATTTCTATGCTGATGACACCCAAATCTTATTTCTCTACTCAGCTCACTCCATCAGTTTCCTCATGCATCTCCAATCTGCTAACAGACATAGCCTGGATGTCACACCACGTCCTGAAAATTAATCTATCCAAAACTGAGCTCATAATATTCCTCCCCTATGTGCCCCTTCCACTGACTTCTCTATAAAAATCCGCTGCTCAACCTTCGACCCGTCCCCGCATGCCAGGGTGCTAGGTGTAATCCTGGAGTTCTGTGCTATCCCTTCGGCTCCACATCCAATCACTGTTCAAAGCTTACCTCTCCAGCAGCTCCCGCCTTGATTACTGCAACTCCCTTCTCACTGGCTTACCTTTTGCATAGGCTATTCCCCCTTCAGTCCAGCATGAATTCTGCTGCCAGACTGATCCACCTTACCAACTGTGTCTGCTACCACTCTCTGCCTATCTGCCTCCCGCTCACCCAACGGATAAAATTCGATATAGGCACAGTACAACCATTCTTATAATATATGCATTTTATTGACACACAATAAAACAATTTTTGACATCAAATTGTATTGTCAAATATTCGTTTAAACTCCAGTTATTGGGATGTGGCACTTCTTAGGCCAAGAAATATTTAATCTAAAATTCAATGTACTTACAACAACTTCTAAAGCCATCCACAACGCTAGTTACATCACTAACCCGGTCTTAAAATACCAACCAAATCATTCTCTTCATTCCTGCCAAGACCTCCTGCTCTCTTGCTGCCTTGTCACCTCCTCCCAGGCTCGCCGCCAGGATTTCCCCAGAGCAGCTACCATCCTCTGGAACACCCTTCCCCAATTCATCCGACTCAATCTCTGTCCACTTTTAGACGATCCCTGACTCCTCCCTGTCAGCTCGTGCACACTGCTTTGCAAAACAGTGTGGTTACTGTGAAGCACACAGACACAATCTCATAGTAAAACACACCCAGCACACAGTTAACCCTTTGATTGCCCCAGATGTTAACCCCTTCCTGCCCAGTGCCGTTAGTACAGTGTCAGTGCTTTTTATTAACACTGATCACTGTATTGGTATCACTGGGGATGTCCGTGACACCAAGTCAGTTCCCCCCAGTGTCAGAATTTCCACCAGAGTCCTGCTATAAGTCGCTGATCGCCGCCATTACTAGTAAAAATAAAAAAAAATCCCAGCATATATACCGCCATTTGTAAATGCTATAACGTTCACGTAAACCAATAAATTTACACGTATTGGGATTTTTTTTTAAGCAAAGACACAAAGCAGGATACATTTTAGCCTAAATTTATGCCGAAATTTGATTTTTTTACATTTTTTTACTGGACATGTTTAATAGCAAAAAGTCAAAAATATTGTTTTTTTTTCTCAAAATTGTCTTTTTTTTTGTTTTTAATAGCGCAAAAAATAAAAAAGCAAAGGTGATCAAATACCACCAAAAGAAAGCTCAATTCCTGGGAAAAAAGGCCGTAAATTTTATTTGGGTGCAGCATTGCATGACCGCACAATTGTCAGTTAAAGTAATGCAGCGCCGTAACACAAAAAATGGCCTGGTCAGGAAGGACGGTAAATCCTCTGGAGGGCAAGTGGTTAATCAAAGGAGCAGTCACAAAAACAAGTGAAAAATTGGATAAGGCTTTAACCTTTTGACTTAAAATTAAAATTTTTAAATGCATTATTTCAAGACCAAGTACTTATTTACGCCAATATGTATACCAAAACAGGATGCTTTAGCACACAAGGTAGTGTTTGTTATGTAGCAGCAGTGAGAGGCAGTAGGCACAGTTGACCTTTTTTTGCTTTCTTGAAATACTTTAACATTTTATTTACTTTTATGCACCAGAGCGGAGCTGGTGAGATCTCTGTACAGCCTCCCTTTTTAGTTTTACCAAATTTATTTAATGTAAAGACATATCTAAGTGTCATGAATCCATTCCATTTTTATTAATACAAACAGGCCCTTACACGACATACTTGGTATTTTTAAATAAGAATGGTAAAGTGGATAAGATTGTTTATCTTGTGACAATGTAATCTGAATGTCATGGGATATATGTGGCAGCAAGTAAACATGTTGTCCATGAAGTTGATGTGTTGAAAGCAGAAAAAAATGATCATCGCAGTTTGTTGTGTGGAACTGCACATCCGTAGACCGGTCAGGATTCTACAATGGGTACACGAGCATCAAAACTGGAGCAATGGAAAAAGGTGGCCTGGTCATGTGGAAGATCAGATGCGTTTGTGTCTCTTACCTAGGGAAGAGATAGCAGCAGGATACAGAATGGAAAATAATCAAGCCAGCAGGGGCAGTGTGATGCATTTGGCTATGACTAAGGCTTATTGCCGAAAACGCGTAAGCCAGTTGTACCTGTACACTCAATGTAATAAGTAATTATTCGGGGGGATGAGTTGCTGGCTTTTCACTCCTTACTTTCAAGTTGCTGCAGTGTTGGGAAGACACTCTATGCAGGAGCACCATCAGCCCACCTCCATGGGGAATCCATCTGGACTTAGTATCTTTCTCTTCAGTTTTATGCTTTGGACAATGTTCTGCTGGGAAACCCTGGATCCTGTCATTCACTTGGTACATGTGGAAGTAACATCCATCTACCGGAACATTAGGTACATCTACCCTGTACATCCATTCATGGAAACGGTATTCTCTGGTGGCAGTGGCCTCTTTCAGCAGGATAATTTAACCTGCCACACTGCAAAAGTGGTTTAGGATTGGTTTGAGGTGATGACTTTTCCTCCAAATTCTCCAGATCCACCAAACATCTGTGGGATGTTCTGGAAAAACAAGTCCAATCCATGGAGAACCCACCTTGCATCATACAGGACTTAAAGGATCTGTTACTCACAGCTTGGTGCCAGATACCACAGCATACCTTCAGAGGTGTAATGGCGTCCATGCTGCAATGGGTCAGGGCTGTTATGGTGGCAAAAGGAGCTGGTTTGGAAGAAGGACCTGCTCAATATTAGGTAGGTCATCATAATGTTATCACATTCATTACATCGCTTGTTCACAATATGGATAGGGCACACCTTTTTAGAATGCTGCTGATAAAAACCACCACACCTTTTTGGCAATCGGCAGTCAGACAGTATCCATAGTATGTAATATGAGGCTACACGAGTCTTGTGTAAGTAGAAATAGTTCAACTATCCATATCATATTAAGGTGGCACTAAACCCTCCTATACTATACAGCCAAGGAAGCTCTGTTTGATCTGCAGTTGCCGTGGTGCAGCACAAGCAACAGTGACCGTTGCCATTTACAGCATGCCTTGAATGTGAATGTTTTGGGAAACCATTAGATTGATGCGATTAGTTCTGCTTTAAAATCAGCAGTAGAAGGACTTACACCGCTGTACTCTTTGGTGGATTCCAAACATCTCTGTAAGGCATTCACATCTCCATATGTTTTATTCATTTAAAAACGCTGTAAGTTCTGAAGAATACCTGTTCTTCTGCCAGAAATCCAGTGAGCTTCTAATTTCCTCTAATGAGCTCACAGCACAAATTTCCCATCTCCTAACGTAAGGAGGAACTGTTCTGTAGTTCTACAGCAGAGACCTCAGGGATGACAACACTGCTTAGGATTTTAGTGCAGCCAAAGGCACCGTGTTGTCAGAACACTAGAGGAAGCTAAGAGCTCACTGGATTTCTGGCACATCACTAGTTATTTTTCCATACTTGCAGTGTTTGTAAGAGACAAAACCTGGGGAAAGGTGCAGATACCCTGAATGTTTTCACAAGCCATTCACAACGCCGCCCCAAACTGCATAACTGACCTGATACCCAAATACTACCCTACCCGTGCCCTCCGCTCCTCACAGGACTTCCTACTCTCTAGCTCCCTGGTCTCCTCCTCCCACGCCCGATTGCAGGACTTCTCTATGACTTCCCCCATCCTCTGGAACTCCCTACCCCAATCCATCAGACTGTCACTCACCCTCCTCACCTTCAGGCTCACCCTGAAAACCCTCCTCTTCAGGGAAGCCTATCCCAACCTCACCTAACAACCTCCTCCACTCCTCCCACCACTCCATCCCCACATCCTCCTGTATCACCTTCCTCCTCCTGTATCACCCCTCGTGTACTGTTTTGTTACTGTCTTGTCTCATGTTCTGTCCCCCTTGCTACTGTACAGCGCTGAGCATACCCTTTGGCGCTATATAAATACTGTATAATAATAATAATGTTTTGTGGGGGGTTTTTTTGTTTTTTTTTCTTTGATGGACTGGATAGAAAAGGTTTCAGTAGAAGTAGCAATTGGAAAACCCCTTGTATACACACAGTAGTTGCATTTGGCAATCTCACTCGGAATGGCAAGCAGTGAAATACTACCTGTCCACCTTGGCTTGCTGCCCCTGCAAGATGCGCCATCTTTTTTTTTTTTCTCTTTTTGCAGACATCACCATTCCATCTTGGTCTTCTTTTACATTACGTAGCAATGATTCCTGATTCAATAGCCTGCATTGCTGACAGCCATTTTGTTCAGTATTCACGCCTAAAAATCCACAGACTGCAGACTACTACTAAGTCCAGCTGGAGATTTTCATTAATAATGCAGAGATTTGTTTGTACCTGTCGCTTGAGTTTATATTCCTCTCTGTGATTTCCTCATGCAGGCGGCTTTGTTTTGGAAACTCCCCAAACCTAATAAAAACTAGATCAGTGCGATTCCTCTAAGCATCTAAAAATACACTTAATGATTTGAAAGTGGCTTTACTGTAAATTCTTCATAAAAATGAGGAAGCTTACATCATCTATCTCTGTATTTTATGATGATAAACGGTGCTAAGAAGGTGCCCAAGCCTGCCAGACTCAGACGACTCCATAACATGGATTACTATTTAATTTTTCATTATTAGGGAAGGGTAGCACTAATTAGGCACTGGTAACACTTAAAACACACTACTTACACTAAGTATTATTTATAGTTAAGGGGAAAATCCTAGGATAGCACAAAAGCAACACAGCCTACCTGCCTAGGGAATTTGTGATGCATTCATATATGTTTGATAGTGCTGCAGGCCTGTGCTATGATTAGATGTGCCAATCCAAGCCCCTCCTTTCTTCATACATATAGAATATGGCTAAATGTTTGTGAATACCTGACCATCACACCTACAATGTATGAGCTTTCCAAAATCATGGACATTAAAGTGTTAGCAAAGTTCCCTCTGAAATGCTGTCACCACTGACAGGGCTGCCATCTTTACCAGGTCTTCTTTCCAGGTTTGTGGGCTTCGGGGCGCGATGACGTCACAGTCATGGCACACCACTCTCAATGGAGTGTGCTGTTTATTGAGAGCACCATGTGCATTCGCCGGTGATGTCACCAGCCTCTACAAATGTAAATTTCTGATATTCACTGTACTTACAGATTTATTTTTTTCAGGTACTTATATAGCGCCATCAATTTACACAGCGCTTTACATATATATTGTTCATTCACATCAGTCCCTAACCCTCAAAGGGAGTACAATCTAAGGTCCCTAACTCAGATTCATACATACACATACTAGGGCCAATTTAGATAGGAGCCAAGTAACCTAGCAGCATGTCTTTGGAGTATGGGAGGAAACCTGAGTACCCGGAGGAAACCCACGCAAGCACAGGGAGAACATGCAAACTCCAGGCAGGTGGTGCCGTGGTTGGGATTTGAACCAGCGACCCTAGCACTGCCAGGCAGAAATGCTAACCATTTAGCCCCTGTGTTGCCCTAATAAGCCTTACCTGTAGGTACAAGTCATAAAGCGGACTTTACTACCGCTTTAATATGAAATTGGAGCCTATTGTGGATATGCACTCACCAGCCACTTTATTAGGTACACCTTGCTAGTGCCAAGAAGATATCCGACACACCATTGCATCACCACCACCATCCTGAACCATTGACACAAGGCAGAATGGATCCATGCTTTCATGTTGATTATGCCAAATTTTTACCCCACGATCGGAATATTGCAGCAACCAATCTGCCCATTCTCCTCTGACATCAACAAGGCATTCTTGTCCACACAACATCTGCTCATTGGATAGTTTTTCTTTTTCAATCCATTCTCTGTAAACCCTAGAGATGGTTGTGCATGAAAATCCCAGTAGATCAGCAGTTTTTGAAATGTTCAGACCAGCCCGTCTGGCACCAACAATCATGCCCTGTTCAAAGTCACTTAAATACCCTTTCTTCCCCATTCTGATGCTTGGTTTGAATTTCAGCAAGTTGTCTTCACCATGTCTACATGCCTAAATGCATTGAGTTGCTGCCATAAGATTGGCTGATCAGCAATTTGTGTTACCAAGCAACTGAACAGGTGTACCTAATACAGTGGCCGGTGAGTGCAATAGTCACTCTTCTGGGAAGGCTTCCTCAAGATGTGTCAATGGGAATTTGTCCCCATTCAGTTACCTCAACCCTACCTCCCGACAAATGATTGAGCTCAAGTGTTTCCAGTAAAGGGTACTATTAATGCTACTGCATACAAAGCCATTTTACTGTGCACTTCCAACCTTGTGGGAACAGGTTAGTGAAGGTACTTTTCTGTTCTAAGCAAGATTGTACTCCTGTGTACAAGACCAGCATATAGACATGATTTGATGAGTTTTTGTGTGGAGGAACTCGAGTGCCCTGCACAGAGCCCTGACCTCAACCCTACTGAACACCTTTGGAATAAATTGGAATGCCAACATCAAGAAAATGTCTTCTCATCCAACATCAGTACATGATCTCACATATGCTCTTATAACTGAACCATGAAGGGCCCCCCTGACCCCATTCCAGGTCCCTTCCCATTGGTCCCGGTCCCTTCCCTCTTGTTGCAGGGCCCTTTATTATGGACTTGCAGCGGGTCAGTTTCCTGCGTAGTTGCCATCCTTTTTAAAACCTTTTTTGGTATGTGTTCAGCCAGCCATTGTACGTTTCTTAATTAGGGGCAGGGCATTTAAAATGGCAATGGTTCTTCAAGAGGCACCTAATGCCATACCCGTTTGAACATCTGTACACCCCCCAGAATGCCTCCATACCCCTGCATATCTCTGTACCTCCCAGATAACCCATGTACCAAGTTGCACATCACTGCACCCCCTAAACACACTTGCACCTCCCAGCATCCTCCATACCTCCCCCAGCACACCTCTGTACCCCTAAACGTGTCTTTGTAACCCCCTGAATGCTTATGCACCCCCCCTTCGCCCCCAGCACACCTTCACACCCCTCAGCACATCTATGCATTCCGCCTCACATCTCTGCACCCCTTACACTTCCATATTTCCTACACACACACACCTCTGCATCCTCTGTGTCCCTCTAGCAGCCCTTTGTACACCCCAGCAAGCCTTTCTGATCACCAGCAAGCTTCTGTACCCCCCATCATATATACAGTTGTGTTCAAAATAATAGTGTGTTGAAAAAAGTGAATAACGCTCAAAATCCTTCTAATAGCTTTTATTTCCATCCACACAAATGCATTGGGAACACGACACATTCTATTCCAACTCAAAACATGAAGAAAAATAGATCAAATTTGTGTTGTTCCTCTAAAAAAAAATTGAAGAAAAGTGAATATTAGACTATTCAAAAAAATTGCGGTGTTTGTATTCTTCTTTAGAAACTCAAACATTCACTATATAAACTGAGAAATGTTTGAAGATTTTGCTTTCCTTTGAATGACTTCATGAATATTTGGTTGTAGTCGCACTGTTTCTGAGAACTGCTGTACATCTGTGTTGCATGGAGTCACCCAACTTCTGGCCCCTGTGATCAGGTATTCCAGCCCAGGATGATTGGACTACATTCCACAGTTCTTCTCTATTTCTTGGTTTTGCCTCAGAAACGGCATTTTTGATGTCTCCCCACAAGTTTTCTATTGGATTAAGATCCGGGAATTGGGCTGGCCACTCCATAACGTCAATCTTGTTGGTCTGGAACCAAGATGTTGCACGTTTACTGGTGTGTTTGGGATCGTAGTCTTGTTGGAACACCCATTTCAAGGGCATTTCCTCTTCAGCATAAGGCAGCATGACCTCTTCAAGTATTCTGATGTATTCAAACTGATCCATGATCCCTGGTATGCGATAAATAGGCCCAATACCGTAGTATGAGAAACATCCCCATATCATGATGCTTGCACCACCATGCTTCACTGTCTTCACAGTGTACTGTGGCTTGAATTCAGTGTTTGGGGGTCGTCTGACAAACTGTCTCCGGCCACTAGACCCAAAAAGAACAATCTTACTTTCATCAGTCCACAAAATGTTGCGCCATTTCTCTTTAGGCCAGTCAATGTGCTCTTTGGCAGATTGTAACCTCTTCAGCACATGTCCTTTTTCCAACATTGGGACTTTGCGGGGACTTCTTGCAGATAGCTTGGCTTCACATAGGCGTCTTCTAATTGTAACAGTCCTCACAGGGAACGTCACACCTTCTTTCATCTTCCTGGAGCTGATTCCGCGCCATTTTGGCTATTCTTCTATCCATTCGAATGGTAGTTTTTCGCTTTCTACCACTTCTTTCAGGTTTTGGTTGCCATTTTAAAGCATTTGCGATCATTTTAGCTGAGCAGCCGATCATTTTCTGCACTTCTTTATATGTTTTCCCCTCTCCAATCAACTTTTTAATCAAGGTGCGCTGTTCTTCTGGAACGACCCATTTTCCTCAGAATTTCAGAGAGAAATGCACTGTAACCAGCATGTACAATATTTGCTGCCTTCCTTCCTTAAATAAGGGCAATAATTGCCACCTGTTTTTCAAAGAATGAATGACCTCACTAATAGAACTCCACACGGCTATTATTTTGAACATGCCCCTTTCAATGAGTGATTCAATTACACAGAATCAGCAGCATGCATGTCATGACTGTTGGGTCTGTTGGATTTCTATTACTCTACTACACCTGCTAGTAAATTATTTGCCATGTAGAAATATCATTTCTACCAACAACAGTGATTGATCCGGTTAGTGATGTCTGACTGCTATTATTTTGAACACAACTGTATCTACTCCACCACACATCTTTGCAGCCCCCGCACCCCTAACACACCTCTACCTAATTGCACATCTCTGCACACTCCCCCAAATGCACATCTTTGTGCTTTCCGTATCCTCTGTACTCCTTGTCCCTCCAGCACATCCCTGCAACCTATTAAAGAGGAGATTCAGTCACCCCAAGGACACTCGCCACTACTGCACATATTGATCTGCAGCTCTGTAGTGGCCGGCATCCCCCTCTGCCCCGCAGTTCACACTATACAGTGCAGAGGGGAGGGGCCTCTGACCCGGGCAGGCATTGACTTCAGTACAAAGTGTGTTGCTGTGCTTGTGCACTGAAGCCAATGCCTGCCCGGGTCAGAGGCCCCTCCCCTCTGCACTGTGTAGCATGAACTGCTAACCGGAGGGCAGAGGGAGATGCTGGGCACTACGCAGCTACTGATCAGGTGCTTCCTCCCCACTCCACTGTATAGGGGGCACCACAAAGACAGTTGGCATGTAGGCTTCTTGCTGCCTTTGGCCCGCCCCATGGTGGCTGAATGCCAGGGCACGGTTGCAAGTTTGACCTCTGCGACCCTGGTAGTTCCGCCACTACTTCACTAGAAAAACGTGAACAGAACCATGTGGAGCGGGTCCACAAACTTCTGGTCATTTTGTGTAGGTGGGATGGTTAGATGTCCACTTTTGGCTATATAGTGCACAAGGCACCATTTACATATTTCCCAACTTTAAATGGAGTCACTGAGGTATACCTCAGTGCTAGTTCACAGTCCACAATCTAATGTCCCTACCACATTCAAGCACTCTAAAGGTATATTTTTTATCCAAAGACATACTGCCTAATCTACCAGTATGTTTTTTTGGATCGTGAGAGGACATCAAAGCATCCCAAGGATAACTACACAACCACTGGGAAAACATGTAGACTATATGGAAAGCCTCCCAGATTAGTTTTTATGCCAAGATCCCAAATGGCTGCAGGCGTTCAGTAGCATTGAGTTGCAACAAATGATGAGTATAGATGAAAACAAATATATATATATATTTTTTTTTTAAATTGCATTTGTTTTTGACACTCAGTGCTGTAGTTGTTAACATTTAGCATTTAACTAAATGTCATTCAGTTAGGGTTTGTATCTGTTTATTTGCATGGGGAACAGCCATGTACAAGTACAAGCTGTGCTTCCTTTTTGGTAGCTCATCAATATGATTGTTCTTTATGGTCTCTCTAAACTCATTTTGCACAGAGCTTTGTCATAAGACTTTCACTTTGATGCCCAATCGAACTCTGTTTAAATTACCTACATACATACCAGATGCTTTAAAACAAAAGGTGGGTAAAGTCTTGACAATTAGTTTTCTTTAATTAAAAAAATAACATGTTTCCCGCTAGTATGCTATAGAATTTGTTCTAGAAGTCTGATTATGCTGGGTGTCACACCCCATATGTAGAATACTATACAATTAGCTAGGATTAGGGACATTTTAGGAACTTACACCCTGAGGTCATCACAGAGGACAAGAGAGCACTCTTTACGCCAGGAGGAAAAGAAATGTTATCTCCAAACATGGAAAGGTTTCTTCACAGTGAGAGCTGTGAAAATGTGGAATAGATTCCCTCAAGAGTTGGTTCTGGCCAGCTCAGTGGATTGCTGTAGGAAAGTCCTGGATTGTTTCTTAGATACACAGAATATAACTGGATACTAACATTTATAGGTAAAGTTGATAAAGGGAATATCCGATTGCCTCTTGGGGGATCAGGAAGGAATTGTTTCCCCTGCAGGAGCATATTGGGTCATGCTTTGCTGGGTTTTTTCCCTTCCTCTGGATCAACTGTGGGTGTAGGATTATAACTTTTTTTTTTTTTTTTTTTTTGTTTGGTTGAACTGGATGGAGTTTGTTGTCTTTTTTCAGCCTCACTAACTATATAACATTGTTATAAAAGTACAAGGTAATACAATTTCATTAAAAACAAAAAATTAGCAGCTGATCAACCGCAAAGTTTTATAGACAGAGACCCGCATGCATATGAAACCCCAACGCGTTTCAATTTTTCAGAAGTGGTCGATCTAAGGTATGAATACAGAAATAAACTAAAAACATCTACATTAAAAACATGAAAGAACAATAGAAGTCATACCAGTGTATAATACAACTTGTAGATAGTGAACAGACTTAAAAGTGGAGCTCCAGTCTATGGTGGAAAACAAAAAAGTCAGCAGTTACAAAAACCATTCACCTGACCTAGGATCCAGCGGTGCCCTCATAGCAGCCAGGTTCACTGGCTGTCCTGTGTCCCCAGCACCAGCATCTGAAGTGTGGGCACTTGGCTGTGACAGTTTACGATTACAAGTTTGCTGCACTGATGGGGCAGCACTAATAATTGGGGCATTGATCATCAGTGCCCTGATTATTAGTGTAAAGTGTAATCCATGTACTTATAGCCTTGCTAGTTATCCGCTTTCCTTTCCCCACACAGACACAGCATGTGAGGAAAGGACTGGCTATAACCGGGAAGTCTGTGTACATGTGGCCCGGGATCAGTAGAGTGCCCCATGAGATGCTCCTGGTACTTTTTTCATAGGCTTTTTTGAGTTTGGGCAAGGACACAGGGGCCCCATGATCACATGGTAAAGGCCTGCTGTGATTGGCCCTTTACCCTGCTCTGTGATCAGCTTTGTCCATGCACACCTCAGGGGCAAGGTTCTGGGAGGATGTCCATGGATGCTGTCTTTAAGCTATGGCGTGGTTGGCAAGTTTTTATAGTAAGAAACAGCTGAATGCCACAATTCTTCAAAGGAGAGCAACATCCCAAGGGAGTGTTTAGCCATGGGAGCACAAGGGGGTGCTATAGGTCTCCCTGCTGTAGAGTTTGACCTTTGTTTCCTGCTGGTCCCATGGTCTCTCTGTAGAGATCCAAAACACTCCTTGCCAGGGGCGGACTGACCATTTGGAAACTCAGGCACTGCCCGAGGGCCCGGGATCAGTAGGGGGCCCCATGAGATGCCCCTGGTACCTTATTCATAGGCTTTTTTGAGTTTGGGCAAGGACACAGGGGCCCCATGATCCCCTATTGCCCCGGAGCCCCATGAGTTGTCATTCCACCCCTGCTCCTTGCTGAGTCAAGGCTAGAGCTCTACAATCAGCAGGGCGCATGAGACTTGCTGATTGCAGAGCTACAGGTCTGACTCGGGTGATGTCCTGGACCTCTACAGAGAGACCACTGCTTTCCTATTGAGAACAAGGGTCTTATCCTGCAGCTGTGGCTGTTTTAGAGAGAAAACTAATTGTAATACATTGCACACTTTGTTTTGATCCACCTGTAACCTGTATTTAAACTGAAGGTTGAATTAAGTTTCAACATGATACAATTGCTGTCTAGAAAGGATTGCACCATCTTAGAGTGATTGCACCAGTGGCACTGCAGACAAAAACATTAGGAAAATCAAGCCCATAATTACTTTTAAGTAAACATTTACAACTCAGAATAAGTATTTGGTGAAAATACGCCTTGGTTTCCCTGAGCAGAGCAAACACTGGATCCATTGCTATGAAAATCGCATTATTCACAAAGCACCATATTGATGAAGAGAGCTCATAAAGTGATGTACCGTTTGTATACTCTACTCCCTGCACTGTGTACGTGAATCCCCCAGTCTGCTGTGACTCACAGTTTACATGATTTTACTGAGAATTTACCACTTATTTTCTGTACAAAAATGTCGGGTCTTTTTCTGCACATCAACAACGAATTCTTACAAAACCAGAAAGTGTGTCTGGGATCTGATAGTGACTAATTCCTTCCCAGATTTGTTTGGAGAATGCATCCAATAAGCACACACGGATATTTATAATGAATACGGTTATCACGTCAATTAGTCATTTTGTGACACAGAAAGATGCACTATATCTAATGACATTTCTAAAGTGAACCTCTGGGGAGACCACTAAATACACAGATGAGATACATATATGAAAGCTGTTTTGTTTTACCTGCTGATTTGTATTTCTGTCCTTCCGGTCCGAGAGATATACACATAACACAGCCCTGTCTGGCATAATTTTTTTTCTCTATAACAGTTAAGTAACTTTTACAGGTCTTGCCCCTTCCTCGCCCTGTGACTGGCTAGCTAAAGGAGAAGCTGCACACTGATTAGCTTGTCCTTGTCATTCTGCTCTCTCCTCCTCTCAGCATGCCTGATTTTCAGCCCATGACAACTGATCATCTTGCCCCCCCCCCTTCTCGCTATCCCCCTTTCTTTCTCCCTCTTCTCTCCCCTCCTCCCCCTCTCTCGCTCTCTCTTCCCTCCCCTCTATCTCCCTCGCTCTCTCTCCCCCCCCTTTCCCTCCCTCTCTCTCCCCCCCTTTCCCTCCCTCTCTCTCTCCCCCCCTTTCCCTCCCTCTCTCTCTCCCCCCCTTTCCCTCCCTCTCTCTCCCCCCCTTTCCCTCCCTCTCTCTCTCCCCCCCTTTCCCTCCCTCTCTCCCCCCCCCTTTCCCTCCCTCTCTCTCCCCCCTTTCCCTCCCCCCCTTTCCCTCCCTCCCCCCCCTTTCCCTCCCTCCCCCCCCCCCTTTCCCTCCCTCCCCCCCTTTCCCTTCCCCCCCCTTTCCCTTCCCCCCCTTTCCCTCCCTCTCTCTCCCCCCTTTCCCTCCCTCTCTCTCCCCCCCTTTCCCTCCCTCTCTCTCCCCCCCTTCCCCCCCCTCTCTCCCCCCCTTTCCCTCCCTCTCTCTCCCCCCTTTCCCTCCCTCTCTCTCCCCCCTTTCCCTCCCTCTCTCCCCCCCCCTCTCCCTCCCTCTCTCTCCCCCCCCTCTCCCTCCCTCTCTCTCCCCCCCCTCTCCCTCCCTCTCTCTCCCCCCCCTCTCCCTCCCTCTCTCTCCCTCCCTCTCTCTCCCTCCCTCTCCCTCCCTCTCCCCCCTCCCCCCTCTCCCTCCCTCTCCCCCCTCCCCCCTCTCCCTCCCCCCTCTCCCTCCCTCTCTCTCCCCTCTCCCTCCCTCTCTCTCCCCCCTCCCAATCTCTCCCTCTCTCTCCCCCCTCTCAATCTCTCCCTCTCTCTCCCCCCTCTCAATCTCTCCCTCTCTCTCCCCTTCTCTCCTCTCTCTCCCTCCCTCTCTCGCTCCCCTTCTCCCCTCTCTCTTCCCCCCCCCCCCCCCTCTCTCTCTCTTTCTCTCTCTCTCTGTCCTTTGATACCATGTCAAATTCAGGTACTTGGACTGCTTGCATTTCAAAAATCCATGAAATAATATATACATGAATACTGAGTTGCATTAATTTGTGTCATTTATTTCTGCCTGGGGTTATGCTTTAATACATAGCTGAAATAAATAAAGTTGATGTGACCTGTCTTACTTGTATAAAGCTGGAAAGCTAATACTGAGTAGTTGATGAAAAAATTCATTTGCAGAGGTTATCTTCAATGAAAATCATGGGATCTGACTTCCACCATGTTACAGCTTAGCTGTCAGAAGCATTGTGGGTGTTTAACATCACTGGAGAGAACTTAAGAGGATCAGCAGAAAACAGAGCATGAATATGTATAGATAAATATGCCTTACCTAGATGTGTGTGTGAGTGTATAAATGTGTTTTTTTTTCTAATTGATACGTATATACTGTGGGTATTTATCATAGGTACTTATATAGTGCCGTCAATTTACGCAGCACTTTACATATATATTGTACATTCACATCAGTCCCTAACCCTCAAGGGGCGTACAATCTAAGGTCCCTAACTCACATCCATACATACACATACTAGGGCCAATTTAGACAGGATCCAATTCACCCTCTTGCATGTCTTTGTAGTGTGGGAGGAAACCGGACTACCCGGAGGAAACCCATGCAGCCACAGGGAGAACATGCAAACTCCAGGCAGGTGGTGCTGTGTTTTGGATTCGGACCAACGACCCGAGTACTGCCAGGCAGAAGTGCTAACTATTTAGCTGGTGTGTGTGTGTCTGTCTCTCTCTCTCTCTCTGTTGAAAGCAGAAAAAATGGGCAAGTGTAAGGATTTCAGCGACTTTGGCAAGGGCCAAACTGTAATGGCTAGATGATTGGTTCAGAGCAAGTCCAAAACTGCAGCTCTTGTGGGATATTCTTGGTCTGCAGTGGTCACTGGAGGAAGGAAACCTGGTGAACCTGCAATAGGGTCATGGGCGGCCAAGGCTCATTGATGGGGAGAGAAGGCTAGTCCAATGGAAAGGTGTCAGAACACACAGTGCATATCAGTTTGTTGTGTTTGGGGCTGTGTAGCTGCAGACGGGTCAGGGTGCCCATGCTGACCTGGGTCCACAGCCGAAAGTGCCTACAAGGGGCATGTGAGCATCAGAACTGGACCACGGAACAATAGAAGAAGGTGGCCTGGTTTGATTAATTCCATTTCCTTTTGCATCATGTGGATTGCCAGGTGCATGTGTGTTGCTGGTTGCATGTGCCGTATGGGCAGAAAGCAAGCCGGTTGAGGCAGTGTGATGCTCTGAGCAATGTTCTGCTGGTAAACGGGTGCTGCCATTCATGTGGATTTACTTTGACATGTACCATCTACCAAAAACATGGTTGCTGACCATCTACATACACCTTCATGGAAATCGTATTCCCTGATAGCAGTGGCCTCTTTCAGCATAAGAATGGTTTAAGGAACACAACAACCAGTTTAAGGTGTTGACTTTGCCTCCAAATTCTTAAGATCTCAATTTATCAAGCATCTTTAGGATGTGCTAGAAAAACCAGTACAATCCACGGAGGCTCCACCTCCCAATTTAAAGGATCTGCTAATGATGGCTTGGTGCCAAATACCACAGCAAACCTTCAGAAGTGGAGGCCATGCCTCGACGGATCAGGCCTATTTTGGCAGCAAAAGGGGACCTACTCAATTATGGGTGATCGGCATATGTTACATTATTACACATAGTTGTTCTTAACCTGGCCATAAACTAGTAGAATTTTGAACAAGCATTCAAGCTCCTAGATTGTAAGCTCCAAGGATCAGGGCCCTCCTATCCCTCTTGTATTGAACTGTATTGTTGCTGTATTGTCTCCCGTTATATTGTAAAGTGCTGAGCAAACTGTTGGCGCCATATAAATCCTGTATAATAATAATAATATATAAATCCTGTATAATAATAATAATATATAAATCCTGTATAGTAATAATAAGCGAACATTCTTATGAAAAATTCACTCAAAAGTACAAATATTTGTTTGCTTTTTAAGTGTTTGTAAACCTCAGACATGAAATATGAAAAAGCACATCCCTCTATAGTGTGTACTTGTTTGAATTAATTGCACTAAGTGTCATTTCTGTCTGGTGTCTCGTTCATCTGCTATCAGCATGAATCACTTATGACAAGTTTTCCTTACACCAGGAAAAAAATGGTGACAGGGGAGGGATCTCCATCAGATTGACAGGCTCAGCTCTGTTCTGTGTGTTGTGTGGAGAGGGGTGTGTCCGTTTCCTCCAATCAGCTTTCAGAGCTCCTGTACAGTGTTCAACTGCAGCTCCCTGCCCCATGCTTTTCGGAGCTAAGAGTTCCTATGTAAATTCTGCACTTTGAATGGATGTAGGGGACAGATGTCTGTAGATTTGTAGGAGGATTTGATTTGTCTCTATGTATCGCCTGAGACCAATCACTTCACTAGGTACATGTAAGGGTTTACTACAACTTTAACATTCAGCTTTGGAATAAGTGGACTTTATTAAACAACATTCACTATTAGAAATCCATTCCATCGAGCAAAATTTTCCATCTCGCGCCTTTGAATTTTCTCATTCCGGTGGTTGAAAACAAGTATTGATTTGACCCCATTAATGATTAGAAAATTGAAGAAACCTTCTTAAAACGAAAAATTTCTGACAAAATTCTACTATATCTACAATCTACTGTATGGCCAGCTTTAGGTGCCAAGTATATGTAATGCAGATCCCAACACTGCAGTCCATTTGCTGAAATCATTGCAAGTAAGTGCCAAGTGGGAGTTTCCTCCTCTTCTGTAGTTATACAATCAGCCTCTGTAATTGGAAACACTGCACCACATAATCAAAAATGGAAGGAATGAACATGAAACCACAAACCCGCCAATTAGAACTGATAATGCTGCTGGTTTTAATTGGTGGGTTGGGGTTTATTTCTCCTGGTGCGCTTTATCTCTGTCTCCTGTGTGCATATCTTTATGAATTTTTGTAACAAAGCACAGTTTTTATTAATATTGGCTGTTAACCTTTTACTGGTTTAAATATCTAACGTTGTTTATATTTTGAGTGATTTCACAGAGTTTCTTAACCAATTGAAGACCAAGCCTTTTTTGGCACTTTTGGATGTAACAATCAGTATTTTTTGCTAGAAAATTTAATGAAACCCTCAAACATTATATATTTTTTAAAGCTGAGACCCCAGAGAACGTGAAATTGGTGGCTGTTGCAATTTCTTATGTCACACGTTATTTACGCAGCAATTTTTCAAATGCAATTTTTTTTTACGAACAAATACACTTTTTTTTATTTTAATGCAAATAAATACAATACAAAACCCTGGCTTTTGGTAAAATATCAAAGATTGTTAAACATCAAGTAAATAGATACCAAACATGTCATGCTTTAAAATTGTGCATGACCGTGGAACGGCAACAAACCACAAAAAAATTTACTATCCAGAGGCAACATTTTAAAAGCCTTTACAGGTTACCACCTTAGATTTACAGAGGAAGTCTGATGCTAGAATTACTGAACTGACGTTCACTGTAATACCTCACATGTGTGGGATGATTGCTGCTTGCACGTGTGCAGAACCGACGTGTGGGTTTGCCCTTGCACACGAGCACAGGGGGGCAGGGGCACTTAAAAAATAAATATTTTTTACACCGTTGTGTTAAAAAAAATTTGACCACTTTTATTGCTGTCACAAGGAATGTAAACATCCCTTGTGACAGCAATAGGCATGTAGTACAGGTAGTCTTTATGGAGGGTTCTGGGGTCTATAATACCCCAAATCCCTCCTCTGCCCTTAAACGCATTTGATCACACCAAGATTGGTGGGGTCCCTCTCTTTCTTCTTGTCTATGATCAGCCACTGGAAGAGCCAGCTGGTCGATCGGGTGTTTTGTTGGGACAGGACAGCCCATTAAAGCTATGGAAGGCAACCCCTACCACTGCTTGTAATAGTGATCCAGCGGCTAGTTAACTGCTCAGATTGCTTTTACAAGAGACCTGTCCGCTCTAAAAAATATATATATATATTACTGGGATGATGCCTGCAGGGTACGTCACTAGTTGTCAAGTGGTTAAAGAAGTCTAGGTATGGATATTTTTACATAGTAGCATTGGTCCAGCTTAGAGCAGTGTAACTAGCCTGAGGGATCCCTCTAGAACCGTTATTCTCTACCAGAGTTCCGTGAAACCCTTGGGTTTCTCCGAGGGTGGCTAGGGGTTCCTTGAGTTGTGGCTGACCCCCTATCTCATGGAGCTTACATAGTTCCAGGTACAACACCACGTACCAGAGCTAGTGGGATGACTTCAAGGGTTAATTATTTCAAGGGTGTCTCTAGGCTAAAAAAGGATTAAGAAAGGCTGTTCTTGAATCTGGAAATCACTAAAGTAGATACCACTATTCAATAATTTTCACTAGGTTCTGGGTCATGTGTCGAGCGGCTGCTGTGCTGCGTTATAAATACAGGTTGTAACTCACTTGGCACAAGTGCCATTCAAAGAATGCTTTGCATTTTCTCTGTGAATGCCAAACATTCTGATTGGATAGGGTGGAGAGCATGACATGACTGCCCCTTCTCTCTACCTTGTCCAATCATAGAATGCTTTTTATTATTGAGAAAATGGGAGACCCACCCCCAAACAATGAAGTTGGCCAGCCGCTACATACAGAGAAAGCAGCAGGGCTGGTTCCCGCCAACCTCTATTCCCACTGGTGTCGGTTCCTGCGTTGCTCTTTCCATACTGAAGCTTTGTAAAATCAGATTCCCCATGCTGCTTGTCCTCACTTTAAAAGGGTAATTATATTCCGTATTTTTCCTCTTCTGTGGTACAGCACTCTCTTTAGCCTGAGCCGGCTCATGGCCAGGCTTTTACTATTGGTGTACCCAGTGGTGTATTTAGGTTTCGTGCTGCCCTAGGCAATACAAAAATTGGCTCCCCCCCACCACCACCACGGAGAGACCCTGACACTGACCAAAACCCCCCTCCCGCATGAAGAGAGCCTGACATTGACCAACAATACCCCAGCCCTCCCCCCACCCAGGAGAGCCTTCCACTACCACCGCAACCCCACCCCGGCAATAGAGAGAAGGCACTCACCTTCACAGCTCCGGACATCCCCGGAAACGAGAGTCAGGCTCTGCATACACCATCAAGAGGCCCGCAGCCTCTCTCAGATCCCACCTGGTCCCCATGCTGCGTGTTTCCCTTCTTCCATACCTTCTTTCGGGGAGTGGTGCTGCACCTCTGAAAAAAGCTGCTGCCCCCCTGAAAAATGCCACCCTAGGCAAATACCTTGTTTGCCTTGTGGTAAATACTCCCCTGGGTGTACCTACCCTCTCTCCAAACATTTTTCTCACTCAGCATCCATGCGCCTGGCTCAGCTTGGGGAGCTGAGAGGTTTATCTTCAAATGACCATTAACCCCTTCCACAGCAATCTTTTATGAGTAACTCAATGCAAAGGAGGATTTAATGTGGAGGGAGAAGGGTTTTAAAGGCTGTTCTGACATAACAGCTATTGGGAATGACTCATTTAGGCTTCATTCACATAGGCATTAGGCACGGTGTGAATGGCAGTGGCAGGAATCTGCTGATTTCTGCTGCTGTTTTTGCCACCGGTGAGCAGTTAGCTGCAGCCCGTACAGTACACTATAATGACAGGTTACTGGGTACTTGAGCTATTCGTGACTGTTCACACAGTCATTGATTACCCATGGTGATGGCTGCTGAACACACACTTTGTGTACATTCAGCAGCGATCACAGGTAATCGCCGGTTTTGTAAACAGCCACAAATGGCTATGGCTGCTGGCAACGTGTCATAAAAGTGTACTGTACAGACTCCGTAGCTGCAGCTAGAAGTTCGCAGGTGTCAAAAAAAAAAAAAAAGCAGGATTCAGCAGATTCCTGACACTGCCATTCACCATGGCGTCCAAATAGAAGGAAATATTACTTTAAAAAAGGGTTTGGTAACTACTACATTAGAACGTCTATTGGGAACAACAACATCAGAACAGATATTGGTAACTACCACCTTAGAGGAATTAAAGCTTAGGTGTGAAAGTGCATTAATTAGGTGATCAGAGGTGTGAAGGTGCAGGAATGGAGTTGATCTGAGGTGTGTGAGTGCAGGATTTGGGGTGAGCTGAAGTGTGAAGGTGCAGTAATTAGAATATCAGCTGTGAGGATGCAGAAATTGGACATGATCAGAGGTGTAAAGGTGTAGGTATTTGGGTGATCTGAGGTGGGAAAATGCAGGAATTGGGACTGATCTGAAGCCTGAAAGAACAGAAATTGGGACTGATCTGAGGTGTGAAAGTGCAGGAATTGGAGCTGATCTGAGGTGTGAAAGTGCAGGAATTGGAGCTGATCTGAGGTATGAAGGTGCAGGAATTGGAGCTGATCTTAGATATGAAGGTGCAGGAATTGGAGCTGATCTTCGATATGAAGGTGCAGGAATTGGAGCTGATCTTAGATATGAAGGTGCAGGAATTGGAGATGATCTCAGGCTTGGAGGTGCAGGAATTGGGTTGATCTGAGGTGTGAAGGTGCAGGAATTGTGATCAGAGTTCTGGGGGATCAAGAATTGGGGCTTATCTGAGGTCTGAAGGAGCAGGAATTGGGGCTGATCTGAGACCTGAAAGCACAGGAATTGTTGGAGAATGGGGTGTGAAGTTGCACTGATTGGGGTGAGCTGTGGTGTGACGGTGCACAAAGTGGGGCTGATCTGAGGTGTGAAGGTGCAGGAATTGGGGCTGATCTGAGGCCTGAAGGCACAGGAATTGTCACTGGAGAATGGGGTGGAAAGTTGCAGGAATTGGTGTAAGCTGAAGTGTGAAGGTACCGAGGTTGTGGCTGATCTGAGGCCTGGAGGTGCAGGGAATGGGGCTGATCTGAAGTATGAAGGTGGAGGATTTGGGGGTGAGCTGAAGTGTGCAGGTGCAAGAATTGGGGTGATATGAGCTGTAAGGGTGCAGGAATTAGAGATGATCAGAGGGGTAAAGATGCAGGTATTTGCATGATCTGAGGTATTACAAATGCTGGAATTGGGACTAATCTGAGACCTGAAGAAACAGGAATTGTGGCTGATCTTGTAATAGTTTGGGAATTGGGGTGAACTGAGGTCAGGAAATGCACAAATTGGGGTAACCTCTGAGATGCAAAGGTTCAGATATTGGGACTGACCTGAGGTGAGAAGGTGCAAAAATTGGGACTGATCAGAGGTGTGAAGGTGCAGGGATTGGGGTGATCTGAGGTGTGAAGGTGCACAAATTGAGGCTGATCTGAGGCTTAGCGGTGCAGGAATTGTGGCTAATCTGAGCTCTGAAAGTGCAGGAATTGGGGTGATCTGAGGTGTGAAGGTGCAGAAATTGTGATCAGAGTTCTGGGGGTTCAGAAACTAGGGCTTATCTGAGGCCTGAAGGCACATGAATTGTCACTTGGGACTGGGGTGTAAAGTTGCAGGAATTGGGGTGAGCTGAGGTGTGTAAGTGCAGGAATTTGGGCTGATCTGAGGCCTGGAGCTGCAAGAATTGGGAATGATCTGAAATGTGAAAGTGCAGGATTTGGGGCTAATTTGAGGTGTGAATTTGCAGGAATTGGGACTGATCTGGTTTGTGATAGTACAGGAATTGGGGTGACCTGGCAGGTAAAGGTGAAAACATTGGTGTGAGCTGAGATGTGAAGGTGCAGGTATTGGGGCTGATACAAGGCCTGAAAATACAGGAATTGGGGCTGATCTGAGGTCTGGAGGTGCAGAAATTGGAGTGAACTGTGTTGTGAAGGTACAGAAACCGGAGCTTATCTGAGGCCTGAGGAAACATGAATTGGGCCTGATCTGGGGTGCAAAAGTGCGGAATTGTGGGTGATCAGAGGTGTGAAGGTGCGGGAATTGGGGCTGATCTGGGATGTGAAAGTGCAGGTATTGGGGTGATCTTGAAGTGTAAAGGTGCAGGAATTGGGGTGATATGAGGTGTGAAGATACAGGAATGAGGGCTGATTTAGGGTCTGAAGATGCAGAGATTGGGTTTGATCTGAGAGAACTTTATTAGGGTGACCACTATCACCTCACACTTAATATCCAACTGTATATTTCGCAGAAGTCCTCGGTTGACATATTAATTTCATCCTTACCATACTTGCCTCACAGTAGATGTGTCCTGCACATGTGTTCTGGAAAATGGGTAAGTTACCATTTACCATCCTTGAAAGCTCCATGTTTTCTTACGATTATTAATAGTTTACAGCATTTACTGTATAAAAGGTACCTGTTACACTTACCAGTAACAGTATTTCTGGGAAGTCTTCCAGGATGGCACACCTGAGAGATGACTAGCTCCACCTGACAGGAAATACAATCAACAATTGACAGGGTTTAAATTCCCCACCCTTCGCTCCACTCCTCCGTTATATAAGAGTATACCCGCAACCTGGTGCAGGAAAGGTAATCTGTCTTGAACTAACCAACACCAGATACAGGTGAGAAGTAGCCCTGCCGCCCTGGAAGATTTCCGTGAAATGCCGTTACTGGTAAGTGGTACTTTAGTCATCTTCCAGGACTGCACACCTGAGACGATAAGCAAGGAACTCAGGCCTACCTTAGGGTGGGACCACTGCCGGTAATACATTATTGCCGAATGCCAGGTCCTGAGGTGACAACAATTCTAGTGTCTCACGGAGGTGTCCTGGCTTGTCCATGTGGCTGCTCGGCAGATCTGCTCAATCGATGCTCTGGCCCTCTTCGCCCAAGAGGTCGCTAGCGCACTAGTAGAGTGAGCCCTCAGGTGAGAGGGAACTGAAACCCTGCTTGCTCATAAGCTAAAGAGATGGCTTGTCTGATCCATCTAGCTATTAGCTCTGATGCCTGCTGTTCCTTCCTCGGGTCATTAAACAAAATCAGAAAGTGACTCGACTTCCTGAAGTCACTTACCCTATTCAAATGTGTCAGTAAACACTGCCTGACATCTAAAAAATTAAAACTCTTTTCCCCTTCATTCCTAGGGTTTTAACAATAAGACAGTAGGACAAACTCCTGTGTCCTATGAAACCTTAAGGCCACTTTGGGTAAATAAAGAGGGTCCTGTCTAATTACTACCCTGTCCTCTAATACCACCAGGAAGGGTTCCTTGATAGACAGGCTCAGAAGGTCGCCTATCTTTCTTGCCATTGTGATGGCTAAAAGGAAGGCTAACTTAAAGGATAAAACTTTAACAGAAATCTGTGTGACTGGCTCAAGTGGTGGCTTGGTTAAAGCTTCTAGCACTAAGGTCAGATCCCAAGCCGGCAAGGTGATGTAACTTAACTGGGGTCACCCTCTCCCTGGCCCCCAGAAACCTCTTAACAAGGGTCTCCGACGTGAGTCTCCGATCCAAAAAGACAGACAGGGCCGCCACATGTACCTTTATGGTTCTTACTTCTATACTTTTATCCACCCCTGCTTGGAGAAAGTCTAGGATCACTGGAACCGTGGGAAGGGAAACCCCTTTTTTCTGACAAAAAATGGAAACACCCTCCACACCTTGGCATATATTTTTCTAGTGACCCGTTTCGTATTGACAAGAGTGTCTATCACTCTCTCAGAACACCCCCTCTTTCTAAAGATCTCCCTTTCAAAAGCCAAGCCATTAACCAAAAAAAAATCCAGATTGGGGTGCAGAGTTGGCCCTTGTAAGAGAAGATCCCTCCTTACTGGGAGACGCTGCGGGGGAGCCACGGCCCACCTCTACAAGGTGGCAAACCAAGCTCTTCTTGGCCACCATGGGGCCGGCAAGATCAGTATGCAGTATGATCGACCCAGCTGCTGAAGTTTCTCCAGGATTAATGGCAGAGGGGAAAATGCATATGCCAGCTCAAAATACCATTACTGTGCTAATACGCCCAGGCCTTTGGATCCCTGCTCCTGAGCCAGGGAGAAATACCGTCTCACCTTCCTGTTTTTTCTGCAGGCAGAAAGGTGTATCTCCGGGCTGCCAAAGACCAGATCTGAAAAAAGACCTCGGGATTGAGTTCCCACTTTCCCTTGTAAACTGTCTGCTGAGAAAATCTGTTTTCGTGTTGACCAACCCCTTTATGTGGACTGCCAACACTGAACGAACTCTGCTCTCTGCCCATCCTAGAATCTCTTGAGCTAAGTCCAGGAGTTTCTGGGATCTCGTGCCCCCCTGATGATTCAGGTATGCCACTGTCGACATATTGCCTGACAGAATTTGGACGACTTTTCCTTCGATCTTGTCTGCAAAGGCCTTTTAAAGCCTGACCTACTGTGAACAGCTCTCTGCAGTTGGAGAAGATCCCCTTTTGGCATGGCTCCCACAGACCTTGGGCTTGTCTGTCCTCTAGATGAGCCCCCCTACCTCATTTGCTTGTGTCTATGGTTACCCAAGCTTGGTCCCACTGCTCCCACAGTCTCTTTTCCCCCAGATTCTGGGACTTGAGCTACCATCACAGCAAGGTCTTTGCGCTCTCCAGGGGGAAACCCTCTCATCCAGCGACTCTTCTTTCCTGTTTCAGGAGGATAGAAGGAAGAATTGAAGCTCCCTGGAATGTAATTGTGCCCACTCCACGGCCACAATGCAGGCCTAGAACTCTCATGATGTGCCTGCGGAACCAATCTGAAACCGCTACCAATGCAGAGACCATCCTCACTACCTTTTCGGTCTTCTCTTGGGGTAAAAAGATTTTCTGGACTCTGGAGTCCACTAAATACCCCAGGAACACCTTGGTTTGGGAGGGATTCTGTGAGTATGTGGGAGTCTCCCAATTGACAATCCATCTCAAAAGATTCCAAGGTGAGGAACAGCGTTTCCAGGTCTCTCAGGTTTTGGTGCCGTGAGATTCTGTAGATCACCAAATTGTCTAGGTAAGGAATGAGGGAAATTCCTTGAAGATGTAAATAGGCTACCACCTCGGCCAAGACCTTGGTAAATATTCTCGGGCTGGACGCTAGTCCAAAAGGGAAAGCTCGGAACTGCCAGTTCTTGTACCACAGGAAACCGTTCAATGTTCTTAAGTTTATGATCAAGCGGAATTTCCCTGAAGGCTTCGGGACCACGAAAACGTATGAATGAAGTCCCTGAGAAAGCTGGTCTGTTGGCACGGGAACAATTCCTTCCTGATCTGCTAAATCCCTGATCCCTCCCAAGAGACCCTCAGCTTTTGTCCTGTCTCTGGGGGGGATAAGTCAGCACAAAGTTATGAGTGGAGAGTGAGGAGAATTCTACCTGGTACCCTCCCCTTAACTACAGGATGTATGGGCTCTCTGTAATCTTCCCCCCCATTGCTGAAAGAGTCTGGACAGCCTTCCTCCCACCCTGAGATCTATGTTATTTGGGGTCCTTACTAGTGGGTTTGGAGCCAGAAAAAAGGAAGCTTCCTTTCTGTCTCACTTTGTTGGCCCATTTTTTAGGAGAACCCTTCTTAAACCTTTGTTGGCCCTAATTAAGGGGGGCACGAAAAAACGTCTTCCCCTTATCCTTTTTGGCCTTGATAGGGAACTTTGTTCCCTTTTCAGCTGACCTAGATAACACATGGTCCAGCTGTGGGCCAAACAATAAGGAACTCTCAAAGGGTAAACCATAGAGACGTCTGATCGCCATCCCAAGTTTTAAGGAGTTAAGAAGAGCTGCGGTCTTAGCCGATGTTCTGACTCCACTGCAGTGTCTGCTAGGCAGGCTTCTGCCTTACCAACTACCTCCAGGGAATCCATCACCTCCTGTTACTGGGCTTCCCCTTTTCTCTTGGTACCCCGAGAGACACGGTCAATTACTCTATGCATCCTAGCATCAGCATTTCTGGCGATGCAGGCAGATGCCAGGGTTGGGGCCATAGTAGCGGCATTGGCATCCCAGGCTCTACACAACAGCATCTCAGACCTACTGTCCATCTGATCTCTGATGTTACCTGAGTCCTCAAGGAACAGGTCAGACTTTTTAGATAATTGCGATAACGCTGTATCTAATTTTGGGTGTTTTGAGGAATTTCGCTTCCTCTTCTTCCCCAAAGGGGTACCACCTCTGGCAGGTCTTCAATTTTAGGACCGTTCTCTCAGGATCCTTCCACTCTCTTAAGACAATATCTTTGAGAGTTTGGTGCACAGGTAGCACCGAAGCTTGCGGCCTCACCAACCCCATGTACATCTTAGAATACGTGAATAGGTAGGTGCTATGACAATTACATTTAATAAATTAAAAATCATATCAATAATACAGTGAACTCTCTACGTCATCTTTCCAATGATGTTCCTATTCAAAAAGCAATATATAGTGAACATTATAGTGACAGTCCCAAAAAGATGTAGTCCCATGGACCAAAATTGTGCTCTTTCACCATGTGCAGACAATAAGTGAATGGCTCACACACCAGAAAAATAGACCCCGGTTAAGTTGGTCAGATAGGCTTTGTTATCATTGATGTGGACGACCAACAACAGGATCTCCTATATCAAACCTCCCAGTCTCCTAGTATGGGATAAGGGTCCAAGAAATCCAGGGTAACTGCCCCTGGTTGGGTGGTCATATACTTCTGGATATATCAGTAGTAGATAAATTCAAGAATCTCCTCAAAGTGAAGGTGGTGCTCCAAGTATCTCAAATAAACCACATTATTAAATATATTCTAAGTGTAGAATTTATTAGAAATTGGCATGACAAGCGAATAAAAGTCAATAAATCACATGTAGTGGTGCCCACACAATCGGCATCAGTTTATGCGGCATGTGTAAATATGAATAACAATGATATGGCCGGCATGTGCTCCGAGCCTCGCTTTCGAAAAGGCCAGATGTGACGTCACGGGACATGCTTCTACGTATATTTCGCCTGGCAGCATCCTCAGGAGGGCCGCTGCCTCATCTTTCATCTTAGCAGGGCCCTTCGGGACTGCGTCACCTTCGTCAGGCTCCTGGGTCCCAATTCCCAGGGGTAACTCCTGGAGGCTCCTCACCGGCCTCGCTACAGAGAAAAATGCTGACCGGTGCCGCCATCTGTAAGCCGGTAGTCCCGCCCTTGCCAGAAGTCCTATTGGGAGCGAGGCTTGGTCCGCAGGCTCTCGCTCCAACTTCTGGTCCTGCTCCCTGGGCTCTTTACTGGAGGAACCAGTAGCGGTCGCCCCACGGCTTAATATGCCAGCCGGCAGTCCTCACCCACAAGAGCGTCTTGCAGCCCGGTCCTCTCCTGACATGTCTCCCCGCTGCCCTGGAAGAGGGAGGAATGGTGCCTGTCCCTGGAACATTGAGCACATTCCCCCCCCCCCCGTGTCTGGGAAGCTCCGCACAAATTTGATCCCTGGAGTGGCTAAGTCAAAGCCTGTCCTCCCAGGGGGGACCTCCAGCCCCACGCCTTAGGTCCACAAAGCGACAAATGTTTCGCTGCCAGAGAAACCATCAAAAACTGTGGAGGGAAGGGCGGGGAATTTAAACTTTATCAGCTGTTGATTGTGTGTCCTGTCCGGTGGAGTTGGTCATCTCTCAGGTGTGCCGTCCTGGAAGATGACTAGAGAAAATTATTTTTCGTGATTGTGTAAATTTGACATTTTGTATATAACTGGCGCTCTCAATTTCTTCGAAAACATTTTTCTGCACATCATGCTCAAAAGCTTGCCTACCCCTGTTCTAGAGGGAACCCACAGGTATGGTATATACATGGTTACATTGGTCCAAGCTGAACCAATGTAAGGATGTATAAAATATTCATACCTGGAACCCTTTAGATGTAAGTTCTCCTCACCATAGCTTAAAATAAATCTCGTAATTCTGTAAGTATAATGACATCTCTGAGTAGGTCATATTTAGGTGGCATTATTACAAAAGTGCAAAGGAAATAAAGTTTAATTTTTTCAGCAGTGCAGAGTGATATATAAATGGTGATTTTCTTTTTTTTTTTTTTTTAATAGGATTCATTTGCATATTCTCTCAAAGTACATTATAAAGCTGTCCCCTCTTGATTATCTGTTTATATGTAAAGTACAGTGCCAAGAATCCATAGGGAAATGTGACATCCTAGCTGGATATTGTGGTTGGAATTGCAATATTGGAACTTTTAGTGGAGGGATCTTCCTGCCAGAGTGACTCAGAGGTATAAGGAGGACGGCATTGATTGAGTTTACCAGTGTTGTGTGACCAAAACTGAAACATTTGTTGTTTGTGGGTTTGGACAAAAGATGGGTTTGGATTTTAACTTGCACTTTCTCTTAGTTCTTGTAGCAAATGTGAGCATACCTACAGTGGATATAAAAAGTCTACACACCCCTGTTAAAATGTCAGGTTTCTGTGATGTAAAAAAAATGACACGGATAAATCTTTTCAGAACTTTTTCCACCTTCAATGTAACCTATAAACTGTACAACTAAGTTGAACAACAAACTGAAATATTTTAGGGGAGGGAAGTAAAAATATTAAACTAAAATAATATGGTTGCATAAGTGTGCACACCCTTACACTAATACTTTGTTGAAGCACCGTTTGATTTTATTACAGCACTCAGTCTTTTTGGGTATGAGTCTATCAGCATGGCACATCTTGACTTGGCAATATTTGCCCGCTCTTCCAAGCAAAATCACTCAAAATCTGTCAGATTGTGAGGGCATCTCCTGTGCAAAGCCCTCTTCAGATCACCCAACAGATTTTTTGATCGGATTCAGGTCTGGGCTCTGGCTGGGCCATTCCAAAACTTTCATCTTCTGGTGAAGCCATTCCTTTGTTGATTTGGATGTACGTTTTGGGTCGTTGTCGTGCTGAAAGATGACGTTCCTCTTCATGTTCAGCTTTCTAGCAGAAGCCTGAAGGTTTTGAGCCAATATTGACTGGTATTTGAAACTGTTCATAATTCCCTCTACCTTGACTAAGGTTCCAGTTGAAGAAAAACAGCCCCAAAGCATGATGCTGCCACCACCAGGCTTCACTGTGGGTATGGTGTTCTTTTGGTGATGTGCAGGGTTGTTTTTGCGCCAAACATATCTTTTAGAATTATGGCCAAAAAGTTCAACCTTGGTTACATCAGACCAGAACACATTTTCCCACATGGTTTTTGGAAACTTCAGATTTGTTTTTGCAAAATTTAGCCAGGCTTGAATGTTATTCTTCGTAAGAAAAGACTTCCGTCTTTCCACTCTACCCCATAGCCCAGACATATGATGAATATGGGAGATTGTTGTCACATGTACCACACAGCTAGTACTTGCCAGATATTCCTGCAGCTCCTTTAATGTTGCTGTAGGCCTCTTGGCAGCCTCCCAGACCAGATTTCTTCTCGTCTTTTCGTCAATTTTGGAGGGACGTCCAGTTCTTGGTGATGTCACTGTTGCGCCATATTTTCTTCCCTTGATGATGACTGTCTTCACTGTGTTCCATGGTATATCTAATGCCTTGGAAATTCTTTTGTACCTTTCTGCTAATACCTTTTAACAATGAGATCCCTCTGATGCTTTGGAAGCTCTCTGAGGACCATGGCTTTTGCTGTAGGATGTGACTAAGAAAATGTCAGGAAAGACCTACAAGAACAGCTGAGCTTTATTTGGGATTAATCAGAGGCACTTTCAATGATGGCCGGTGTGTACTGACTCCTATTTAACATGATTTTGAATGTGATTGCTTAATTCTGTACACAGCTACATCCCCAGTTATAAAAGGGTGTGCACACTTATTCAACCACGTTATTTTAGTTTTTTTATGTTTACTTCCCTCCCCTAAAATATTTCAGTTTGTTTTTCATTTGAGTTGTACAGTTTATAGGTAGAAAAAGTTCTGAAATGATTTATCTTTGTCTCATTTTTTTTACATCACAAAAACCTGACATTTTAACGGATGTGTAGATTTTTTTTATCCACTGTATATCTATATACAGATTTATCTATGCGAAAGCCCTCTTACTTGATAAAAGGCCCAAGAGTGGACCCTGACATCAAAGGACCCCATGTAACATAAAGTGTGCTGTATAAAATCTAAACTATCGAGATGGTAAAATAGATGGTTAGACACTGGCAGTGTTCCACCAGAAGTAGCCTGGGGGCATGCTATAGGAGATAGTGACTTCAGGCATGCCACAGGAGATGGTCAGAGACTGCAGGCGTGCCACAGGAGATGGTCAGAGACTGCAGGGATACCACAGAAGATGGTCAGAGACTGCAGGGATACCACAGGAGATGGTCAGAGACTGTAGGGATGCCACAGGAGATGGTCAGAGACTGCAGGGATGCCACAGGAAAAGGTCAGAGACTGCAGGGATGCCACAGGAGATGGTCAGAGACTGCAGGGATGCCACAGGAGATGGTCAGAGACTGCAGGGATGCCACAGGAGATGGTCAGAGACTGCAGGGATGCCACAGGAGATGGTCAGAGACTGCAGGGATGCCACAGGAGATGGTCAGAGACTGCAGGGATGCCACAGGAGATGGTCAGAGACTGCAGGGATGCCACAGGAGATGGTCCGAGACTGCAGGGATGCCACAGGAGATGGTCCGAGACTGCCACGTACCTTGAGAAATGACCAGAGACCGTAGACTTCTACAGGAGATGGTCAGATAATGCTAGTGCATCACACGAAATGACAAGATACTGCAGACTTGCTACAGGAAATGGTTGGAGGACATGCTGCCAGTGATGGTCACAAATTGGGGAAGTAACTGCTAGAGATCATTGCCAGTACTCCTAATGATATAATGATACTCCTGCCAGCAAGATTCTGAATAAAATATCAGGCCATAAATAAAAATGTATTAGCACAGAAAAAGTAAGACCGTAAGAAATAAACCAAACCATTTAAATAGAAGGAAATCTAATGAATAATTTTGCTTCCCTGGCTCTGAGTAAGCGCCTAGATAGGGAAAACACAGACTGCTGGGGCTCAAGGGCCACATAAGTACCAGAGAGACACATACAGGCCTCGGGCAGCAGGTTGGGCATCAGGGATTATCTTGACGCTGGAACATGAACAAGTTTAGTGTAGACTGGCTTGCAGATTACTCACAGGGGGTTTTCAGACTCTCAGGAGGCAGCTGAAAACCCTTTTGCGTGCGCAAATGTTTAGAGCGTGGCTGAGAATGTTGCAGTATGTGTACCTGTAGGCCCTTCTCCCTTCTGTGTGCCGTGCAGTGCCCATCCCTGATGTTTAACTCGCATGCCATTGTGTAATTGCAGCATTCTTCAACTGTCAGTCACCTAAAGTATTCATTTAGTCTCCAGCACAGAGGGGTTAGTGTCGGGTTTCCGATGGAGAACTATGCTATTCATCCTGGTGGGTGGACCTCCCATATAGTCCGCCAATATTAGCTGTGCCCTGCGAGGAGGTTTAACCCCACAACTGAACGCATTGTATATAATAAGAGGCTGAGATCAGCTACCTCTATTCATATGTAATTGAAGCTTCCAGGAGTCCTTCAGGCAATTCTTTCTCACTGACATTTAGAAAGTTGCTCAGAAAAAAACCCCCAAAAAACCTTGTATCTCACGTGTGATCTGATTTTTATGGTACGTACACACTTGTGCTGAGCATTCGTCCATGATGACCACTGTTAAGGATCGCTTAGATTGTACGTGATAACGAGCCGGGCCCTCTGTTTCCTCTTGTACCAAATTGTATTGTAACTGTAATGTCTACCTTCATTTTGTACAGCGCTGCGCACACTGTTGGCGCTATATAAATCCTGAATAATAATAATAATTCTTGTAATGTCAGACACTACGTACAGGGAAGGTTTATGCAAGTGCCACCTACCCCTTGGCTGCTATGGGACTGATTTCTTGGAATTGGCAACAAAGTAATTGAATGCATTAGGACCACTTTATCAAAATACAGAGCATCAAGCTAACCAAAAATGACCCCGTAAGGGTCACATTGATTTCTGTGGTTATCACTTTAAATGTAACATCGATTACTAAAATTGTAACTTTAGCAAAGATCTGTGGATTTCATTGAAAACCCTTGGGTGACCCTGCCACGAATGTCCTTGATCAGGCACTTCCTGATATAGGGTGACAACTGCCTACCATTTGAATTGCAACCCAAGTGGAGACCAACACATGGTCCACCATTGCCATCATCAGGAAGCCAGTGCAGCACAATGATCTGCATTTGGGAGGCTTAGTGCAAGTAGACAGAGTCTGAAAGGTTGGAGGAGATACAAAACAGTGGGGGAGAAAGGGATTTTTATGATACACAGTGCACAGAGCAAACTTAAGTACATTCAGTTAGGATTTATATTTATTTTAAAGATGACCTCCAACCTTGCACATTTGTACAGGCTCCTCTCTTGTATTGAAACTGCTTACTCTCAATTCACTGCACACTATCGGGGGAATTCATGAAGAGTGTTTTTGATAACCCTTTATAATTCTGTTGGGGTACAGAACCAGAAGTGTTGGTGCTTGTGCCCAATTCATGGTAGAGACCGGTACATAAATCTGTATGTGTTTGCAATGAGGAAGTTTTCCACACCGGATACTCCTTGCTCAGTGCACTGCCCTCCCTCCTCAGCCACTGTGCCCGTCACACTGACAGGAGTTTTGTACTGGGATGGGCAGAACCTGATGGGGAACTGAAAGACTAGTTCACTAGCAAGTCCACTTTACTTTTGACAGTGCGTGGATCCATAGTTATTATTCAGTCCAATAACTGCTTTTGAAACCGCCCACTGCTATATGTTGTCAATCAAAACTAAAGAGGACCTGACAGGGAGCTAGTCTCTCAACTCATTTCCCAAATGTAGCATATTCATCACCTGGCTGATAGCTGAATGGGGCTGGGATACTGCAGTGTGCAGGAAGCTGTCACATACATGACAGCTTCGCAGCACAGACAGGGCCCTTTCTGAGTATTGGCGTACACCAGCTTAGAGTTGGTCTTCAATACCATCCATTTCCTAGTCTCAGAACTGGCAGTAATTCTTTAAGTATTTGTCACTGCCATATTGATAGATTCCTAAAATGGTCATAGTTAGAACTACCTAAATTTGCCGCATGTGTCGGCAATGTTACCAACACTGGCGCAAATGCTTGCCTAAATTAGGCACAGGTAATTCTAAAGGGAACTACCACCAGAAAAGTTAGGGCTATATTAAATTCCCCTTTGTGAGCGTCTCACAGTGTGCATTAGAAGCAGGGGCGGACTGACAACTCATGGGGCCCCCGGGCAATAGGGGATCATGGGGCCCCTGTGTCCTTGCCCAAACTCAAAAAAGCCTATGAAAAAGGTACCAGGGGCATCTCATGGGGCCCCCTACTGACCACGGGCCCTCGGGCAGTGCCCGAGTTTCCAAATGGTCAGTCCGCCCCTGATTAGAAGCTGCAGCGGGTCAGATAGAGCCCATCTTATTTCTGGCTGAAAATGTCCAGCATCATCTTTTAGTGTTGGATAGTGAGGGATTAGACCTATTTCTATGGTACTTATTGCTGGTTGTGTTCCCACTGGGGGAGATTCACCCTCTCGATTTGTCCTGATAATTATTGTCACCAGATGGGTAGTGGAAAATCTGTTACCAGAATTCGAGGTGAGGAGAAATCTTTCAATAAGGACACCTGTTTTGGTGACAATTGTCTACCAGTCTCCCCACTTTGTAGAGATTTCTTTTCATTTCATGCAGAGTCTCCAGGACAGTGAATAGATATCCTTTTACTAGAACACAGCAAAAAATAAACTGGAGTTTTACCCCTTACCTTCTTCCCTCTTTATTGGGGGAAAAATAGTGCCCCATCATTAGGAGGAATACTACCCTATTATTGGTGCTGGTAGGAGAAAGGACTCCCCATTGTTGGTATCAGTCAGCAGAATAGTGTGTTATATCAGTGGGAGGAATAGTGTCCCAAGGGCCAGATAAAGGCCAGCAAAGGGCCACATAGCTGATTGAAATAACTCTTTATATCATCTTCCCAAAATCCTCTCCACAGCAGACGTTAGACTACGAGTGGGAAGTTCTGTACTGTGAGCCAATAAGAGTAAATCTACTGGTCCCACTAATATGAGGATTCTCTGTTCTAATTCAGTCTGCTAGGAGGTGGCACTGGGAAGCTCCAACAGGCTCTGGCTTGTGAATTGCCTGTACACAATGGCATATGCAGTGCTGTCTGTCCAGTCATCAGTCAGGAAACCAGCAAACTATGGCTGATCCCACCAGTAATCTAGCCAGCCACAGTCAAACTTTTTGAATGTCAAGGTAAGTAGGTGGCATCAATAGATATTTTTGTTACTCCACCTTCCCTCTGCTTTTTCCACATATCCCCCACTCTTTTGGCCACTTAAATTGTCTCAGAAGAGGAAATCAAACCTCCACAGTTGAATAATTCATAGAAAAAAGCCATTACATTCCTATTAAATGTAAAAATAGTTTATTTTTAGATACGCAAACACATTTTATAAAGTTTCCAAGGCATGCCATTTAAATTTAGCCAAAAAGACTCTAATCCATGTGTTTTGTACTCCATTTTGATAAAACCTGAATATAAACATTGTCCAGTGATCTTCACCAAAAATAGGACATTTTTGATGAACTAAATGGCATGCATTAGAAACTTTATTATAAGTGTTACTAAACCCAGGACCCTGCATTCACTATATCTGGTCTCCCAGGATCCTGCATTCCCTATATCCGGTCTCCCCGGACCCTGCATTCACTAGATCTGGTCTCCCCAGACCCTGCATTCACTAGATCTGGTCTCCCCAGACCCTGCATTCACTATATCTGGTCTCCCCAGACCCTGCATTCACTATATCCGCTCTCCCTGGACCCTGCATTCACTATATCCGCTCTTCCTGGATTCTGCATTCACTATATCTGGTCTCCCCAGACCCTGCATTCACTATATCTGGTGTCCCCGGACCCTTCATTCACTATATCTGGTCTCCCCGGACCCTGCATTCACTATATTTGGTCTCCCAGGACCCTGCATTCACTATATCTGGTCTCCCACAGTACACAGAATGTGGAAATGTAATAATTTAAGTAAATATAAACTGCTAAATACCTTTTCTCACCAGCAGTATATAGAGGTCTTGTGAATTCTATCAGTGTCCAGCCGAGCACTAGTTAATCTTGCAGGAGGAGTTTTCATTCTCATCTGACTGTTCTGTGAGGCTGCATGACCCCTGACCCTCTGTCCAGACAGCGCTAATTGGCCCTGTGCCATTCACATGCACCATTTCCGAAAAAAAAAAAAAAACCTGTAGCAATCCACACCACAATGAGCATGTGCAGAATGTCCCATAGGGCTCTCTACTATCAGCAAATGGATTGTGGACTGTGGAATAAGGGGGGGATCAGAGAAGGCTGGATCAAACAGCCTTTTTACATAATGCAAAGGATTAACTCCTTAGGTTCCACAGTGAGTATAACAAGCATGCTTTACTGCATATTATGAACTGATTTCACTGTGGGTTTAGTAACACGTTAATCTTTACTTTATGCCTCCAATGCAACCGTTTCATCCGTGGCAACTCTGGAATGTAAACAGACTTCCAGCTTCAAACTTTAGTTTACTACCTTATCTTTTACAAAAAAAGTTGGGTATTATATTGTATTTGTGTGCACTAAAATTAATTTGAATGTATTTTTTTACTGAGAATGTAGACTTGGTTAACAGTATCACACATATACAACTGCCACTCTTTTATTCTACAAGGTCTCTGCTTTCAGAAAATCTATGTTTGGGGGTTTAAAATTGTATTATACCCTTAACTGGTTTTTATTTTTATTTTTATTTTTTTTTTTTTTGGCTTAACACATAGAGCACAATATAATAAACATTCTCTAGCAAACTGTTTTTCAAAATTCTTACCCCTGCACCTGCAAATTACAATTTTCAACGCTGCTGGCTCCTGCACTCTCAGTGCTGCTTCCTTGAACATCTGGTCTTCACAGGAAAGAGTTACCAGTGGGCAGTGAAATCTCCAGCCAGTCTGTTAACTTGGAGATGAGAGGGGGGAGGAGGGAGAATCAGGAGAATGCCTTTCCATCCTACGCTAAAAGCATTGTGTTTCTGTTGATGCCCACACTATTGGAAGACACCGCTGTAGTCCCTGTATGCAAGGGTGGCTCCATAGGATGTTTCAAGAGCAAAGAGCCATCCTGAAACAGGAATCCTGGGGCATTGACCATGGCACTAACTTAAAGTAGAACATGGGCAAGGATAAAAAGATAAGGATGCTGCATACTTGATGAGTGATTAAATCGGCCGCTGATAGTGCCTAAAGAACTGAGGGTTTAGTATCTTAAGTAACCTGGAGGCACAAAATGTGCATTTGATCAGGTGTTCAACAAAAACAGAAAAACATGGCTCCGGGAGAGAGAGGGCTAAATTAAGTTGTATATTTAAAATAAAAAGAGAGGTTTGATATAATGAAACATTTGAAGGGGCCATTAAAATGAAACAAAGGAGAGGGGTGGTTGGTCAAAGGGGGGGGGGGGGGGCGCAATGTAACAAAAGTGGTTAGTGACTGACTCCTGCCCCTTACTCCCTACTCCCCACTCCCCACTCTGACTCCTGCCTGACTTCCTACTCCTAACTCTGACTCCTGCCCAACTTCCTACTCCCCACTTTGACTCCTGCCTTACTTCCTACTCCCCGCTCTGACTCCTGCCCGACTTCCTACTCCCCGCTCTGACTCTTGCCCGACGTCCTACTCCCCGCTCTGACTCCTGCCCGACTTCCTACTCCCCGCTCTGACTCCTGCCCGACTTCCTACTCCCCGCTCTGACTCCTGCCCGACTTCCTACTCCCCGCTCTGACTCCTGCCCGACTTCCTACTCCCCGCTCTGACTCCTGCCCGACTTCCTACTCCCAACTTTGACTCCTGCCCGACTTCCTACTCCCAACTTTGACTCCTGCCCGACTTCCTACTCCCAACTTTGACTCCTGCCCGACTTCCTACTCCCAACTTTGACTCCTGCCCGACTTCCTACTCCCCGCTCTGACTCCTGCCCGACTTCCTTCTCCCCGCTCTGACTCCTGCCCGACTTCCTACACCCGACTTCCTACTCCCAACTCTGACTCCTGCCCAACTTCCTACTCCCAACTCTGATTCCTGACAAATGTGATTTTTTGGTTTGATGGATTATTGATGAGATCAACCATAGTTTGATGAATTCCTGACTGTAGATTGAAGAACGAGCATCATGTAAACTGAAGAATGTTCTAAAATGGACACCGTACTGGTACTGTACATGACTGCTCCTTTCCCATCTGTATGTCTACTAATGGTTGCCAAAACATTTGTAAACGAACACATTCACTGGTTGGTGAAACCCATGAATATCAGGACGTGACATTTAGGGGAACTTACTTCCGTTAAAGGCCATCAGGCGTAGTAAATCTGCTGAGAATCTCCATCTGCAGGTTCCTGCTATAATGTACACAAGCCAGACTTAAGCAAACAGTAAAACCATAAGAATTGCAGGAATTCCAGCACAGACACCCTTTCATTTAGAGCAGCTTTGACCATCCTGCCAGACCAGCAGTGAGGTTAGCTGGTGCCACGCACAGAAACCCTGATTGCTGTTTGTTTTCAGAGTCGTGTTGCACTTGGCTCTCTCTTAGCTGAGCCTATTATTCTTTGGGAGCATTTACCTTTATCTCATTGTCATTGGCTTGCTTGTTTCCTGCGTCTCTGTACTGTGCCCCGCCACCGACTGCAACGTCTCAACACGTACTCTACAAGCATTACCTTTCATCACTTTACATCAGGACTAAGCCAGGGCCTTCTGTCTCTGGAGAAGCTGCAAGTATCAGCATTTACAGCAGAAAGACCGTGAGACTGGAACATTTATAAGACATCCTTGATTTTAGGTGTATCTGATGCCCAAAATTTCTCATTTATTTTTGGAGAGAGCGGAAAGGGTCAATTTGTTTTTGTTCTCGCGATCTTGTTTTGAGATTTCCCTTCATTTCCTCTCCCTGAGATGCAATAGAAATAGAGAGGAAATCTTTTCCAAAGTTTGGGGGATTCCTCCTAATCAGTGATCCCCATTGAATTATTTACCCTCACTTCTTGTTCTGGTAACAGCTGTAAAGTATGGATAGGTTGTCACTTTCTGTCTTGGTGGCAATGGTCACCAAGAGAACGAGAGAGAGTGATACTACCCAGTAATGGGACTGCATTAAAACCCTGACAGTGGTTCTATACCTTTACTGCTCTATCGAAAACTTAAAGCATTTTAGCAGCACATAGTTTTATGTTTCTTTCTGGTTTTTATTACGGTCTCTGACCCCATTAGAAAAAAATGTCTCTTCCTATCATTGGCATGAAATGACATGGACTGCAATAAAATTATTTCCAGAAGCTGCAAACTTTCCCTACTCTACTTTAAAATTGCATTTTTTTTTTATCTTTGTCCCTGCTGTAGAGATTTCCCATCACTTCCTTTCCTGCGATGATACACACACAGCTTCAGCTCATCAAGTTGTGTTTTGAGGAACAGAGTAGAACACCAGTATTGGTGTCAGTCGTAGATGCAATGTGGACATGGGGGGGGGGGGGGGGTGTGGCAGTGGTATTCAGTGGAAGCAGTGCAAAGAGGTACAATAATTTTTTTTTCTCCAATTAAAGTTAAAAAATACATTATGCATGTAGCAGGGGCGGACTGACAACTCATGGGGCCCCCGGGCAATAGGGGATCATGGGGCCCCTGTGTCCTCACCCACACTCAAACCACACCCAAAAAAGCCTATGAAAGGTACCAGGGGCATCTCATGGTGCCCCCTACTGACCCCAGGACCTCTGGCAGTGCCCGAGTTCCCAAATGGTCAGTCCGCCCCTGGCATGCACATGTCTAAAGAAGTTGTCATCGTGGTGCTCATCTCCGAAGACATATTCCAGGTATAGTATATTTTTACATAGACACATTAGACTAGCTTGGACCAATGTAACTGTGTATCCACAATACCTGGCTGATCTCCCTAGAAGCTGGAAATCATAGTAGTAGACACAGCTACTCCAGTGATCTCTGAGAGGTCGGCCTCATGCATATTGAACACAGGAGATCGGCTGCTCGTCACATGTGTCATTCAAAGAATGCTGTGCATTTTCCAAATGAAAGCAAATCATTTTATGATTGGACAAGGTGGAGAATGTGACGTCACTGCGTGTCTACTTCAGTGATTTTCAGCTTCAGGTATGGCATATGTTGATCTAGGCTGGACCAGTGTAACTGTGTAAAAATATACCATACCTGAAATTCACCTTTAAAGTAATATAAAATAACTCAAACACCATCACAATTGAATACATATATTGATGCTGAAATTGTAGATGTTTCCTGTTCCCCTATGGTGTTTTTAAATAATTTCATTGTCTTGGTCAGTTTTGTTGTTCTTTATATTCATCTCTGGTCCTCTATTGTGTTTGTGCAGGCACAAGACTTAAACGTGATAGAGGAAGTCATCCGTATGATGTTGGAAATAATCAACTCCTGCCTGACCAATTCTCTCCACCACAACCCTAACCTGGTGTATGCCCTTCTGTACAAGCGGGAGCTGTTCGAGCAGTTCCGTAGTCACCCTTCCTTCCAGGACATCATGCAAAATATTGACATGGTAAGTAAATGAATCGCACGGGCATCTTCCAAACTGTAGATGGCTGACTGTGGAGCAGTTGATGTTGAGATTGTCATCATTTAATGCATTCTCTGTCAAAAAAATTTACTCACCTGGTCATTGCTTTGTTTTTGGTTTTTGTTTTTTCTTATCCATAAGCATTATTTGTATATGCTCTAAAAGGAATCTTTCACTTCAAAAAAAATTACTTCAAAATGAAAAGCAAAGTAGAGTTTGGTTTAAGAATCAAAATAACAAAACCACAAAAACTTGTCAGACTTGTTGTTTTCTGTTGTTTTCTGGTTTTAAAGCCCACCTACTCAGTGAAATAAAAATACTTATTTCAAAATGCAAAATCTATGTGATATAAGCTAAACAATGTACCTGTTAAATCTGGACTTGTACAACTTGGGAAAGGTTATACTTAGGAATGCTTGTCACGATCGCAAGATCGCTGCCACCAACATGCGACGATCCCCCGATCGCGACGTCCAATATGTGACGAATGCGACGTCAGACCCCAGCCCTTCTCACCAAACTCGTGACCGATGGACTAGCCAATCTAAAACGGCGATGTCACGTGCGTAATATTGCCACACCCAGCTGCACCCTGCACAACAATTTTCCAGCTAATGGACCACAGATCGATGTACCGGAGCGATTGTTACTGGGTCAGGTTAATTACACAATTAACCCTTCACACTGCCACCACCTCCTTTTTGTCAGAGAAAGCGGAAACTCAGCGATCTCAGCTAAAACACTATAATGATTGAAATAATCATCTGTATAACACGATCATAACACAGGTCAGATATACAAACAGTAGCGTTCTCTTTAGAGGCAGGGATTCGTAAATTGCAATACAGAGCTATAGAAACAGTTCAACACTTTCAGAAAGAAAGATTTATTAGTAAAAGGTCAGACGGGTGCAATAAAAAATATTTACAGAAAAAAGATGTAACTAAGATATATATATATATATATATAACATACAGAAAATAACAGCACAGCAAAGAGATAACAGAGAGAGGTTAAAGGGTTAAGGTACTTTCCATTAAGCCTTGGATGTAAGCAGATCAAGTTTCTGAGCAGAAAGGGCACGGGTCTCCCCCAGGTGTATTGATGTTAAAATGGGAGACATCTTCAGCTTAACTTTCTTAGGCCTGCAGCCTATTTTGTAGTCCCCAGCAGGGGGTGTCTCTGAAATCAAGGACCAATCCCCACTTAGGGCGTGGAGATATGGGTGGATGCCTCAACTAGAGCAAAAATCTCCCGTAACTCATATTTTGGTCCATAACGGTCTATCTGCACAAGGGACATTTCACCCGCGGGTAGATTATTATGCAGACAAGTCTGAGGATTAATTAGATATGCATTATGAAAGTGTGCACTGAACAGTTCACGAGATCTATTTTTCTGCTTTCATGTGTGTCCAAGAAAAGGCGAGTGACCTATCAAACTGTTCGCCTGCTCATCGTCGGTCGATCTGATGATATGTCCAGTTTTTATGTAAGTCTCTCATATTCCAAGATATGAGACATAGGGGATTTTGAGAAGTGTTAACTGATTCTGTCACCTACGCTGAGTTGGGTTTATTAGGTCGGGATCTCTTTCAACTCTTGGGAAAGCTTGCCTTATCTCTTCCGAGGTGTGAAGTGGCACAGGTTCTAGGACAGCTAGGCCCCGGCTCCCTGGGGGGGCCTTTATAGCTCCTATGACCCTCCTGTGACATTTTTTAACACTCACATACACGATCACTGTGCCTCTCCAGAGTGAGGGGGGAGGGAGAATGAGGGGAGAAAATGGAGATTCTTAACAAAATGGCAGACTGTGTCAGTCTCTGGTGCGCACGTTTGCGACACTGCTGTTTGTGCTATCTGAAAAAAAATAAAAATAAAGTATGTTTGGCTAAATTTATACTATAATCTTGGTTCTCTAAGATTCCATGGAAAACACCATATGACCAGTGCTTCGACATTGGTCACATAGCATGATGCTGGAAGGAGCACAGATTAAACAAATGGGTTTTCAGCTCTCTCAATAACATTTTCTTGTTTTGTTTATTATAAAGGTTATTTCTAACATTGAGCAGGTCTTCAAAAGAGCCTACCCACCTGATGATCAGACAAGATGAGCTATCCACTAAAGTGTGGCACGCATCTAATTCCAAGAAAACTGTGCATAAACTTGCTTCACAGTTCAATCTCTTGACCCTCAAGATCAAACAAACTCAACTGCTAACACTAATTGACTGTAGATGGGCAAAGATTTGAGCAAGAATGATGGCCAGTCAGGCTGTCCTAAAAATTGGTGTGATTGCTTCCCTGTCCTACATAAAAAGTTCATTTCTGAGCTCCAAGAGAGTTTTCCCAGCAAGCTAGAAAGTTTTCTTTGTGCAGTAATGAGTATATCTGAGGGTTGGAGGTGTTTAGCATCTTTTAGTGAAACTTCATATTGACTGTATTTCTCATACAAGTAAACCTCGCCTCAAAATAATCACAATTTGTTGCTTTGCAGCCTGAAATGAAGACACACCGTTTTTGTTTTATCCTTCTGTATTTACTCAATGAAACTTATAACAACCAATTGAGAGATATAACACCAACATGTCAGAAACAAATTTAAAAAAACAAAAACAGAATCTCTGAGTTGAAAAAAGGATCACCCCCCCCCCCTTCCTAAAAATGACTTGTAAACTCAATTAGGTGTAGCTAATCACCTTCTCAATGGCACACAAAGCCATTGACTTTCACCTATGATCAGCTGTGGTTATTCTAAGCATGAAAAGCTTTTCTGGAGCATTTCAGTCCCTGGTAGTGCAGTTGAAGCAAGCCATCAACTATAGGTGGCAAGGCACTGTCAAAATTTATCTGGGATAAAGTTGTAGACAGACACCATCAGGAGATGGATACAAAAAGGTGTCAAAGTTTTATCACTGCCTATAAGCACAGTGAAATCTTATTAAGAAGTGGAAAGTATTTGGTAAAACACAGACCCTCCCTGGATCAGGAGGTCGCTCCAAATTGGGTGAAGGAGCTAGGAGGAAACTGGTCAGAGAGGCTACCAAGAGGCCTATGGCAACTCTGAAGCAGCTGCAGGAATTTGACAAAGAGTGGTTATTGTGTGCATGTGACAACAATATCACAAATTCTCCACAAATGTGGCTTGTATGGGGGGGGGGGGGGGTTGCAAGAAAAAAGCCACTCCTCAAGAAAGGCCACATGCAGTCATGACTGAGCTTTGCCAAAACGCCCCTTGAAGATTTTGAGGCCACATTAAAAAAGGTGTTAGATAAGGCTAAAGTTGAATTATTTGGCCTCGGCACTAAACTATATATCTGGCGGAAATCCAATCCCCATCCAAATACCACCATTCCTACAGTACAACATGGAGGTGGTAATATCCTGTTATGGGGGGGGGGGGGAGGGTTCTCTGCAGTAGGGACTTGTGCACTTGTCAGGATAGAAGGAAAAATAGATGGGGCAACATTCCATCAAATTCTTGAGGAAAATCTGCTGCCCTCTGCCAGAAAATTGTCAATGGGAAGAAAGTTTACCTTCCAACATGACAATGACTTAAGCACACAGCAAAAATGACCACACAGTGGTTGAATGAGAAAAAGGTGAATGTCCTTGCATGGCCTATTCAGAGCCCAGACGTAATCCCCATTGAAAATCTGTAGATTGACTTGAAGACTGAAGTCCACAAACTGTCACCATCAAATTTAACTGAACTTGAGAAGTTCTGCAAAGAAGAGCGGGCAAATTTTGCAAAGTTAGTAGAGTTACTAACACAAGTGGTACTAAGGACTGTGTGGTCATTTTTGCTGTGTGCTTGGGTCATTGTCATGTTGGAAGGTAAACTTTCTTCCCATTGACAATTTTCTGGCAGAGGGCAGCAGATTTTCCTCAAGAATTTGATGGAATGTTGCCCCATCTATTTTTCCTTCTATCCTGACAAGTGCTCAAGTCCCTACTGCAGAGAACCCTCCCCCCCCCCCCCCCCCCATAACAGGATATTACCACCTCCATGTTGTACTGTAGGAATGGTGGTATTTGGATGGGGATTGGATTTCCGCCAGATATATAGTTTAGTGCCGAGGCCAAATAATTTAATTTTAGCCTTATCTAACACCTTTTTCAAGGTGGCCTCAAAATCTTCAAGGGACGTTTTGGCAAAGCTCAGTCATGACTGCATGTGGCCTTTCTTGAGGAGTGGCTTTTTTCTTGCAACCCCCCCCCCCCCCCCATACAAGCCACATTTGTGGAGAATTTGTGATATTGTTGTCACATGCACACAATAACCACTCTTTGTCAAATTCCTGCAGCTGCTTCAGAGTTGCCATAGGCCTCTTGGCACAATGTAGTATATATCATAGGACTCTGTGTGAGCTTTTTTATTAAATGACCTGAACCTCTCCTGATTTGCCACAGGTTGTATATGGTGATTTTTAGGCACATGCAGGCTTGCAAACAGGTCAACAATTCAATCAGTGCAGCAGATTTATGCATGAAACAGGATGTTACCTTGCCTTCTGATGCACGTTCAGGTTGCAGGTGATCAAGAGCCTGACTTGAATGGTACACTCTTCTGAACGCATGACATGATCCCCGGTAGAAAAACGAATGGCAGTCTCTGAGGGACAACACTGTCATTTGTGCAAAGGTGATTTACTGCTAGTGTGTGGGAAATAGCATGGTAACCAAGGTGGTTTCATCTGCTATACTCTCCAGAATAAAATGGGAAGGACATTTTATTGCTTCAGCTGCCCTCTCATCCACATGCTATAATACTGTTTACAATGGCTGACCGTTTAATCATGGGGAGGAATGCATAAAATTCTATACCGCACAGGATGGAACTTCATTTTTTTTTTTTTTTGTCCGTTGAGGGACATGGAATTGTAGGAATTTCCAAACAGTTGAGTTCTACTGCTGCCTGTAGGAGTTTGGGACACTGGCAAACAAAAAAATTAAACCAGCCCCTTTATAATCCAGCCTTTTCCTGTCATGTGTCTGCATTTTGATAGTGTCCTAGAAGGTTAGATGCCTTTCCCCTGAAAAAAGTCTAACTATATTTTGCTAGACTTTTTAATTATTTTTTCCTCAGTTAAAATGCCCGGTAGCAATTTTGAGGTCTTAACCGAAGATAATGACTTCAATCAAGAATTCAAGATTGCTGCTGAGCTAGTTTATACACAGCAGAAAATAGCTTTTTTTTTTTCTCTACATATTCCGTGATTGCAAGTATTTTTGCTTTTTTTCCCCCACACGTTGAGTCAGGCCCATTTTAAAACAGAAGACACACAGCAAGCCCAAAGAAATACCCAGTAAGTCTGAGTAAGGCAGAACATGTGACACCAATATAGACAGGTCTGTCAAAGGGGAGCCATAGTCCTGTGTTAGCTAAGACTCCAGTGACACTTAGGTTACATAGGACTTCATATTCACTCCCTGCTTTTTCTGCCCAAGTTATTCATTTTTTTTAAAAAAAAGGTTCTTTAACCCTACTTACCCTCTCCATGCTCCAGCACTGCAACCTACTTCCTGTGATCCCCAGCTGTCAGTAACACACCCCTTTAGAGTGCATCATCACCCTGGATGGGCTCCCAATGGACTGCTGCATAGGCCAGCACTCACACATGGAGCACTAGTCTGTGCAGCAGAGATCACCCACTGCTGACTCCAAAGTGAGTTATTTGCTCAGATGCACTTTGAGAAATTTGGCTAAACAAAGGTAAAAGTAAAAATCCTGTAAGACTTTGCAAGTACGGGGCCTCTTCTGGGCAAATTATGAAAAGTGATTCCTATTTATTTATTTATTGCCTTCTTTCTTATAAACTAAATCACTAACCTTGAATGGACACATGAGTGAAAGGAAAGAGTAAACCATTTTATTTTTGTGAAATGCAATATTCAAGAGGAGTGTTGCTGGCTGCATTCACAGGCCTATAGTAGACTTATGCCAATAGGATCATAAACCTGGCAACCCTTCTGTAGACTGACCTCCCAGCAGATGTTTCCTAGGTTAGAAACTGGCTTGGCACGTCAGTGGTTTTGGGAGATGTGTCCTAAAATAGTCAGTTTATGTCAATCATATATTAAAATGGTTTTCCAAGGTATAACTCTAAAGCAAGGAACATAAACCAGCAAATTTGCAGTGTTCTGATTTCTATGATTTTCAACTATGATGGCTGTGGATGATTACAGCGGCTATGGCAGATATCTGTCCTTGTCCTTTCTTGCCTCCTCTATTTATGTGCATGGAAATATGTGCATGCTGGCAGCTGGGCTGTGATAATGCGGACTGCTTCTGTAGTGCAGCTTCAAGAAGGCTGTCCTTGGAATCAGGCCACCTCTAGGCTTTGCTGTTGTGAAGTAGCTACATAGCTACTTCAGTAGCTTCCAGACTGTAACTGTATCGAGGCACTGCTTGTTTCTTCTACTTCTTGCTGAGTGTTCAGGCCACACAGTAGTCAGTGGCTTCCATCCAAATTTTAAACCATGAAGAAGTGGGGTCTCCAGGAAGTGAGTTGGGGATTTTCTTGGTATTTTAACAAGATCCGTTTTGGAATACTCCATCTCTGAGTATTCATTTTTTTTGCTCTTGCATCAATATACTTATGATCTGAGATGGTTTCAATTTTTTGGTAGTTATCTTTTATCCAAGACAACCAGCTCCCTTTCTGAGAGCCATTAAACCTGTACCCAAGGCACAGAAACTTTGAGAATAACACATTCAGTGTAGCCACAAAGGATATAAGTCTACTTTGTGTGCACCAAATGCATTTGCAAGCCCAGGAATTGCCTTGATTCTATGTGGTCATCTCCCAAGGCATGAGACACTCAGGACGAAGCCCCAAAGAATCCCATGGGTAGCCACAGGCCAGTCGCGGCCAGCACACTGATCGTTTGGCAGGGATTAAAATAAACTCTGGGTGCCACAGGCATGATTGTGAGGTAGGAGCATGGACTAGGTTAGCTCAGCAATGATAAAAAGGATAATTGCACTTATCCTTTAAAGGTACCTACAAGTCCAGAATGAGGTGTTTCATTTAAACTGGCTCCAGGTCCTAGCCTAATGAAAGTCTCTAATTTCCCCGCTGGAAATTCACCCTCTGCCCCATATATCTTGCTTACTGAACACCTATGGTTGTGATGGCTCTGTATGTGAAAGAAAATGGTCTTTGGTTCTCAGTACCATTCCGGTAGTTCCTTGAAATGGAGATTTCATGACACAGATTTGCAAGACAAGCCTGTATCCTTGAAATTCACTATAAGTGGTATGAGTTGAATTTCCTACTTCCCAGGACAGCATCTTCGAAGCGACTTTCCTGCAAAAAAAAAACTTCTTGGCAAAGAAGGCATTGAATGCTTACTTCACCTGCTGCACTGTGCCTCCATCTCCTGCACAATGTGAGACTTCTGGTAGCATGGATTTCCCTGTCCCCCCCCACTGCATTCTGTGGTTCCTCCTTCATTACTAGAGGACATGATTGGAACCAACGGTTTTCTCCTCACTACTAGAAAGAGTGATGTAGCAGAAGTGGACATTCTATGCCTTCTTTGCAAAGATCCCTTTATTGCACAATTTCATTTTAGTGACAGTCATTTTAAATAGAATCCATACCAGAAACATGAAATCACTGTATAGTATAAATAAAAGGCCTTTGGTTGCAGCATTACTGTGTTGCATTGCAGTATTTGGCCCTCCACATGCTGTTTATTCAGCCTGAATGTATATAATATGCCTTTTCAATCTAAAAAATGAATATAAAGCAACCTATGTTCAAATAGAAGATCTTGGTTTTAGATGTGAATATGCCCTCCTAATACATAGAGGGAGAACGGTTGGTAAAACAAACCCCTTGTTATTCAGATTCCTTGTTCGGAATTAAAGGAAAGCTTATGTCCCTGGGTTTATGTTTGCCATCAAGCCAAATAAATCCAGACAGGCCTGTGCGGCCGCCGTATCGTGCAAGTAGTTGTGGCTTTGTGGGGGATATTCCTTACTCGGCTCTCCTTTGAACTGGATCTAGGGAGTATCTTGAGGTCCATCAGAGACGAGCAGCAGGAAGACAAACATGCTGGAAGATGGTCCGTGTCTCTGGTGTGTGATGTGTCTAAATACCGCCGCTGTCGTCTCTGTTCTGCTTCTCCCTTTCCTGTGCTTGTTTTTCTCTTTGAAGGAAAATTATATTGAGGTTTTCCCTGTCTAAGTGGCATATATCTTGTTTTTGCTACAAATTTTATAAAACTTCAGCCTGTGCATGAAGCAAGAACCCAGGTAGTCTACCATTGCATCCAATGAGAGTCTGTGGTGTGCGGATTGCATGCAGTCGGAACCTGGCTAGTCTACTGTGACAGTGAGAACTTGGCGTGTGTTCCATTGTATGGAACTAAAGTCCTGCATTGCAACTAGCGAGAGTCTAATTTGTGTAACAGGGTATTCAGCAGGAACGTTCATTTGTATGACGTTTCGGACAATATATCCAACATTTCAGCATAAATGATCCTCAGAGCTTTTATGGTTAATTTACTTTGCTAAATTGAGAACATAACTGGGTCCTACTTTTGTACTTTTATACAACTGAATATAGTCTGAATGTGCCAGGGACAGCATGACGTTGGTGTAGACTGTGCAGGTACATGGAACTTGAGACCCGTTTTATAATAGATGTGGGCCAGTCAGGTGCTGGTCGCTTACGTTAAGGGTCATTTAGAAGTAGGGATGAGCTTGAACGTACCTGGGTTCAGTTTGAGGCAACAGGTCCAACGTTCAGGTGCAGAATACAAACCCCTTTCATGTCAACAGGAGTTGCTTGTTAAAAAAAAAAAAAAAAAAAAACAGTAATGTCCATTTCCAAAGCTAATAGGCAGGGGATTGTCAAAAAATGGCATGGGGTGGGTCTGGCCATTGCCCTGTGAACATGTACCAAAGCAAAAGTAATTGTAAAAGTTTTACATTTTGTCTGGTGAACAGCAGACATTTTAAATAATCTTTTAAGGACATTAAAAATGCAAAAGTCCTTTAAATAACCCACCTGGGTGATGCTCTTAACCTGCCTGTGAAGTGGTGCATCTGTAGGATGTACACAACCTATCACAGGGAAAGTGACGCTTACAAAGAAAAAAGAAGATGCCCTTTAAATTGCCAGCAAATGACAGCTTCAGCCACTTTACTTCTGTTTGTAAACAAACAGCCCATATATAGAATGTAATGGGCAACTTAACACTGAAAGTAAAAAAGGTTTCCCTAAAAATACATACCAACCCTTATCCTTGATGAGGGTCTGGTATGGATGTCAAGGGGAACACCACACACACAAAAAAAAAGCCATTGGGTCCCCAAAAATTCTATACCAGACAGGGCTGGTATGCATTATAAGGGGGAACCCCATGTAAAGAAAAAAGAAAAGCGAGGGGTTCCCCCAAAAATGTTTAGCAGTTCCCACTCTGAGCATGCATCCTGGGACACTGCTGGTGCACCCCCTCTTCCTGAACTATACCAAGCCAATCATGGGGGGAGGGTACCTTGCCAGGGGTTGAAAAAAACAAAAGGTTCTGGCATGAATATAGGGAGACCCCATTTTTGTTTTCTTCTATTTATTCCCTTCCCCCTGTGTATATATTGCGCCCCATCAACCGAACAGGCCTGGCAGAGATGAGTCATGGTTGTTAGGCTGCTGGGTTGTTAGGCTGCTGGCTTCCTAACAACCAGTCTGAGGGGGAACTGTCAAATTTAGGGTGCATTCACAGCGGCGAATGCACCCTGCTTCTGATTTAGATGCGAGATCCCCAGCAGAGATTCCCACAATTAGCTGCAGGAGGCAGCCCCATTGAAAGCAATGGGAAGCTGGCAGCTCCCAGGGGTAATCTCGCCCACTTGCTTTTAATCTCCCATGCAGCGATCACATGGAGGTAATTCGGCCTGGACGCAGGCAGTCAACTGTATACATCAGCCTCATATCTTGACCAGGGGCGGACTGACCATTTGGAAACTCGGGCACTGCCCGGGGGCCCGGGGTCAGTAGGGGGCCCCATGAGATGCCCCTGGTACCTTCTTCATAGGCTTTTTTGAGTTTGGGCAAGGGCACAGGGGCCACATGATCCCCTATAGCCCGGGGGCCCCATGAGTTGTCAGTCTGCCCCTGATCTTGACTTTTACTTAAACCATGATTCTTCTTTCAAGGATCGACACACAATATAGACCATGTTGGTTCCATATTGTGACAATCTCAGCTACACCCCAAAGTCAAACACGTAAGGAATCCAGATGATTTTACACAATTTTTTTTGTTGATAAAAGCAGAGGTAGAGCTGCAATCAGTACCCAAGAAGACCATTGGAGGGTCTATAGTTGGCCAGGAATGCCTTACAACCAGCCATCCTAAGCTGAGAGCTCACACCTAACACTAGGAGAATTTCATTCGAACAAACTTCTAACAGTGTATGTGGTTTTGTTTGGGAAATTACATTCACTCCAAAACCAAACATTAAAAGCAAACAAAACTTTATTAGAAACGTCAAACTACGAATTTTTATTTGAAAAACCAATGGTGTATAGCCGGCTTTTGCTGTATGCAAGCAGTATGCTTTTTTTCATCCTCTGTCAGTTGAAACATTTTTAACCGCCTCCAGCCCACCATATAAGGAAATGACGGGCGCAAGGCAGTTCTCTCGTTCTGGGAGGACGTCATATGATGTCCTCCCACTCTAACTGCGCGTACGCACCTCCGGGGGCGCGCATCTCGGCTATCAGTAGTGCGCTGTGTCCCTGGGACACAGCGGATCACTGATCAGCGGAAAGAGCCGATGACTTCGGCTCTGTCATGTGATCAGCTGTGTCCAATCACAGCTGATCGCATGTAAATAAGGAAATGCCGGTTATCTGTATTTCTCTCCTCATGAGCTGTCACGCTGACAGAGGAGAGGAGAGCCGGTGATCGGCATTCCTAAGAGGGGACATCTACACTGATCATCAGTGTAGCCCCATCAGTGCCACCTGTCAGTGTCCATCAATGCCACCTATCAGTGCCCATCTGAGTTGCCTTTCAATGCCAACAATCAGTGCCATATTTGAGTACTGCCTTTCATTGCCCATCAGTGATGTCTGTGAATGCCCACCAGTGCCACCTACCAGTGCCCATCAGTGCTGCCTACCAGTGCCCATCAGTGCTGCCTACCAGTGCCCATCAGTGCAGCCTATCGGTGCCCATCACTGCAGTTTCATTAGCGCACATCAGTGAAGGAGACAAATTACTCATTTATAAAATTTTATAACAGAAGCTAAGAGAAAAACTTTTTTTTTCAAAGTTTTCAGTTGTTTTTGGTTTGTTTATCACAAAATAAAAAACTCAGAGGTGATTAAATACCACCAAAAGAAAGCTCTATCTGTCTCAAAAAAAATGGTAAAAATGTCATATAGGTACAGTGTTGCATGACCGCTCAATTGTCATTCAAAGTGCGACAGCTAGGTAAATCTCATTGGTTTCAATGGTGCCCATTCTAATCAAGGTGACTTATAAAAGGTTCCTGCACTATTTTGGTGCATTTTACAGTGCGACTTGGCCCAACAGAATATGCGAAGTCGCACCACATAACCATCCTGTAAATTGCATCGTCGTCACATCGCTGTAGTGTGATCTGAGCCTTAAAGAAGCGGAAGTGGATTTAAAAAATATTGAAAGTTACCTTTTTGACAGAGGAAACTCTGTAGGCCTTATTTGCCATAATATTTCTCCCTGGCCTGCAGAATTTTATTTTCCAAGTGTACACTGAACCATTCCCATTTTTAAGTAAAGAAAAACTTTTCAAAGCCCTTTTTTACTCACCAGAATCCACTGTCCTATGCACCTCTGCAGCGCCTCTTCCAGGAGTGAAGACCAGTAATCCACCACTGTAGTCCAGGCCTGCTGCCAACCAGTTTTCTTGCCGCCATGTCACCATTCCAACTCTCGAGGTTTCACAACCCTATGAGGCCACTGCCAATAGGCCCAATGGGTAATATCCACATCTTTAGGCAGCAAGGTGGGCACCTCCCAAGGAACCTCCCAATTGCAATCGGGAAAGAAGAAACTCTGGACCCAGTGCATCATGTGATTGTGGATTTAGTTGAGTATTTGGGCCATTTTTAGATATTTTTGGGCAGGTGGGTATTGTTTCTGGCGGCTAACTTGGCCAGACGTAATCTAATTTGCCTTTCTTGGAGTCACTGTTTTTGTCACTGTTTTAGTATTCAGACAACCGCTGGTGCTGCCTGAACACAATAGGCGCCACTGCAGATTTCTCTACCCACACTGTTTAGGGTGGATGGGGGAATCTACTGACTGCTGTCATTCAGCCCACAAGACGTTTAGCCATTTACAGCTAGTTTTTATCTAAAATCTCGTCCCCTGCACATGTTAGTAGGGTGACAACACTTCCTTTCACTATTTTGGAGCAGCAATGTTACCATCCTTCTATGCATACTCCCACAGAGATCTGCTAGTGGAAGTGCTAACACATCCAGCATCAGCTTAAAGGGGAAAATTCAGTCAGGTCTGCAAAAATTCAGTCCGCAACTAAAAAACTATAGCTGCTGACTTTTAATAAACAGACACTCACCTGCCCAACGATCCAACACCATCCTTGCTGTCTTCTTATTTATTTATTTTTGTTAGGATGTTAATAAAGAAATGTAAAATAAATAGGAGGGGTGTTCAAGTCGAACCGAGACTTCTCAGTTTATATAATAAAATAACACATTTCAAGGAGTGGAAATTGCATTTATTTTTGACTTACTCCCCTGCTGCATTTATGCACTTATCCCAGTGTTTAATGCCTGGAAAGCTTCAGCATAGAAAGATTTGTCAGTACGCCTGAACCATCCTAGGACAGCCGGCTTCACTTCGTCATCATTGTGTTCATGTTCCCACGGAAAGATTTGTCTCTTGTGCAGTGTCACGACAGGTTATGCGTTGATTATCCAGGATCAGGCGTTACACACGCTGAATGTTTACAGGAATGACTGCTGTAGTCTGGGAACCACCACTCCCGGGATCGTCACTGACGGACGTACAGTCATCAGTGAAACGTTTACACCATTCACATGTTTTACTTTAGCTGAGTGTCTCATCACTGAACTGTGGTTGACGTCTTCTGTTTATATCTGCAGGTTTTGCGCCTTCGTTCACAAGAAACTTCATCACCTCACGCTATTCCATGCACGCACTAACACTGTTGCCTCCCATCTTGATTAACAGTCTCTGTCCTGGCCCACAGCATGTGCGCCGCCTTTCAGTAATAGGACACACTTACTACTGTGTGTAGTAGCATCCCTTTTTATACCTGTAAAACTAAAAGTCCTGGTTTGACTTGGAACGCCCCTCGTAAAAATAAATGCAATAAATTAATATGTAATAATAAAAATTAGCCACTACCTCTACCGAAAATAATTAAATGAATAATAAAATAATTATAAACCACAAACAGTGTGGCCAGTCAGTGGGGAAAGCAAATCGAATTCTAGGATGCATCACTAGAGGGTTACCAGCAGGAGGAAGGAGGTCCTGATTCTCCTATATAGATCTTTATATCACTAGAAGGGTCACCAGCAGGAGGAAGGAGGTCCTGATTCCCCTATATAGATCTTTGTCACTAGAGGGGTCACCGGCAGGAGGAAGGAGGTCCTGATTCCTCTATATAGATCTTTATATCACTAGAGGGATCACCAGCAGGAGGAAGAAGGTCCTGATTCTCCTATACAGATCTTTATATCACTAGAGGGGTCACCAGCAGGAGGAAGGAGGTTCTGATTCTCCTATATAGATCTTTATATCACTAGAGGGGTGACCAGTAGGAGGAAGGAGGTCCTGATTCCTCTATATAGATCTTTATATCACTAGAGGGATCACCAGCAGGAGGAAGGAGGTTCTGATTCCTCTATATAGGTCTTTATATCACTAGAGGGATCACCAGCAGGAGGAAGGAGGTTCTGATTCCTCTATATAGATCTTTATATCGCTAGAGGGATCACCGGCAGGAGGAAGGAGATCCTGATTCTCCTATATAGATCTTTATATCGCTAGAGGGATCACCGGCAGGAGGAAGGAGGCCCTGATTCCTCTATATAGATCTTTATATCACTAGAGGGATCACCAGCAGGAGGAAGGAGGTCCTGATTCCTTTACATACATCTTTATATCACTAGAGGGGTCACCAGCAGGAGGAAGGAGGTTCTGATTCCTCTATATAGATCTTTATATCACTAGTGGGGTCACCAGCAGGAAGAAGGAGGTTCTGATCCCTCTATATTGATCTTTAGTTAGATCTCATTTAGAATACTGTGTCCGGTTCTGGAGACCTCACTTACAATAAGATATTGATAAGATAGAACAAGTCCAGAGACGGGTAAAAAAAATGGTGAAAGGTCTGGGGGATAAAACATATCAAAAGCGACATCCATAACTTAACCTGTACAGTCAAAGAAGGGAAAAGGGGAGACATGACTTCAACATTTAAATACATCAAGGGGGTAATAAGGTTCAGGGAGGGCATGGTTTTTCAACATGAAACAAAAATCAGGAACATGGGGACATGACCTTAAACTAACTGGAGGAAAGTTCAAAACTATTCTCAGAAAGTACAATTTTACTGAAAAAGTAGTTGATACTTGGAATAAACTTCTAGCAGAGGTAATGAGCCAGTCAACCGTAAATACAGTCATGGCCGAAATTGTTGGCACCCTTGATATTTTTCCTGAAAATCAAGTATTTCACACAAAAAAGGTATTGCATTAACACATGTTTTGCTATACACATGTTTATTCCCTTTGTATGTATTGGAACAAATATAAAACAGAGGCAGAAAAGCAAATATGACATAATGTCACACAAAACCCCAAAAATGGGCTGGACAAAAGTATTGGCACCCTTAACTTAATATTTGGTTGCACACCCTTTGGAAAACATAACTGAAATCAGTCGCTTCCTATAACCATCAATAAGCTTCTGACACCTCTCACCCGGAATTTTGGACCACTCTTCCTTTGCAAACAGCTCCAGGTCTCTCTTATTGGAAGGACACCTTTTCCCAACAGCAATTTTAAGATCTCTCCACAGGTGTTCAATGGGATTTAGATCTGGGCTCATTGCTGGCCACTTCAGAACTCTCCAGCGCTTCTTTGCCATCCATTTCTGAGTGCTTTTTGACGTATGTTTGGGGTCATTGTCCTGCTGGAAGACCCAGGATCTTGGACGCAAACCCAGCTTTCTGACACTGGGCCCTACAGTGCGACCCAAAATCCTTTGGTAATCCTCAGATTTCATGATGCCTTGCACACAGTCAAGGCACCCAGTGCCAGAGGCAGCAAAACAACCCCAAAACATCATTGAACCTCCACCATATTTTACCGTAGGTACTGTGTTTTGTTCTTTGTAGGCCTCATTCCGTTTTCGGTAAACAGTAGAATGATGTGCTTTACCGAAAAGCTCTATCTTGGTCTCATCTGTCCACAAGACGTTTTCCCAGAAGGCTTTTGGCTTACTCAAGTACATTTTGGCAAACTGTAGTCTTGCTTTTTTATGTCTCTGTGTCAGCAGTGGGGTCCTCCTGGGTCTCCTGCCATAGCGTTTCATTTCATTTAAATGTCGACGGATAGTTCGCGCTGACACTGATGCTCCCTGAGCCTGCAGGACAGCTTGAATGTCTTTGGAACATGTTTGGGGCTGCTTATCCACCATCCGGACTATTCTGCGTTGCAATCTTTCATCAATTTTCCTCATCCGTCCACGACCAGGGAGATTAGCTACAGTGCCATGGGTTGCAAACTTCTTGATAATGTTGCGCACTGTGGACAAAGGCAAATCTAGTTCTCTGGAGATGGACTTGTAACCTTGAGATTGTTGATATTTTGCCACAATTTTGGTTCTCAGGTCCTCAGACAGTTCTCGTCTCCTCTTTCTGTTGTCCATGCTTAGTGTGGCACAGACAGACACACAATGCAAAGGTTAAGTGAACGTCTCTCCTTTTTATCTGCTTTCAGGTGTGATTTCTATATTGCCCACACCTGTTACTTGCCCCAGGTGAGTTTACAGGAGCATCACATGCTTGTAACATTCTTATTTATCCGCAGTTGTGAAAGGGTGCCAATACTTTTGTCCAGCCCATTTTTGGAGGTTTGTGTGACATTATGTCGAATTTGCTTTCTTTCCTCCCTTTTTTTGTTTTGTCCCAATACACACAAAGGGAATAAACATGTGTATAGCAAAACATGTGTTAATGCAATACGTTTCGTGAGAAATACATGATTTCCTAGAGAAATATCAAGGGTGCCAACAATTTCGGCCATGACTGTAGCTTCAAACATGCCTGGGACAAGCATAGATCTATACTCAGACAAACCAGATAAAAAATGCACACAAAAAAAGTCAGACTCGATGAACTACTCGGCCTTTTTGTGTCATCACTTTTCTATTAATACATTTTTTTTTTTGTCAGGTTGTTTTTTATTATGATTATTTTTAATTTTTTTTTTTTTTTTTTTTTAAGGATTAGAGGGTTAAGGTTAGGGGATTATTTATGTATTTATTATAATATATTCATTTATTTTATTTGTTTATAATTATTTTTATTTGTGTATTCTATTTATTTTACATTTATTTATTTATTATTATTTTACATTTTTACACTTGAGCAGAAAAATGCTCCAAAAACGGTCAACTCCAATCATTTCTATGGAATAAAAAATGCTCAAAAATGAGCAAATCAGCTCATCTTGAGTGACAAAAAAGCTCCAGAACTTGCTTTTAGCTTCAAGAGACCCCATTGAGAATAAATTATTTTTTCTCAAGCATTTTGAAGATTTGAGCTACAAATCACTGTGTATGGGGCCTACCTGTGGGCAGCCAGCTGTGACTCCTTGTGGCTTCACAGTCGGCTGCCCACTGCACACACACAAGCCACGCTGCTCTTTTTGAATGGTCCCACAGCATTCTGGGACCTGTGCCATGTCCCAGAAGGTTGCAAGCAGGGGGAGGAGAACTTCTCTGTGGCGATATGACCAGAAGCGGGAGCAGCTACCTGTCAAAACCAGGTACCTGCCCCCCCCACACCAAAAATATATTCCAAATACAGCGGTGGGGGGGTGGGAGGAGGAGGAGCAGAACTTTAGGTGAAGTTCTGCTTTAAGTCCAGGCTGTGTTGCCATCAGACAGCCACTGCCTTGCCATCAAACAAGCACAGCCTCATTAGGTCTTGCCATGCATGGCTGCCTTTTGGTACAGGTAGTAGTTTTGAGTTGTAGCCATTGCATGCTGCTGGAAAAATAAATTTATAAAGGTAAAGTAGCATATACACTATATTGCCAAAAGTATTGGGCCAGGCCTCCAAATCATTAGATTCAGGTATTCCAATCGCCTCCATGGCCACAGGTGTATGCAATCAAGCCCCTAGGCATGCAGACTGCTTCTACAAACATTGGTGAAAAAATGGGTCGCTCTCAGGAGCTCAGTGACTCCAAGCGTGGTCCCGTGATAGGTTGTCACTTGTGCAATAAGTCCATCCGTGACATTTCCTGGCTACTAAATATTCCACACTCAACTGTTAGTGGGATTATAACAAAGTGGAAGCAACTGGGAACAACAGCAACTCAGCCACCAAGTGGTAGGCCACGTAAAATGACAGAATGGGGTGAAGTGCAGAGAAGTCGCCATCTGTTTGTAGAATCAATAGCTAAAGACCTCCAGATTTCATGCTTCTCTGTTTGGCAATCCGATGGACATGTCTGGGTTTGTCATTTGCCAGGAGAACAGTACTTGCCTGACTGCATTGTGCCTAGTGTAAAGTTTGGTTGAGGGGGATTATTTTTCAGGGGTTGGGCTTGACCCCCTAGTTCCAGTGAAGGGAATTCTTAATGCTTCAGCATACCAAGACATTTTGGACAATTTCATGCTTCTAAGTTTGTTGGAAGAGTTTGGGGATGGCCCCTTCCTGTTCCAACATGACTGCGCACCAGTGCACAAAGCAAGGTCCATAAAGACATGGAGGAGCGCGTCTGGGGTGGAGGAACTTGACTGGCCTGCACAGAGTCCTGACCTCAACCCCATAGAACACATTTGGGATGAATTAGAGTAGAGACTGTGAGCCAGGCCTCCTCCCCCGACAACAGTGCCTGACCAGACAAATGTGCTTCTGGAAGAATGGTCCAACCTTCCCATAGACACCCTCCTAAACCTTGTGGACGGCCTTCCCAGAAGAGTTGAAGCTGTTATAGCTGCAAAGGGCGGGGCCAACTCAATATTGAACCCTACGGACTAAGACTGGGGGGCCAGTAAAGTTCATGTGCGTGTAAAGGCAGGTGTCCCAATACTTTTCGCAATATAGTTTATATTGGGGGGGGTCAATTTTGATCAAGCATGTAGTGACTAACATTTGCAAAATGTATATATTGAGGGTTTCAGTAGCACTTTAATTTAGCTCAAAACCGCAGCAGACGCATGAATCTTAGAAATGTTTCAGTAGTGAGGATGTTGCTATAGTATGACCATGTCTACCGAGTTTGATCGTGGCGGCGGAGGAAACCCTGCCTGTCTGGATGGCCTTGTACTAATGCTTTGAAATGTTACACGACATCCGTGGTCTGAGCGCCGCCGGGCTGTTGACGCTGCAGTTTTTTCGGCGAGAAATGTGAACTCTTACATGGTGCCATGCGAAGAGCCGTTTCACAATCCCACATAACTTGTACTGGGTTTGTTTCCAGCTTCTAAGCGTTCTCTGTACCTGTCAGAGTGAAGCTGCACCAGTTAATGCATCATGCCTGTCAAAACTCGGTGGTTTGTTTTCATTTATCCTGTATCACGAAACAGATGTACGGAAAGGGTTACGAATCATAAAGAGCCGGTTATGTCAAGATATAGATTTTTCATCCATGCAAGGCTGTTATTGGAGAACTCCAGGCAAACGGTTAAGAAGATGGCTAAAATAAATATGTGAAGTGTTTTACTGGTGGTGAGATTTGTAATTTTGTCCTGCCATTCGTGTGGTACACAACTCTGCTGATCACTAAGGTCACTTTGCTCCTTGCTTGTTTGCCAACTATGCTTCTAAGATATCTGCCTGCTCGCTGAAAGAGCCAATAATGCTAATTCACTGTCCAATAAGGAGACTGGAGGCAAAGAGGTGACAAAGGAAGCTGCGTTGCTTAATTTGTCATCCATCTGGCTGTTCAATGTGGGAAAATGTGTATAATATAAGACTGACTGTTCAGAATCACAAATACTTTGGCAAGTAAACAGATCTTTTTAACCTCTTGGCTCCAGCCGCATGCCAATGTGCGGCCTCCCGGCGTCTGGGCCTTGACGCTGAGTGGCCGCACGTTTACGTGCAATTAAGAAGAAACATATGTGCTGAGAGCGCGCGCCCTGCACGCTCCCAGCACACATGCCTGTTACTCACAGAAAGGTCCCGATCTCCTCTTTCGATCAGGACTTTTCCCGATCATGTGACCGCTGTAACAGTGTCACGGCGGTCACATGACCCTAAACCCCACCCACACCTCGCGGCTTCTGAAACCCTTAAAGGGCCAGGAGGCGCCAGCGCCAAGAGGTTAAAGCTATATTCCTGGATGAGCAAACATTGTCTAAATACAAGAGGCATGTGTATTCTTACTTGTACCTTGTGCAGAAGCTTCCTCTGCTAAAGACCAGTCACTGCTGCTCTCTTTCCTTAAGCAGGGTGACTGGTCTTGTCTCCGCCCCCATCAGTTTTCTGCAGGTGGCCTGTAATGCGTGGAGCCTTCTGGGTCTCTCCCACAGCTCTACTTTCAGCATAAGCTGTGTTCAGCACAGCATTGATATCACTGCTACTTTTCCAGCAATTTTCAGTCTGGCTTCTTTGACTTTTCAGTCCAGGGATGTAAGACGGGAGGGTGGCGACAGGATCACCCACATACAGTCAGGTCCATAAATATTGGGACATCGACACAATTCTAACATTTTTGGCTCTATACACCACCACAATGGATTTGAAATGAAACGAACAAGATGTGCTTTAACTGCAGACTGTCAGCTTTAATTTGAGGGTATTTACATCCAAATCAGGTGAACTGTGTAGGAATTACAACAGTTTGCATATGTGCTTCCCACTTGTTAAGGGACCAAAAGTAATGGGACAATTGGCTTCTCAGCTGTTCCATGGCCAGGTGTGTGTTATTCCCTCATTATCCCAATTACAATGAGCAGATAAAAGGTCCAGAGTTCATTTCAAGTGTGCTATTTGCATTTGGAATCTGTTGCTGTCAACTCTCAAGATGAGATCCAAAGAGCTGTCACTATCAGTGAAGCAAGCCATCATTAGGCTGAAAAAACAAAACAAACCCATCGGAGAGATAGCAAAAACATTAGGCGTGGCCAAAACAACCGTTTGGAACATTCTTAAAAAGAAGGAACGCACCGGTGAGCTCAGCAACACCAAAAGACCCGGAAGACCACAGAAAACAACTGTGGTGGATGACCGAAGAATTCTTTCCCTGATGAAGAAAACACCCTTCACAACAGTTGGCCAGATCAAGAACACTCTCCAGGAGGTAGGTGTATGTGTGTCAAAGTAACCAACCAAGAGAAGACTTCACCAGAGTAAATACAGAGGGTTCACCACAAGATGTAAGCCATTGGTGAGCCTCAAAAACAAGAAGGCCAGATTAGAGTTTGCCAATCGACATTTAAAAAGCCTTCACAGTTCTGGAACAACATCCTATGGACAGATGAGACCAACATCAACTTGTACCAGAATGATCGGAAGAGAAGAGTATGGAGAAGGAAAGGAACTGCTCATGATCCTAAGCATACCACCTCATCAGTGAAGCATGGTGGTGGTAGTGTCATGGCGTGGGCATGTATGGCTGCCAATGGAACTGGTTCTCTTGTATTTATTGATGATGTGACTGCTGACAAAAGCAGCAGGATGAATTCTGAAGTGTTTCGGGCAATATTATCTGCTCATATTCAGCCAAATGCTTCACAACTCATTGGATGCCGCTTCACAGTGCAGATGGACAATGACCCAAAGCATACTGCAAAAGCAACCAAAGAGTTTTTTAAGGGAAAGAAATGGAATGTTATGCAATGGCCAAGTCAATCACCTGACCTGAATCTGATTTGAGCATGCATTTCACTTGCTGAAGACAAAACTGAAGGGAAAATGCCCCAAGAACAAACAGGAACTGAAGACAGTTGCAGTAGAGGCCTGGCAGAGCATCACCAGGGATGAAACCCAGCGTCTGGTGATGTCTATGCGTTCCAGACTTCAGGCTGTAATTGACTGCAAAGGATTTGCAACCAAGTATTAAAAAGTGAAAGTTTGATTTATGATTATTATTCTGTCCCATTACTTTTGGTCCCTTAACAAGTGGGAGGCACATATGCAAACTGTTGTAATTCCTACACCGTTCACCTGATTTGGATGTAAATACCCTCAAATTAAAGCTGACAGTCTGCAGTTAAAGCACATCTTCATTTCATATCCATTGTGGTGGTGTATAGAGCCAAAAATGTTAGAATTGTGTCGATGTCCCAATATTTATGGACCTGACTGTAGCGTACTACAGCTGGTTCATCAGGAACAAGCCAAATTTACATAGTACCAGCAAACACAAATGCTCCTGCGCTTGGGGATGGAATTGATGCAAGCAACAACCACATTAAGAATGCCCTGGAACATGCACACCTTGCTGCCCTCAAATAGACCGGGGGGAATCCAAATATACTGAATGAGGAAAGAACAAACAGATGGTGCACGGGCCTAGTGCATTACCATAAAAAATGTTTAATAAGAAAGGTATTGTACTCACAAACGACAATAAAGTCAAGGCACTTCATAAAAGAACAGCTGGGTCAACACCGCGCTGAGTAACAGTCCGCAATAGGGAGTGTAGACATCCAATAGGCTGACACGTTTCGAGGACTTGCCTCTTTCTCAGAGCCCTTCCTCAAATTTACATAGTGTATGGCCAGCTTTAGTCTGAGGTGAGTGCTAGACTAGTCTGTGTTGCTCATCTGCAAAGCTGTCTGGTTGGGATTCCTGGATCACAAGACTTGCTGAACATATTATACATTTGTTGCAAATAAGACCATTCACATATACAGTACAATGGGTAAAATAAGTATTGAAAGCGTCACCATTTTCTAGGTAAATATATTTCTAAAGGTTGACATGAAATTTTCACCACATGTTGGTAACAGCCATGCAATTCGTACATACAAAGAAACCAAAACAAATAAGTTTTGAAAGTAAGTTATGTGATAAAATGGATTGGCACAGGGAAGTATTGAACACGCTAACTGAATTTTATTTAATACTTCGTACAAAATCCTTTGTTGGTAATGACAGCTTCAAGATGCCTCCTGTATGGAGAAACTAGTCACATGCATTGCTGAGGTGTGATTTCGGCCCATTCTCCCATACAAACAGTCTTCAAATCTTGAAGATTCCGTGGGTCTCTTCTATGAACTCCGAACTTTCGTTCTTTCCATAGATTTTCTATTGGATTCAAGTCAGGTGATTGGCTGGGCCATGCTAGCTGATTTATTTTCTTTCTTTGAAACCAATTGAGAGTTTCCTTGGCTTTGTGTTTTGGATTATTGTCTTGCTGAAATGTCCACCCTCGTTACATCATCATCCTGGTAGATAGCAGCAGACTTTTGTCAAGAATGTCTTGGTACATTTTTCCATTCATCCTTCCTTCAAAGAAATTAAGTTTGCCAGCACCGTATGCTGAAAACAGCCCCACGCCTTGATGTTCCCACCTCCATGCTTCACTGTTGGTATGGTGTTTTTGGGGCGATGTGCAGTACCATTTGACCTCCAAACATGGTGTGTATTATGGCAAGCAAAGAGTTCAATTTTTGACTCATCTGACCAGACTATATTCTCCCAGTATTTCACAGGCTTGTGTAAATGTTCTGCAGCAAACGTTAAATGAGTTTCAACATGCTTTTTCTTCAGCAATAGAGTCTTGCGTGTTGAGCGTGCATACAGGCCATGGGGGTGAGTGCATTACGTATTGTTTTCTTGGAAACAATTGTACCTGGTCTTTCTGAAGCTCTCCACAAGTGGTCCTTGGCTCTTGGACAACTCTTCTGATAATTCTTTCCACTCCCCTGTCAGAAATCTTCCAAGGAGCACCTGGTCATGGCCGGTTTATGTCGAAATGATGCTCTTTCCACTTCTGGATTATGGATTTCTAAACTTCTGAATGTTCCAGTGAGCACTGTGGGGACAACAGTGCTCACTGGAACATTCAAAAGTTTCAAAATCCTTCTGTAACCAATGCCATCAGTATGTTTTGCAACAATAAGGTTGAAAAACGTCTTGAGAGAGCTGTTTGCTTTTACCCATCATGAGATTTTTCTTGTATGACACCTTGGCAATGACACCTTGGCATAGGCCATCAATTAAGACTGAACCAGTTGATATTAATTTGCACTGACAAGGGGCAGGATTGCTTTCTAATTAATGAAAGATTTCAGATGGTGTCTTGGCTTTGTATGCTGTTTTTCACCTCCCTTTCTTCATGTGCTCAATACTTTTTCCCTGCTTCATTCCATTTTATTACACATAACCTTAATTCTGAACTTATTTGTTTTGCTTTCTTTGTATGTATGGATTGCATGGGTTGTTACCGATGTGGTGCAAATTTCAAGTCACTAGCACCTTTAGAAATATGTTTACCTGGAAAATTGGTGACGTGTTCAGTACTTATTTTATGTATGTGTGCGTGTCTGCTCTGAATTCAGCTGTCTTCCTGGAGTTCATCTCTTAAGTAATCATAGGTAAAATAAAAAAGCAGCTCTTCCTCCTCTCCGGCTCTCTTCCCCCATCAATTCCTTCTCCCCAGTAATGTCCTCAGTCTTTCAGGTAGAATGGCGCTCAGCGTTATTCAGTTTAGAAGACTGGGAATATAATATGAGCACGACGCTTACAGGCCCCCTGATAGGGTGTCACGACAGGGTGCCTTGCACTCCCAATGCACATAATGGCGCTGATGTCATCACATCAGCTGTGCTCTCTGAGTTATTGAGGACAGCCAGTCACTGAAGAGGACCCTTTGGACCCCCCCCACCGTCCAACAAACATTTTTGAATCATCATGGCCGACGCAATTCTTCTGATCATGGCCGACGTAGTTCTTCTGTATAGCAAATGGAAGCAGATTTTTTTTTTCTCCAGCCTCCAACCAACCCAGCTATGACATTCTGAGGAGGAACAGTGACCACACACGGGTCCCAAGGCTTTGAATTGTCACACTTTTGTTTGTCGGATACTTTGCAGCGCCTTAAACAGCAAGTGTTACTATTTTCACAGAAAGGGATGCGTTCCTTTAATCATCATTATGTCTTTTGTCATGTTTAGATGCTAATAATGCTTAGCTGAGCTCTTTACACTCTGTGCTTTCCTGGATGAAGGATGTGACTGATGGGTGAGCATTGATGGTATACAGAGGTCATTCTCCTAACACTTTTACTTCTTTTGCAGGTTATTGGCTTCTTCAGCTCACGTTTGGAGCAAGCTGGAACAGATCTGTCAGTAGAACGAGTCCTTGAGGTCATCAAGCAAGGAGCCGTCGCATTGCCGAAAGACAGACTCAGGGTAAGCGTGGAAACCCTGATTCTTTTTTCCCTTCCTGGTTTCATTACATGACAGGGTGGTATGTTTGTAAGTTCAAGCTTAGGCTACGTTCACACTAGCCTTGTTAGCAAGCGGCAGAAAACGGTAAAAACACTTCCCAAACGCCTGGGAAAATTCTGCACATTGCAACACATGGTGCTGTTCAAAAGGGAGCGTTAGCGTCATGGCAAAACGGACGCCTCTGGTCGAGTCAGGAGGAGTTGAAGCCTCCTATTCAAGTCTATGGTGCCGCTCCGTAAACGCCCGGCCGGCGACATGGTTGCGGGGCGTTTGCAGAGCGTTAACACCATTCAAACTTCATTATAGGCGTTTGTGGGGCGTTTTTAACACTTGGCAAATACCTAGCAACCACCGCTAAATCACGCATGCGGCGTTTGCGGAGCGTTAAAAACGCTCCACAAACGCCAGACCAACACTTGTCAAACGCTATAGGGGCGTTTGACAAGAGTTGTAAAAACAGTCAAATGTGAACGAGCCCTTTGAGAAATGAGCACCAACATACTGGGTGATGCATTCTTCCCTTCCCTAATTAAAATGTATGGGAAAAGCAAAAAAAAGAAAAACCTATTTGATACATCTTTGCAAATACATGAACATTCCATTTCGTATTTTATCCAGGGTCATCTGCTAGAAATCCAGTCTGAATTGACATTGAACAAAACAAGAATAAAGGAAACGTTAAATTATAAATGTTTGTTAAAACAAATTCGGAGGGAAATAATAGTTGAAGGGAAAAGGGGAAGGAGGCATGAATTACGGCTGAGTAGGTAAACCAGAGGTTAAATAGAGACATGACCTTTCTTTTTTAACTCATCAGTTTGCTTTAACTGACATCTACAGGTGGAATCTCATCCCTATGATCTGCAGTATGCAACAGAGTAGATACTAAAGTAACGATGTTACTTCGTTTTTCTATAATTGGTGTCTTATGCAGGCCATAGACGGTTCGTTTATCGGACGATTTTTAGTCCGAAAAATTAAACATTGTTCGTTCTGTAAACAGATGTTGTCATGGTCGCGGCATCAGACCCCAGACATTCTCACCAAAACTCGTGACCGAAGGACTAGCCGATCTAAAACCGTGATGTGACGTGTGTAACAATGCCACACCCAACTGCACCCTGCACAATGATTTGCCAGCTAACGGACCACAATCGATGTACCGGCAGCCTGGGCGATTGTTACTGGGTCAGGTTAATTACGCAATTGACCCTTCACACTGCCACCACCTCCTTTTGTACAGAGAAAGAGGAAACTCGGCGTTATCAGCTATAACACACCTAATGATTGAGATAATCATCTGTATAAAACGGTCATAACACAGGCCACATATACAGAGGGTTAAACAAACAGTAGCGTTCTCTTTAGAGGCAGGGATTCATAAATTGCAATACAGAGCTATAGAAACAGTTCAACGCTTTCAGAAAGAAAGATTTATTACTAAAAGGTCAAATGGGTGCAATAAAAAATATTTACAGAAAAAAGATATAACTAAGATATATATACATATACAAAGAACCATAGCACAGCAAAGAGATATCAGAGAGAGGTGAAAGGGTTAAAGTACTTGCCAAAGTCCTGAGTTAGCAGATCCAAGTTTCAGAGCAGAAGGGTGCTTTGATCTCCCTATGTTACGATGGTCAATAGGAGAATTCTTCAACTTCCTACTCTTAGGCCTGACAGCCTGTTTTGCATTCCCCAGCAGGGGGTGGCTCTGCAGTCAAGGACCAATCTCCGCTTAGGGCATGGAGAGATGGGTGGATGCCTCAACTAGAGCAAAAATCTCCCATAACTCATATTTGGCCTATAACTTTTCATCTGCACAAGTGACACTCCAGATAGATTATTATGCAGACAAGTCTGAGGATTGATTAGATATGAATTATGAAAGTGTACACTGAACGATTTTCGAGATCTATTTTTCTGCTTTCCTGTGTGTCCGAGACAAGGTGAGTGACCCACCAAAATGTTCGGCTCCTCTTAGCCCATCTGGCGATATGCTCGGTTTTTATGTAAATCTCTCATATTCCAAGATATGAGACATAGGGGAAAAATGGTTTTAACAGAGGTTATCTGATTCTGTCACCTACACTGAGTTAGGTTTTATTAGGTTGGAATCTCTCTCAACTCAGGAGAAAGCTTGCCTTATCTCTTCCGAGGTGTGAAATGGGACAGCTCACCCAGACAGCTAGGCACCTAGCTCAGAGATGCCTTGGCCTGCCAGTGACCCACAACCAGCGCACACACACGCTGGCCAAATGTCTCCTCTCAGGGAGGGAGTGAGGGGACAAAAATGGATACTCTTAAAATGGCGAACTGCGTCAGTCTCTGTTGCGCACATTTGCAACAGATGTTGCCACCAATGATTGCGAAAATTGGCCGTATTTCAAGAATTTCCAGCATGACCGATAAACAAAATGAGGAGGAACCACGAAAATCGGCCGATGCCAGTGCCCTACTAACAGTGCGAAAATCGGCCGATTATTCTTTCGGACGAAAAATCGGCCGATAAACGAACTGTCTATGGCCTGCATTAGGCTCTGTTTACACTACTATGATTTCAGATGCGACTTCAGTTGCACAGAATCACATGGCAAGGAAAGTCACAGCACAGTGGCTAAGTGGTTAGCACTTCCGATTGGCAGCATTAGGGTCTTCGGTTCGAATCCCAACCATGCCACTACCTGCCTGGAATTTGCATGTTCTCCCTGTGCCTGTGTGGATTTCCTCCGGGTACTCTGGTTTCCTACCACACTCCAAAGACATGCTGGTAGGTGAATTTGATCCTGTCTAAATTGTCCCTAGTATGTGTATGTATGAATGTGAGTTAGGGACCTTAGATTGTACACCCCTTGAGGGTTAGGGACTGATGTGAATGTACAATATATATGTAAAGCGCTGTGTAAATTGATAGTGCTATATAAGGACCTGAAATAAATAAAATAAGTAAATCACATAGTTTTCAAAGGCGCCCGTCCGCATTAATGCAACGCAGCACGGTTTGATTTTGGAAAAGGTTCCTGTACTATTTTGGTGTGATTCCAGCACGACTTTGGCCCCAAAGTATATTCAAACCACATCCATGTTGCACTATATAATAGCACTGAAAATCAGGTCAACATTGGATCACAGCCCTGTGAACTTGGGGTCCTTTCACATCGGCATTCTGGTTTTTTTTTTTCTTCAGTTCAGTTACGTTTATTCAAAGAAAAAACAGATGAGTTTACATCCATTTTTTTGATCCGTTCATATCCGTTTTTGGTCCGTTGACCTCCGTTTTTCTTCCATTACATTTTTTTTGCGGAAGAAAAATAGGGTTTTCTTCCATTCAAAAAAAGTTAACGGATGTTAACGGATGCGGACATTAACGAATGTAAGAAGATGTTCATCCGTTTACATCCGCAAGTCCATAGAAATACATGGGGGTCCGTTTTTCATCCATAAATGGACATACGGAATGCCCGTGTGAAAGAGGCCTTAGCCTGAATGGTGTTGATGATTACAGTGCCAGAGGTCCATTTTTTACAGCAGCAGCTGCTAGAGCTGCTGTATTAATACAGCAACTTCTGACTTTTCTGTTAGGAGCAGAGAATTTCCAGCAAGGGGGAGGATGGATGGGGGGGGGGGGGGCAGAAGGATTGGTCATGCAATGACATCCTGTGTACTTTAATATATTTTTTGGGGGGGGGTTAGTATACCCAATACCCTCAAGTAGTTAAACACATGCTTTCAAGCAAAAGATCATATTAATCTCCCTGGCGGTATTCCCGAGTGTAGCTCGGGGTAAAATGTCAGTACCAAAAGCGGTAACCCCGAGCTACACTCGGGCTTACCATGCGGCGCTGTATAGGGAGTCCCTGCAGCACTTACCTTGTCCTTGCTCCCACGATGTGTCCCCTGCAGTGTCCCCGGCCATCTCCTCCAGCCGATGCCGGCATCCGTCTCCTGTGTTCCGGTCCCTGTGACGTCGGGACGTACGGGCGCCGCCGGCGGCGGGAAATTTGAAAATTTTAAAAAAATTTTATTTTTTTCAAAACGATTTTACATGGTAAAACATTGCTGTTTCAAATCATTTCACATACATTTTGTCCCGAGTGCTTTGTGCTGTCCCCTGTCTGCATTTTGATTGTTCTTTCTGCCTGGAAACTTAGAAAAGTCCATGGCGTCCAAAAAGTGTCCCTTTACGTCAAAAGCGGTTTTAGACCGGCTAGAGAACAGCGATAGTAAATCAGAACCACTTGCAGAATTGAGTGATAATGATTCGTGGGGGAAATTCCTCATCAGACACTGAAAACGATTTTGCGACTTTGCTCAGTAATGTGCGAACTCGGCGCTCTATTTCAAATTTCAGTGTTTTTGGTTTGATTATATTATTGAATTAAATGTATGATTTAGACTCTTGTTCGGACAGATTTCAGTGAGTTATTCCTAAAAATTACAGCCTACAATAAAAAAAATACATATTTCCATGCAAAATAATTGTACCGCTTTCAGCACCAAAAATATGAAATAATCATACCGCCAGGGAGGTTAAACCATATCTGTGATAATCTTTATTCTATCTGTATAAATCCTGTATATAGCCAGCATAAGGGGAAGGCCTTTCTATTAAAAACCGGAGGGCATTTGTTTTCATTACAGTGCCCACCCATGGCAGTGTCGCTCTGTTTAACTTAGATAGGGGAATCAAGTGATTTCTCTTGTTCTTGATCCTGGTATTGCCCGGGGGAATCTTGCCATGTAAGGCCAGCTTTAGCTGCAAAAGACTGAGTGGTTGCATGCAGAGGCGCCCCTAGGGTTGGTGTCACCTAGTGCGGTAACACGTGGTGTCACCCCTCCAGATAGGAAGGAGCAGTGCCGGTGTAGCGGTAAAATGAGTATCCCGTGAAAATATGTATCCCCTGAAGCAACTGCGCATGTGCCGGTTTCAAGCCGAAGAAGCTGATCTCTGACTTTAGCACAGTGCTGCCACAGTTAACCCCTTACAGGCTGCAATCCGCTGAAGCTGATCCCGCGGATCACTATGGGTTGCAAGATCAGTTAACCCCATATAGGTTGAAGTGGTTTGCAGCCTGTAAGGGGTTAACGGTGGCAGCTCTGTGCTAAACTCAGAGATGGGCTTCTTCGGCCTGAAAACAGCACATGCGCAGTTGCTTCAGGGGTTACATATCTTCATGGGATACTCCTTTTACCGCTACACCAGGGGCAGCTGTCACTGTGCCGGGAATCCAGGATCACCCCAATAACTGGCCAGGACCTTCAGAGAGGCCAGAAGCTCTGCTGGCATCCTGCTCCTGCACCCCCTATGATGGTAAACAAAAGGGACCCCATGAGTTGTCAGTCCGCGCCTGCTCACAAACCAAAAGGGAATAAAAACAGAAGAAAAGTCCATAATATCAGTCCAAAGTGATGATAAAGCCTTGATGGGGTAAGCTAATGCACTTCGGGAGATGCACTCCCTTCTTCAGAGCTGAGTGTCTCCCAGTGCATCCCGCACCCCCCTAGAGACACCACTGGTTGCATGGTGTCCCCCTCCAAATGGAGGATAAGCCCCCTTATTTTTCACAATTATGTGGATATGTAAAGATCTTCTGTATTTATTATTATTATATTATTATTATTATACAGTATTTATAAAGCGCCAATAGTTCGCTCAGCGCTGTACATTACAAAGGGGGACAGAACATGTGACAGAACAATACCAATACAATGCAAAACATGAGGGGATTGAGGGCCCTGCTCTTTCGAGCTTACAATCTAGGAGAATCTAATACAATTTATTATTATACAGGATTTATATAGCGCCAACAGTGTGCGCAGCGCTTTACAAAATGAAGGTAGAAATTACAGTTCCAATACAATTTGGTACAAGAGGACACAGAGGGCCCGGCTCGTTAGAGCTTCCAATGTTTTCTTAGCAATGGTACAGTGATTAATTTCTGTCTCCTTGCCATAATCTGATTGTACTGCCTTGTATATCTAGGGACATAAACTGTTAATATTTGGTCACTTTCCACGCTGTCAGACCTCTGCAATGGTCTTTAATGCCATCTCAGGTCTTCATGGATTGCGACTTCCACCCCAGAGTTAGGTGCAACAACTGTGGATATTTGTGTCAGAAGTCTGCATGCATCGGCTTGTTTAATAGTGAACGTTTAAGAGGCCACTGTGGTATTTGTCAAAGTATGTCTTTGTTCTTAATGGAAGCTGCACATAACTCGCCTTTTACAGCAAGTTGACAATGTATGGACAAGAATAGGCTCTTTATCATTCCATCCAGGAGCATGCTGTCTACTTGTAATAAGTCATGCTTCTCACTAATTACTAACCGTATACACAGCAAGTGTTTTTATGATGTCCCGTCGTCAGGACCAGAAGAATTAAAGGTCTGTCCACCCAAATCCATCCGTCTTATCGATCTGTCGATCCACTTTGGCGTCCTATAGGTCCAGTGGCAAGAGTAGCTGCTTTGACTGTGTTTAATTCATCATTGCATTTTACCTTATTTTAAAGTTATAATACCTTTATTTAACTCGTATTTTCAGATTTAGGCCTCTTGCACATTGCACTGATGTATGAGCATCAGACATACCTGGTAGGAAAAAAAAAGTGAGGACAAACTGTATATCACTTGCCTGTATTGCGAGTATACACACAAAAATACTGACCTGCAATTCAGATTTCTGTATTTTTATTTTTACTGATTAACCCTTTGAGGACCATAAGATTTTGGAACACCAAAAGAATCAATTTTTTTGTTTTTAAAGTTTGTACACTTCAGTTGCTGTAACTAAGCCATTTCATGAAATAATTGGCAAAAAGCTAGATCCATTTGTTGTTTGTTGATAAGAACTAATATTTTGACTCAAACCAAAAAAAAAAAAAGATTTTTAAGTTCTTAATCAGATGATGCACGCAATTAAAAACATGGGACAAATACGTCCCTTGGTCCTCAAAGGGTTAACCACTTGCCCTCTAGAGGATTTACCCACCTTCCTGACCAGGCCATATTTTGCGATACAGCACTGTATTATTTTAACTGACAATTGAACAGTCATGCAACACTGCACCCAAATGAAGTTGGTCCTTTTTTTCACCACAAATAGAGCTTTCTTTCGGTGGTATTTGATCATCTGTGTGGTTTTTATTTTGTGCGCTATAAACAAACTAAGACCGACAATTTTGCGAATAAAAACAATATTTTTGACTTTTTCTATTAAACATGTCGAGTAAAAAAATGTTAATCAAATTTCGTTATAAATTTAGACCAAAATGTATTCTGCTCCATGTCTTTGCTACAAAAAAATCCCAATACGTGTAAAATAATTTGTTAATGTGAAAGTTACAGCGTCTACAAATGGCAATATATATACTGGGATTTTTTTTTATACTAGTAATGGCGGTGATCAGCGACTTATTGCGGGACTGTGGTGGGAATTCTTACACTGAGGGGAACTAACTATCACTGACATCCCCAGTGACACTAATACAGTGATCAGTGCTAATAAAAATCACTGACACTGTACTAATGGCACTGAGCAGGAAGGGGTTAACATTTGGGGCGAAGAAAGGGTCAGCTGTGTGCTGTGTGTGTTTTACTGTGTGCTGTGCTTTACTATGTACGCAGGCTGCTTTGTATGATTCTGCTATGCAGAGCCATACAAAGCAGCCTGCTGGTGCTGACAGGGGAGAGATCTGTACTGTTTACATACAGACCTCTCTCCCCCCCATCAGTGATACCCGGCGATCACTGGGTGCCAGTGGGGAATCACTGGCAGGGACCCGGTGATTGACAGCTGAAGCCGCCAGTGGCAGCACAGGTGGGACGCATGCATGTCCCCTACCCAGAAATACAAAATCCCGTGTATTTTGCGCAGCCCTGTAGCAGTAGTTCTGCTGTAGGGCAGTCGGGTAGCAGTTAATACGCAGCACGTTTACACGCGTGTGTGTAGAGGCATGTTGAGAACAATGGGCAGGATTTAGATCAGTAAAAAAAAAAAGGCCTGTATGCCTGAAAGCTGACCATTTTCAGGCAGCAGTGTGCAAGAGGCCTTACTACATGCTGAAAAAAAAGTCTAAGGAACAAGAACAAATGTCACATCATAGATGATTCTGTGTTCACCTTCCAGTGAATCATTTGCCTAATCTTTAAAGAGATTCACTTTTACCAACTCATATCCACCTTCCTCACCACGCCATCGAAACAGCCGCAAAGCACCTGGGGCTTCTGGGTATGGAGATGCATATGACCTGCTCCCATGATTAAATGCTTAGGCCTAGCAACTAGCCTCCAGGCCTGGACAGGGTGTTTACACAGGGTGCCATGTGGGTTGGTGGGGGGAATAAATGGGTCAGGGTAGACTTTGAAGATACTCCGGCCATTTTGCCCTTGAATGGACAAAGTGATAGATTTTACTTAAAGCCCAACCCCTGGAAACCTTAATATTATCCCTTGCAGATGGTCCGTGCCTGCGCTGCAAGGGCTAATTGTTCGTTTAGGGCTAGGGGACTTGTTAAAGAATTACTGACCCAATCCTCTTCTCCTCTGCTCTGCTACATGAGTCTTTGCAACATCATCTTCCCTCAGTGTAAGGTCCTCACATTATAAAGACCAATGCAGGGTCCAAAGTCCTGCATTGGAGCTAACACCATGAGACAGTCCAGTGCTGGGTTGAGGGGCATCTGCTGGGGGGAGCAGAGGATCAGGTCAGTAGATGCACTTCTCCTCTCCCTAGACCAGTGGTCGGCAAGCCGCGGCTCGCGAGCCACATGCGGCTCTTTACCCAGTCTAATGCGGCTCTTCTGTGTGCCGGGCGCCTGCTCCCCTCCCTCCTCTCGGTCGGCCGCTCCCCTGCCTCCTCTCGGTTGGCAGCCCCAAAAGTCCGCGCGGACCTTTTAATCCGGCTTGCGGATGTGGCTGTCAGGATGTGTGTAGGCGGGGCAGCGTGCCGAACGTGAGGGGAGGGGAGCTAGGCTCCTCTCACAGTCCGCCCTGAAGACCCGAACGGCGCGGGAAGACAGCGAGAGGAACGCAAAAGGTAAGTGAATTGACACGGGGGACTTGGCTTACTAGAAGGGGGGGGGGGGAATAGTACTGTGGGGGATGAAATACTATATGAGGGATGAATTACTTTATGAGGGATGAAATACTATATGGGGGGATGAAATACTATATGGGGGATGAATTACTATATCAGGGATGAATTACTATATGAGGGATGAAATACTATATGGGGGGATGAAATACTATATGGGGGGATGAAATACTATATGGGGGGATGAATTACTATATGAGGGATGAAATACTATATGGGGGGATGAAATACTATATGAGGGATGAAATACTATATGGGGGATGAATTACTATATGAGGGATGAATTACTGTATGAGGGATGAAATACTATATGAGGGATGAAATACTATATGAGGGGATGAAATACTATATGGGGGGATGAAATACTATATGGGGGATGAAATACTATATGAGGGATGAAATACTATATGAGGGATGAAATACTATATGAGGGATGAATTACTATATGAGGGATGAAATACTATATGGGGGGATGAAATACTATATGGGGGGATGAAATACTATATGGGGGGATGAAATACTATATGAGGGATGAATTACTATATGAGGGATGAAATACTATATGGGGGGATGAAATACTATATGGGGGGATGAAATACTATATGAGGGATGAATTACTATATGGGGGGATGAAATACTATATGAGGGATGAATTACTATATGAGGGATGAAATACTATATGAGGGATGAAATACTATATGGGGGGATGAAATACTATATGAGGGATGAAATACTATATGGGGGGATGAAATACTATATGAGGGATGAAATACTATATGAGGGATGAATTACTATATGGGGGATGAAATACTATATGAGGGATGAAATACTATATGGGGGATGAAATACTATATGGGGGATGAAATACTATACGGGGGATGAAATACTATACGGGGGATGAAATACTATACGAGGGATGAAATACTATACGGGGGATGAATTGCTATGGGGGATGAATTACTATATGGGGGATGAATTACTATGGGGGATGAATTACTATATGGAGGATGAATTACTATATGGGGGATGAATTACTATATGGGGGATGAATTACTATGGGGGATGAATTACTATGGGGGATGAATTACACTATGGGGGATGAATTACACTATGGGGGATGAATTACTATATGGGGGATGAATTACTATGGGGGATGAATTACTATATGGGAGATGTATTTTCAGTTTTAAAAATGTGGCTCTCAAAATAAATTTCAATCATGGTTTTGGCGAGATTTGGCTCAGTTGAAAAAAAAGGTTGCCCACCACTGCCCTAGACTAAACGATGAATTAACCCTTGCACAGCCCTGCTGCAAGGGATCATTGTGACGTTTCCTGGGGCTTTAGAGCATACCTGCTATCACCGTTCACCAACACATTTACGCTTTTGAAAGACACTTACCCACGATTTGAACTTTTCTCTTTCTTTTTTTTCTTAACTTTTCATCATGTTTGGTTAACGTTGCATTTGCCTCAAGGTTTGGCTGTTAAAATTAAAATGACATGGCTTAAAATGTGCCTTGGGTGACAACCGCGCTGGCAGGCATCTTATAATGCCTCTTGGGTCTGCCCTCCTCCATTCATTGTCTTCAAATTGATGTATGTGGCCCTTTGGGGAGACCCTTTTTTCCTAATGTATATGATATAAATTAGAGCTATACTTACTTTATTTCACAGTCCCCAGTTCCGCGGCAGCTGGCGCTTCTTTGCTCACACCTCAGAATCTAGGTGAGCCGTGTCTTCATGTACAATGCAGAAATAGCCATGGCTGCTGGCCTTTTATTGTATGTGATCAACTTGCCCATATGGAAGAAAAATATATTTCAAGTATATTTTAAAAATACTCTTCCCAAAATATATTGACATATATTTGAAATGCTACAATTTTGGCCGTATTCAATATATATAGTATGTTGAAAGTGTCTCTCTCTCTCTCTCCCCCCTCTCCCCTCTCTCCCCCCCTCTCTCTCTGTCCCCCCCCCCCCCTCTCTCTCTCTCTCTCTCTCAAATATATATATATATATAATTTTTTTTTTTTAAATCTATTCAGATTTTTTTTTTTTACATATAAAAAAGTAATTTTAACATATATATTTGTAAATGCATTCCAAAAATGTAGATTTTGTGTTTGTAAAGACATAAAATATATTTGAAATGTATTTTTAAAAATATTTGTCATATATTTTGCAATAAAAACACATTTCAACATGCAATATATATATTATTTATTGAAATATATTGAATATGGCCAAAATTGTAGCATTTCAAATATATGTTAATATATTTGGGAAGAATGTTTTTAAAATATATTTCAATTATATTTTTCTTCCATATTGGTGGTAAGATGGGAACCAGATCAGAGAAGCGGCTTTGTAGGACTGGTCACTACCATTATCGGTGAAGAGGAATCCTGCAAGACCGTGGAGTATAAATCATTCTTTCTTTTACATTGCCCATAATGTAGACGACTATTATGTACTGAATATGGGAGTGGCCACTCACATATTTTTATTCTTTTTAAGTTATCTGGGAATCGACTTTAACCCCTTCCTGCTGACCATACACATATATGCGGCCTCACTGAACTGGGCTTTTTTTTTTTTTTTGCTGTCTGCGTTCTAACAGCCAGTGACGTCATTGGTTGATAAGGAAGAACAGCCTTGTTTGTCCCTCCCCTGCCTTTCTCCGTCAGCACTGGGATCACATTAGCTGAGTTAGGGAGAGAAACTGAGAAAGAGGAGAAACATTGGTATACTAGTCAGTACCAGTGCTCAAAGGTGTACTTGCTTTGGAAGAATAACTGACCTCTCACTTTGTGTGTCCTACATGTGTGGATGTTGCTACTGTCATATAAAACTATTAGTTTAGTTTTTTATATTTTACAATGGGGTGCCTTTTAGATGTGCATAATTTTAAAGGGTGCCTTGACTGGAAATACTGCACTAAGGGGTTAATGCAGATCTCTCCAATCAGAGACGGCCATTGTGTACTGGGTTCTGGGGATCTGATCAGTAAAAGTTGTCATCATGGTGGTATGGGAATCAGGCTGTGCTCTCTCAGGGCCCCTCTTGTCTTGCTATCAGCAGTTGGAAGTATTCGGAGTGTGAGAGAAATGGAGGCCCTTCTGGAGACTTGCTGTTATCTGGACTCTCCAAAGAGTGGTTAGTAGAGAGATAGGGGCCGCCATCCTTGGGATGCCATTATCAGGTGCTGGCTCATTCATTTTTTTTTTTTTGTATAAATATACTGTACTTTGCTGTTTCTTAGTATTGGTTTTCCCCTTATTTTTTTTTTCAACACACATTGTTGTACACGGTAATGTACATATTCTCGAATTTGGTGAAAGGTTGCAATAAAGTTAGGATGAAAGTCTTTGTTCATTATTTAGTATAACCGTACTATAAACTACCATTTCTCCCTTTTGGGGAAAGTAGAAGCAGCTGCTTAGTGTCTATATCATCAGGAAAAGGGCCCCTAGAAGCCTACGGGAATCTACTCTGCAGGGATGGATGTAAGTATGAACATGGGGGGGGGGGGAGAAGGGTGGGTGAGGTTGGCAAAAGGGAGCAAAAAGGATAAGTGCAGGTTGTTTCACAGAGCATCTACAGCCAATAATAAAATGTAACATATTACAGCTTACTAGTCCTTCAGAGTAGTGGGTCCACTAGTTTTATTTTTTTTAAGCTGTTTTTATTCTTCCTATTTTTACCTGGCAATCCTGCAAGCCAAGCAACACATTTCCTGTCCCTGGGTGGGGACTCGCTGTATTTATGGAGGCAGCCATGGTTGTCGCCAAGGCTGTGTATGTCAGACATGTCTTCCTCTCGTAATGGTGAATTCATTGGATTAGTGATTTACACAAGGTTCTTTGTGCTTTCTCTTAAGCCCATAGGAAGTGACAAGGACACTGCCTTCCTGGCAAGATCAACAGGCATTTTCTGCACTTGCTGAAAGTATTTGTAGCCTGAAAAATGAAAAGTAATACAGCCACCTTATCCAAGGACTGCTAAGCTAAAATATATAATATATAAATATATGGTTTTTGATTTGATATATAAACAAAAAAAAATGGAAAATTTGAAAAACAATATTTTCTATGTACTGTGTTAAGGTCTAGTACACACCACATGCACGTGCATTCCAGTGCTTTTTTTTCTGCATCCAAAACGCATAGAAAGTAGGTTACAGGGTTTCCAATGGCATAGTTCACACCAGTTCTTGCAGTTGCAGTACATTCTGTTGTCAGAAAAAAAAAGTAGAACATGCTACATTTTTTTTCTGCACAGGACCCAAGTACAGTGAAAACAAAAACATAAAGAAGAAAAAAAATAATCTGGTACACATCCAGAAATGCAAAAAAAACAGAACAAAAACACACTGGAACCGATAAATAATGCATTACAAACGCACCTGCAGTGTGAACCGGCCCTCAAACCTATCCAATAAAAAAAATAAATTTTGCTCACATACTTAGGCCAAAATGTATTCCGCTACGTGCCTTTGGAAAAAAAAATCCATATAAGTGTATATTATTGGTTTGTTCAAAAGTTATAGCTCCTACAAATAATGTGTGTGTGTGTGTATATATGTCTGTCACGCACTGCTCTTTTAAGGTCTATCCATAGATTTTCAATTATGTTGAGGTCAGGAGATTGTGAAGGCCATGGCAAAACCTTCAGTTTACGCCTCTTGATGTAATCCCCCGTGGATTTCGAGGTGTGTTTAGGATCATTATCCATTTGTAGAAGCTATCCTCTCTTTAACTTCAGCTTTTTCACAGATGGCATCAAGTTACCATCCAAAATTTGCTGAAATTTTATTGAATCCATTTTTCCTTCTACTCGTGAGATGTTCCATCTTTCCTTGGCTTCTTTATGCACATTAATACAAATTTTTAGCTGGGGTGCCCAAACTTTCGATCCCCACTGTATGTGTGTATATGTGTATGTATGTATGTATGTATATATATATATATGTATGTATGTATGTATATATATATGTATGTATGTATATATATATATGTGTGTGTGTGTGTGTGTGTGTGTGTATATACACACACACACGCACTAGTAATTGCTGTGATCTGTGACTTATAGTGTGATAGTGCGTCCGGCAATCTGACACAAACTGACACTGGGTGGGAACTGACAAAATGACACGGACTTCACCAATGACACTTATACAATGATCAGTGATGATACTATACACTGTCACTGTACTAATGACACTGCCTGGGAGGGTTAACATCTAGGGGCAATAAAAGGGGTTACTGTGTGCATAACAGCATGTAATGTGTGCTTTTTTTTATTAAGCGATGTGACTGTCTTATCTCCCTGCTTTGCAGGGAGAAAAAAACAGCCACGTCGCTGCTGTCTGTACAGAGCCCTGTGTTGTTTGTCAACACAGGGCTGTGTACTATCATTCACTAAGCCAATCAGCAGATCCTGGCCGTAAATCACTTAAACTGCCGCCCATTTACATTTCTAGTTTAAAGGATAACTAAGCACTTCTCCCACCGCCTGTAAAAGCCACTTGGATCACTTTTAGTTTATTCAGCATCATCGAATGAAAAGATTGATACCGGGGTCATGGCTGCAGCTGCAACCCTGGTATAACCACTGACACTCGGGAACATCCGTAGGTAGCCAGTGGTTAAAATGGTAAACATACTTACCTGCTCTGTGTAATGGTGCTGCACAGAGTGACCCCGATCCTCCTCTTCTGAGGTCCCCCCCCCCCTTCTGTCATTTCCTTTTCTTTTGCGAGCCCACTTGTGCAGGCGGCTTTCCCAAGCCAGGCTGTGTGCATCTATAGACACACACAGAGTGGCTCAGCCCTGTCTACCCTGCTCACAGGATTTGATTGACAGTAGCAGGAGCCTGTGGCTCTCTTTGCTGCGTCTGTGTCCTGTAAGAAGAGGGAGAGAGAGTAGCACTGCTGCAAATGAACACAGCGCTAGATCCAAAGAGGAGCCAGGTAGGTGTTTAAGGGGGTGCCAGGGGGAACGCCGTGGTAGTTCACTGAGAACTGCAAGACAACAGCCGCAAAGCTTAGCAGAACTTGTAGTTTTCCCATTCACAGAATACTGTGCATGAATGACAGTGGTGGAGCCCCGCATGGCCGCGGTCTTAAAACTTTGACAGCTATTCAGGGGAGAAGATCCTCCACTAGCTGTCAAAATGGGGGAGCGGGGGCCAGTTCTTTCGTAATATGTTACACCCTGAATATCGATGTTACACCCTGAGTATGGATGTTACACCCTGAGTATGGATGTTACACCCTGAGTATGGATGTTACACCCTGAGTATGGGTGTTACACCCTGAGTATGGGTGTTACACCCTGAGTATGGGTGTTACACCCTGAGTATGGGTGTTACACCCTGAGTATGGGTGTTACACCCTGAGTATGGGTGTTACACCCTGAATATGGGTGTTACACCCTGAGTATGGGTGTTACACCCTGAGTATGGGTGTTACATGTCACAAAAGGTGAACTTATTCTTTTAAAGCAAAGAGCAAAAAAATAATAAAAGAACAAATGAGTAATTTATTTGTAACAATTATTAATACAAGCGCTGGCCCTGACATAGGAGACACCCTTGCTCCTCGCTGCACTTACCTCTGAGGGTGGCACAGTTGCACCATCCTTGCAGTTCACGCTGACCAATCAGAACCACTCAGATCCATCCCAGAATCCCTAGGGGAAAAAAAATGGAAGAACAAGGGGCTGTTTTCAAAACTGCGACACCAGGATGCGTAGAAGGTGACGCTGCCTCAGGCAAATGCAGCTTGGGTTGGTGTGTGTGGGGGGGGGGGGGGGGGGTCTGGTTGGTGTGTAGGATGTTTACCTTTTAATTTTTTCTGAAAATGTGAACTTACTCTTTAATATCCATTTAAAGTACATATTCATCGAAGACTGTGTTTTGATGCTGTGATCCAACTTTCTGTTAGAGGGTGGCTACATTCGTTCTCCACTGTCCCACTGTACATAGGAACGACCACCCTCTCTTGCTTGTTCCTGAGATGGACTATCTGATGCACGGGTGTCAAACTGATGGCCCTCCAGTTGTTGCCAAACTACAAGTCCCATGAGGCATTATGTGACGGGAGTCACTTTGAGTGGGGGGCCCATGGAACACAGCCCTCTTTAGAGAGGTGGGGAGACCCATGTCTCAGCTCCCCATATCCCTCTTTTGTGTAAGTCACCCTGTGCCTGTTAGGGGTACAGGGTGGAATGTCCTGCTATTGTGTAGACATGTATAGGTGGGTGTTGTTCATTGTTTAATGCCATGTGGTTGTCCCATTGTTCTATTGTGTGTCTTGCTTGGGATCAAACTATTATGGGATGTATGTGTTTGTGTGTATTGACTTGGTGGGGGGTGTTTCCAGCAGTCCTTCCCCCTGATGGGACTGCCTGCTGATGTGTTTCTTGTTGCTGGGTGTGTATTTCCCCGCCCTGTGTATATATCTTGTATCTGTGTTAAAATAAAGCAGTCTATCTCCTGGAATCCTTCAAGTCTGGTGCTGTCTCCTCTTGTATGGTCAGCGGTGGGGTCCGTGGATCTGTGTTCGGACAGGGAAGCGGGAGTCTAACGGAAATACCCCAGTGCAGTCGGGGGTCCGATTCCGTTACACATTGTAAGATTGACAGTTACAAGCATGTGTAAGGGACCACCTGGCGGCACCTCTAGCAACCCACTTGTCAGGTTTCCCCAGAGCGCGGAGTCTAAGTCCCAGATCACTTGTTCACCAGGGCCCCTGATGGTGGGGATGGACTTGGAGTGTTCTGAGACCAGGTCGCGACTACTGGGTACACCCACCAGTGGTAGAGGAGTCCGCCAGAGGCTCTCGCAGGGTGAGAGCCTGACGTGAGGAGGACGGGAGATCCCAGTGGGATGGACGGATAGATGGATGGATTAGCAAGTGCAAGGTCAGACAAGCCGAGTCGGTAGCCGGGGGGTCGGTGTGGTACAAAGCAGCAGGCAGAGAATGGTTGGGTCACACGCCAGGTCAGTAACAGGAGGTCAGATCTATAAAGGGGCATTCAGGAGCGAGGTCAGGCAAGCCAGGGGTCAGGATAGGAGAAATCAGCAAAGTCAGGCAATCCGGGTCAGAAATACTCACTAACAGGTTCAGAAACAGAGATTACAGGAAAGACCATACGGCAACCAGTGACAGCACAGGGGGGATTTAAATACCGCGCCCTGCGCTGTCATTGGTGCCCGGCGCGCACCCGCGAACGCCAGTGCGCATGCGCAGACTCCGTCACTGCGGCTGGCCAGGACCTAGTCCCCGCATGAGACAGCGCACTGCGCCTGCGCCGGGACCAGCGCCGCGGCGATCCCTGACAGCATGACTCCCAAAGGCAGAAGCACGATGGGACTTGTAGTTTCACAACGACTGGAGCGCCACCAGTTTGACACCCCTCAGTGATGTGTAGGGTGTATAGAACATTGCAGTTGACCAAGAACAGTAGTGGGGGGAGAAAGGAGAAGTTCGGCAGATCACAAGACGTTACAATGAGGCAGGAAAACACTGTAAGAAACAATACCATGAAAAATAGATTTCAGGACCATTAATTGGTGAATCTGTGTGGATTTATTGTGGAGAATCAGGACATCATTTAGTGTCACTTTAAGTGGAAATTACCAGGAGCTTCTCCTTTCAAATAATTTTTCTTGTTCTTCATGTTTAATCATCCAGCTTTCTGGGACTTGTGGTATCCCAATTGCTGTTCCTCCACAGCAGAGCCAGGCCTCCGACTCCACTGTTCCTGATTATTTCAGTTAATTTTTCTGAGCGTTTGACGCCGTATCCGGGAAATGTCTTCTAACGGAGCTGCAATTTCCATTTATTTTCTTAAACATGGCACAGTTAATTCATCATAAGAAAGACTTGATCCCCCTCAGTACATCTCTATAGCACGCAGCTGCCAGCTCTCTGTAAACTGGGACACTGGAAAATTTCTGCTTGGCTCATGTGTGCTGCAGAATTAGAGACATTAGGCAGAGAGCTTTGAGTGCAGGGCAGAGTGGACCCTGGCCCTGGCCACCCAGGGGCCCCATGCAGGAGTCTGCCGCCTGGGTCATTTTAAAGGGGACAAATCACTTTATTTTCTGTTTCCTAACACAACTACATTTTCCAGCATGAAAATTTCACTTTCAAAAGGAGCGTTCAGTCAGTGTTGGAATCATCACAATAGCGGTTGTAAACCCTTACATATACCCAGTGAAGTGACTGGCCTCAGGTGATACAGAGATAAAGCAAATCCTCCTACATAAGTTGTACCTGTTTTTCTGTAACCACATTTTCTCTACAGCCGTTCAAAGCGCAAAATGTATACAGCTTGTCTGAGCGTCTAGAAAGCAGGGGGCGGAGAGCTGAAATTACACACTGCAGAGCTCAGTGAAGACCTGATTGGAAGGAAGGGACACACCCCCTTCATATAAGAACAGAGCTAAGGCTGTCAATCAAATGCTGTGTGCTGGAGGTCCCTCACCTGTCATCTTTTTTTTTTTCTCTTGGTGTCAGGAAAACTTGTCAGAAGTGACTCGTACAGATAGCAGAGGAACGAAGCAGCAGACAAAAATAACACTTAGTGCTTTTAAAGAGGAGCTTCACTTTCTCAATCACCATTTTTAATCCTCATTCTGTTAGCATTAGGTAAGGGATAGGAAAGTATATCGTATTTACCTGTTTTACCATATTTTTTGCTCCATAAGATGCACTTTTCCCCCCCAAAAAATGGGGGGAAATGTCTGTGCGTCTTATGGAGCGGCCGGCCCGGTATTCCCGCCTCCGTGTTAGAATACCAGGCTGGCCGCTCAGCTGTACTGTGCAGAAGAACCCGCTCCTCCGTCCTACCTGTTCCTCGGTCCAGCGGTGTCCTGCTTCCATAGGCCGTCTTCTCTCCCTGGCACCGACATCTTCAGTGTGGGCACCCGGCTGTGACAGCTTGCAGCTTCACAGTCGGGTGCCCACTGCGCATTCGCGTGAAGTGCTGTGCTTTGTGAATGGCCCTGTAGTCTTGTGGGACCTGTCACGTGTCCCAGAAGACTACGGGGAGGACAACTCCGCAGAAGTGGGAGCGGGTACCTGTCAAATTCGGGTCTCTGGTCATCTCCTGTAGTGTGTCCGCAGTCTCTGGTCATCTCCTGTACTGTGTCCGCAGTCTCTGGTCATCTCCTGTACTGTGTCCGCAGTCTCTGGTCATCTCCTGTACTGTGTCCGCAGTCTCTGGTCATCTCCTGTAGTGTGTCCGCAGTCTCTGGTCATCTCCTGTAGTGTGTCCGCAGTCTCTGGTCATCTCCTGTAGTGTGTCCGCAGTCTCTGGTCATCTCCTGTAGTGTGTCCGCAGTCTCTGGTCATCTCCTGTAGTGTGTCCGCAGTCTCTGGTCATCTCCTGTAGTGTGTCCGCAGTCTCTGGTCATCTCCTGTAGTGTGTCCGCAGTCTCTGGTCATCTCCTGTAGTGTGTCCGCAGTCTCTGGTCATCTCCTGTAGTGTGTCCGCAGTCTCTGGTCATCTCCTGTAGTGTGTCCGCAGTCTCTGGTCATCTCCTGTAGTGTGTCCGCAGTCTCTGGTCATCTCCTGTACTGTGTCCGCAGTCTCTGGTCATCTCCTGTACTGTGTCCGCAGTCTCTGGTCATCTCCTGTACTGTGTCCGCAGTCTCTGGTCATCTCCTGTACTGTGTCCACAGTCTCTGGTCATCTCCTGTACTATGTCCGCAGTCTCTGGTCATCTCCTGTACTGTGTCCGCAGTCTCTGGTCATCTCCTGTACTATGTCCGCAGTCTCTGGTCATCTCCTGTACTGTGTCCGCAGTCTCCGGTCATCTCCTGTACTATGTCTGCAGTCTCTGGCCATCTCCTGTACTGTGTCCGCAGTCTCTGGTCATCTCCTGTACTGTGTCCGCAGTCTCTGGTCATCTCCTGTACTATGTCCGCAGTCTCTGGTCATCTCCTGTACTGTGTCCGCAGTCTCCGGTCATCTCCTGTACTATGTCTGCAGTCTCTGGCCATCTCCTGTACTGTGTCCGCAGTCTCTGGTCATCTCCTGTACTATGTCCGCAGTCTCTGGTCATCTCCTGTACTGTGTCCACAGTCTCTGGTCATCTCCTGTACTATGTCCGCAGTCTCTGGTCATCTCCTGTACTGTGTCCGCAGTCTCCGGTCATCTCCTGTACTATGTCTGCAGTCTCTGGCCATCTCCTGTACTGTGTCCGCAGTCTCTGGTCATCTCCTGTACTATGTCCGCAGTCTCTGGTCATCTCCTGTACTGTGTCTGCAGTCTCTGGTCATTTCCTGTACTGTGTCTGCAGTCTATTGGTTCAGAATTTTTTTTTCTTGTTTTCCTCCTCTAAAATCTCAGTGAGTCTTGTGGTCAGGTGCGTCTTATGGAGCGAAAAATACGGCAATTTTTTTTTCTCCATTTCTTCAGCTACTTCCTGGTTTCCATTCCTAAGCAAATGATGTCCTATATTTCATGAGGGGGGAAGGGGTTTCTCAGCTAAGCACACCCTCCTGCATGCATACCTGAGCTAAGGGCAGATGGATTCCAGAAAGTAAATCAAACATGAATCATCTGCCCTTTCTCAAGATGACCATGGCCAAAAGTGCTGGGGGGGGGGGGAGGGGTTCAAAGTGATTTTTCCACAAAATAAAGGTTGGAGACATGGATGGATGAGGCAGTTTGCTTTGAATATTAAAAATGAATTAAACCGCGTTTTTGGTTTGTGGTGCTCAGATGCACTGTAGTTCGGCTTTAATTAAGACAAGTACACACTATAGAGCAGCCTTTTTCAATCTTTTTAACGTGGAGGATCCCTTGAAATATGTTTTTGGCTTCACGGAACCATGTTATTAATTACAGTGGGGATTGAAAGTTTGGGCACCCCAGCTAAAAATTTGTATTAATGTGCATAAAGAAGCCAAGGAAAGATGGAAAAATCTCCAAAAGGCATCAAATTACAGATTAGAAATTCTTATAATATGTCAACAAAAGTTAGATTTTATTTCCATCATTTACACTTTCAAAATAACAGAAAACAAAAAAATGGCGTCTGCAAAAGTTTGGGCACCCTGCAGAATTTATAGCATGCACTGCCCCCTTTGCAAAGCTGAGACCTGCCAGTGTCATGGATTGTTCTCAATCATCGTCTGGGAAGACCAGGTGATGTCAATCTCAAAGGTTTTAAATGCCCAGACTCATCTGACCTTGCCCCAACAATCAGCACCATGGGTTCTTCTAAGCAGTTGTCTAGAAAACTGAAACTGAAAATAGTTGACGCTCACAAAGCTGGAGAAGGCTATAAGAAGATATCAAAGCGTTTTCAGATGTCAATATCCTCTGTTCGGAATGTAATTAAGAAATGACAGTCATCAGGAACAGTGGAAGTTAAAGCAACATCTGGAAGACCAAGAAAAATATCAGACAGAACAGCTCGCAGGATTGTGAGAAAAACAATTCAAAACCCACGTTTGACTGCACGATCCCTCCAGAAAGATCAGGCAGACAATGGAGTTGTGGTACACTATTCCACTATAAAGAGATACTTGTACAAATATGGTCTTCATGGAAGAGTCATCAGAAGAAAACCTCTTCTACGTCCTCACCACAAAAATCATCGTTTGAACTTTGCAAATGAACATATAGACAAGCCTGATGCATTTTGGAAACAAGTTCTGTGGACCGATGAGGTTAAAATTGAACTTTTTGGCCGGAATGAGCAAAGGTACGTTTGGAGAAGAAGGGGCACAGAATTTAATGAAAAGAACCTCTGTCCAACTGTTAAGCATGGGGTTGGATCAATCATGCTTTGGGGTTGTGTTGCAGCCAGTGGCACAGGGAACATCTCACGAGTAGAAGGAAAAATGGATTCAATAAAATTTCAGCAAATTTTGGATGGTAACTTGATGCCATCTGTGAAAAAGCTGAAGTTAAAGAGAGGATGGCTTCTACAAATGGATAATGATCCTAAACACACCTTGAAATCCACGGGGGATTACATCAAGAGGCGTAAACTGAAGGTTTTGCCATGGCCTTCACAATCTCCTGACCTCAACATAATTGAAAATCTATGGATAGACCTTAAAAGAGCAGTGCGTGACAGACAGCCCAGAAATCTCAAAGAACTGGAAGACGTTTGTAAGGAAGAATGGGCAAAGATACCTCAAACAAGAATTGAAAGACTCTTGGCTGGCTACAAAAAGCGTTTACAAGCTGTGATACTTGCCAAAGGAGGCAGTGCATGCTATAAATTCTGCAGGGTGCCCAAACTTTTGCAGACGCCATTTTTTTGTTTTCTGTTATTTTGAAAGTGTAAATGATGGAAATAAAATCTAAATTTTGTTGACATATTATAAGAATGTCTAATCTGTAATTTGATGCCTTTTGGAGATTTTTCCATCTTTCCTTGGCTTCTTTATGCACATTAATACAAATTTTTAGCTGGGGTGCCCAAACTTTCGATCCCCACTGTATATATATTTACAGCTCACAGTAGATTAGTGTGATGATCAGAGGGAAGAATGCTCCTTACATTTGTGATCACTGGGAAGAATTCCCCCCTTACAGATAGATATAAAGATCAGTGGTGTCAGAAGGAACCTATATGAAACGTTGAAATTGCTTATTGCCTGAGGAACCCCTAGCAACCTCTGGAGGAACTCTGGTTGAGAAACCCTGCAATAGAGGGATATGCTTTGTTAATTTTTAATGTCTGAGATTTACAACTACTTTCACAAATGTGGTTTGCCAGTTCTTTTCATTTGTGAATAACAGCATTTGCTGACCTGTAGGTCCCTGCAGCTGACTCTTGTTGCTTAATAAAGCGGAACTTAACCTGAATTTAAAAACTTGCAAGTGGGCAGATTTCTTTCCCTCCACCTCGCAAGCTGCTTTAGGGTGTACACTGAGCCTTGCATGCGCAGCGCATGTACATTCTCTGTGGCAGTATGGATGAATTTTTTTCCTAGCCTGGCCAGTTAAACTGGCTGAAGACTACAACCCCAGAAGAAGCCTTGGGGGAAGATGTTGGTGCTGGTAAGGGAGCTCGTGGATGTCTGACCACTACAGAGAGGAGGTGAGGTATTGAAGGGGTCAGGTTCCATTTTAAAGCAGTTTGTGACTGGAGAAAGGTTAACTGGGATCTCAACTGAATTTCTAAAATCTCCCATGCGCTTTAACATCTTTCATCTTAAAGTATTACTATCAGTGGTGTATTTAGGTTTCGTGCTGCCCTAGGCAACACAAAAATTGGCGCCCCCCCCCCCCCCATGGAGAGACTCTGACACCGACCAACACCTCTCTCCCCCGCGTAGAGAACCTGACATTGACCAACAACATCCCAGCTCCCCATACACTGGAAACCTTCCCACCCCACCCTGGCAAGAGATAAGACACTCACCTTCACAGCTCCTGAACAAGAGTCGGGCTCTGCATAGACTATCATGCAGCCTCTCTATGATCCCACTTGGTCCCAGTGCTGAGTGTGTTCCTTCTTCCATCCCTTCTTTCGGGGGGCAGCGCTGCCCACCTGAAAAATGCTGCCCCCCTGAAAAATGCCACCCTAGGCAAATGCCTTGTTTGCCTTGTGGTAAATACACCCCTGGTTGCTATGGGCAAAGTAAATTACATATGTGAGTTGCTCTGTCTATAGCATATGGTTTTGTGTTCCTAACAGTTGGAACATGATTAGAGTCAGGTCTTCTTGCCCAACATTGGTACCTGACTTCTTAGATGCTCTTTTGGATAAATGGACACAAGTTCCCAGAGACGCACTTTAAAATCTTATGGAAGCCTTCCCAAAATAGTGGAGGCTGTTATACACATAGAGGAGCCAACTGCATATTCATGGCAATGGTGTTGGAATGGTATGTCCAACAATCTCTTACAGGTGTGATGGTCGCATATCTCTGTCTGGCCATGTAACATAAAACCTAATGCCACATTTGATGGGTATGTAATTTGAAACGACGCCATTGAACCTACTGATATTTACATGAACCCAGGATCCTAAAATGACAAGATCACTGATCACTTAGCCCTAGTGCTGTCTTTTATTTAAATTTTCTCCAAATGGCGAATCACTGGTAAGCTGCTTTCACTTTCCATGCCTGTTTTCCGTGTATCTTATTTTCTGAATCGCATTAGAGCGTTGCTCACGAAAATGCAGGTCTGGTGTTCCTACGCTTTTAAGCGCCGTCCTCTGTAATTCACAGGGAGAGAATTTACATAGTAATAGATGACACAATCTCTGTATCCTGATGAATGAATTGTATAAAGCCTGAATTGAGGATGCGTTGATTGAACATTCTGACTATAGCACGGTCACAGTTTGTTTCTGGATTACATAAGCCAATCAATATACTTGCTTCCAGAAGTTGTCCATTGATTGTTTTCAGGGACAGTCATGACTCTGTCCTGGGAAGGGACTGAATTCATAGACAAGGATGTGTTTGTTAATGTGGTGGTTGGAGGCAGGCTGGTAATTGTACAGTATATGTAATATTCCTTGAAGCTCTAGTTTATGTTGAGGCAAAGGTGGTGCCATTGGAAGCATATTCAGCTTATATCAACCACCCATAAGTTAAAGTGATATTAAAGGCTAAGATTTTACATTTTAAAAATAACTTACCTGCTCTGTGCAATGGTTTTGCACAGAGCAGCCCCTCCTCTTCTCAGATCTCCTGTTGGTGCTCCTAGGCCCCTCCCTTTTGCCTAGTGCCCCCAGAGCAAGCAACTTGCTCTGGGGGCTCCTGAGCCACTGCTCTGCGTGTCCATTCACACACATAGCCACAACTCAGCCACACCCCCTCTCCCTTCTCATTGGCTTTCTGGCTGTGATTGACAGCAGTGGGTGCCCATTACTCCCACTGCTGTCTCAGCCAATAAGCAGAGAGATTCCCTGGAGAGCTGGAGCTCTCATGCACATTGCCGTATCATGATGGGGCTCAGTTAAGTATTAGGAGGGCTGCTGCCGACTGAAGGTTTTTTTTTTACCTTCCTGTATAGAATGCAGGAAGGTAAAAAAACCTTCAGCCGTCACAACCAATTTAACTATAGCCCTCCATAGAGGCCAGGTGTAATCCAGCCACTGTTAAAGAAGACATGCACTATGGAGCCTGTGCCAAAAAAAAAAAAGGCAAAGTACTGGTCACCAGTATTGCTTTTTCCTCATTAATAATTTCCCATGCCTTGTTCTGTATTGTATTTCTGCGTGACTCAAATTTCTTTATAGAGGTAGGGCTTTGCTTCCTGATATCAGAGCTGTCCTCCTGATGACTGGTGGGGTTACATGAAACAGCAAGAAAGATATAGGAAGCACAGATCCACAGAATGAATGAAGCAGAAGCAGGGAGATCCTTGCACTGTAGATCCACAGGTACAGCTTCCTCTCCAGCAAGAATAGTGTGCAGCACAGTAGTAACATCTCCAAATCTCACAAGGGCAGCAGTGATTTAGATGATCTCACAATGCAGATATACAGCTGTGATGCTCAAGGCACAAGTGCATTGCTATATTTCAGTAGGCTTTCAAAACCAAAGGTTACTGTTTTAATGTACTGTTTAACCACTTCAGTATTGGGAACTTTTACCCCCTTCCTGCCCTGGCCAATTTTCAGCTTTCAGCACTGTCGCACTTTGAATGACAATTGCAAAGTCATGCAACATAGTACCCATATGAGATTTTAATAATTTTTTTCACACAAATAGAGCTTTCTTTTGGTGCTATTTAATCACCACTAAGTTTTTTATTTTTTGCTAAATAAAACAAAAAACACCTGAAACTTTTGAAAAAATAAACGCACTTTGTTTCTGTTATAAAATTTTGCAAATAAATAACATTTTATCATAAATTTAGGTCAAAATGTATTCTGCTACATTTCTTTGGTGAAAATTATAATAATAATTGAATTTGTATTTTTTTTATTCCAATGTTTCTATTTTTTTTATTTTTATTACATTTTTTCTTTTTTTTAACTATTTTATTTTTCAGCACTCTGTGACCAAAGTAATGGTAGTAACATTGAACTACTCTGGGCAAGTGATCAGGATTTTTTTTTTTTTCCACATTATGATTGCTAATACCAATGTATTTCATTGATATTTGCAATCATTGTTACTGAATGAAACTGATTCATTCAGTCTTTTGTTGTGATTAGCTGTGATTGGGAAAAGCTGATCACATGATACAGATGGGCTGTGATTAGCCCTGTCTGTATCATGTGACTGCTACATTTTTCCTGCATTTTTACCTTGCAAGAAAAGTGTTTCCCTTTAAATCCTATGGGAAGCCATCCATTGTATACAATCAGGAAGCCATCCATTGTATACAATCGACATGTCATCTGCGATATGACATGTGATCTGCGATGTGACATGTGATAGGTCACAGCGGTCACATGACACTGGCAACGGGCCGATGTAGTGGTATGTCATCGGCTGTGTTCAGTTTACACAGCCGGTGACAGATCGCACCGCTGCAAGGCTCGTTTTGACAGAACTTCATATGACGCCCAGTCACAACGAGGAGTGCCCAGTCGTTAATCTGCTATAGGCCGGGCGGGAAGATATTAAAGTAATGTTTAGACAGTAGCTAGGCATGCTTAGGTATAGAATTTTTTGCATTGTCACATTAGACTAGCTTGGACCAATGCAAGTATACCTGTGCCATACCTGGCCAATCCCTGTGGCATCTGGAAATCACTGTAATAGACACCTCTTCTATAGTGAATGCTGCTAACTTCAGGGCCCCCTGCCCAACGGCTGCTCTGCAAAATAGTGAAGGCAGGAGTTGCTCTCTTGGTACAGGCGCCATTTAGAGAACACCTTGCTTTTTATCAATAAATGCACCGTGTTCTTTGATGAGGTGGAGATTGGGACACCAACAACTCAACTCTCCAACACGTACAATCAGAAAACACTTTGCATATATGGAGAAAATGCAGAGTGTTCTCTGAATGGTGACCGTGATGAGTTTTGAAGTGTTAATGATTAATTTTTAGGGTTTTTTTAAGTAGAGAGGTGGGGTTAGGCTTGGGGGTGAATTCAATTGTAAGGAATAGGTTAAAGGTCAGGGATGCTTTAAAGTGGAAGAAAAGCCTAACTAAGGGCCCTTTCACACTGCTACATTTTTCCTGCATTTTTACCTTGCAAGAAAAGTGTTTCCCTTTAAATCCTATGGGACTCTTCACACCACTGTGGGTGTGGTGCATTTTGAAGTCCTGTGTAACGGAACCGACCCAGACAGTACTTCCGTTAGAATACTGCGTCCCCGTCCAAACACTGACCACAGACACCACAGCAGACCATACAAGACTAGACGACTCCAGTCTTGAAGTAAACCTGGAGGTAGACTACTTTATTTGAACACAGATACAAGATATATACACTCAGGGGACAGTCCCCCCTCCCTGCATAATGACACGGGGCGGGGCAATCTACATTTAGTAACAAAAGACAGACAGGTATTCAAGCTTCACACCAGCATACAGTCCCATCAGGAGGGAGGGCTGCTGGAGACCCCCCCCCCCCCACTAAGCTATTCCAGGAGATAGACTGCTTTATTTTAACATAGATACAAGCAGGGGTGGACTGACAACTCATGGGGCCCCTGGGCAATAGGGGATCATGGGGCCCCTGTGTCCTTGCCCAAACTCAAACAAACCTATGAGAAAGGTACCAGGGCCATCTCATGGGGCCCCCTACTGACCCCCCAGGCAATAGGGGATCATGGGGCCCCTGTGTCCTTGCCCAAACTCAAAAAAGCCTTTGAAAAAGGTACCAGGGGCATCTCATGGGGCCCCCTACTGACCCTGGGCCCTTGGGCAGTGCCCGAGTTTCCAAATGGTCAGTCCGCCCCTGGATACAAGATATATACACAGGGCAGGGAAATACACACCCAGTAACAAGAAACACATCAGCAGGCAGTCCCATCAGGGGGAAGGACTGCTGGAAACACCCCCCACCAAGTCAATACACATAAACACATACATCCCATAATAGTTTGCTCCCAAGCCAGACAGACAATAGAACAATAAGATGCAGCCACATGACATTAAACAATCAACAACCCCCACACAATATTAGGACAGCTCACCCTGTACCCCTAACAGGCACAGCGAGATTTACACATAAGAGGGATATGGGGAGCTGAGGCATGGGTCTCCCCACCTCTCCAAAGTGAGCTGGGTTCCATGGGCCCCCCACCCAAAGTGACTCCCGTCACATCCTGCATGCTGCATTTTTGGTGCGGTTTAGTAAGTTGTGCTAAAAAATGCAGCTCTCTGTTGAAAGGAATAAAAAAAAAAGGGGGCAAAAACGCACCGCATTTTGCATTTTTGGTGCTTTTTTGAGTTGCATGCCCTTTTTTTTTTCCAGGTGCAAGCAACCAACAAACACACTGAAAAGGTATCTGAAATAGAGCAAAATCACAGCAAAAAGACATGTGTTTTTACCACGATTGTGCTACAGAGCAGTGTGAAAGGACCCGAACTATTCTTAATGTTTAAAAACAATCTGTATACTTACCTTCCACTCCAGGCTAGTCATGTGATCCTGCAGCTCCTGCTTCACTGTATAAGGGAGCACTTGAAAATGGCTGTGAGTTCCAGGAGCCACGCCATCACACATAGGCTCCCATGGCCCAGCCATTGTTGGCGCTCCCCCCTCTACCCTACAGCCACCGTTCACTGACTCGGGAACCGGAGCTGCAGGGTCATGTGACTAGACCGTAAATAATAGGTGGGTAAGTAAGGCGGGCAGGATAGGTAGGAGGAAGGGGAAGTAATATTTTGCAGAAAAGTAAAAGGCTTTTCTTCCACTTTAAGGGATACTTTTTATTTAATTTCTCCTTGCTGAAAGCCCTGTACAGGGAATTTCAGGTTTTCTTTAATTGCGTGATAGTAAAGGTTTTTTTTTTTGCCGCATAATGATTTGCTAGCAGCACCAGACAAGTCGCACCTCTCCTTTTCATTTTAACACATATTCTTGGCTGGAGGTGAAAGAAAATTGGAATGCCTTCATGACACCTCGGTAAGAATACAGGATGATGTATAAACACAGCTACAGTGTCAACAGAGGGAAGTATACAGAAGCAGCGTCTTGGATTTCTGCTTTTCAAACTGCTTTCCCATGTAATATCAAATTCTATCTGTACCACCGCCAGCAGAAAGCAATAATCAGGCCTCCACAAACAGTAAGTCGTTAAAAAAAAAAAAAAAAAAAAAAAACTGCGTTCCAAATGGCGGAGAAAAGAATGTGTCAGCATCATCTCTCTGCAAATCATTTCCGGATTTGGGACATGTTCTCACGTTCCCAACCGCTGCGACTTTGTGTGTGTACATAGATGCCACCGCCAAGTTGTGATGATGTGCTTTAGGCATTTGCCTGGGGGTGTTAATATTATATAACACCTTTACATCTGTTAGTGGAAGGTGCCATTTGAAAGCTATTTTCAATAGTATTTTATTGGTTACTGCAAACACAGCGTCTATGTATATAGAGTCAAGACCAGCCACAACTTTATGGTCAATGACAGGTTAAGTGACTAACACTGATTATCTCATTACAATGCCATCTGAAAGTTGGTGGGGTTTATTAAGCAGAAAGTAAACATGTTGTCCCTGAAGTTTGTGTTGAAAGCAGGAAAAAATGGTGTACAAATAAAAAGTGCGCTAATTATTCACAAAACATGCAAGGATAAATAATGAAAATAAATGAATTTATAAATATAAACATAAGTCCAGCCACAGTGAAAGTCCAATATCAACTTAATGTCAATCTTGAAAGCAAACACCCATGTGCAAATCCGACACCAGATGAAATGAATACACTCACCAGAGCTATATGCTGATTATATTATAAACCAGCACGATAGCATTTTGCTCCGGGAGCGATGATCTGCAGGATATCCCAGTAGAGGAACAGCAACCAATAGTGATCCAATCAGCACATATGGAACAGCTAAGCAGCAAATGATCTTCCAATAACATGGGCAAAGCTCGAGGAATAAGAAGAGATATGATGGTGCAGTACGTTTAAAACCAGTAAAAGTTTATTAATAAAGTATTGAACTCAAAAAGAAGGTGTCTAGCCGACACCAGCAATGACAGCCTCTAAAATGCCGCATCCACAAGGGAAAAACCAAGGGACGAACCTCCTACACTGTGATCAACACAGCCGACAGCTGGGAGGAACGTTCCAACGTCACGTCCACTAGGCCAGGCCCAACGCGTTTCGTCACTTGACGTCTTCAAGGAAAAAATGGGCATTGCAGTTTGCTGTGTATAGGGCTATTTAACCGCAGATCGGTCAGGGTTTCCATGCTGACCCGTGTCCACAGTCATGTGAGCATCAGAACTGGACCACAGAATAATGGAAGAAGGTGTCCTGGTGTGATTAATTCTATTACATTATGTGGATGGCTGGGCAGGAACATATCAGGAACAGGTGGCTGGGCCACCCCCAGGTAGAATGGACATGGCCGCCATCAGGGGAGACAGTCAACACTCAAGTAGGGGGACCGGCTGCAGAGGAGGGTAGAGTGGTGGTCAGATCCCCGGTGTGCGGCGGGGTAGGTGAGGCCAGGTGGTGCCAGAAGAGGGCCTGTGGAGGAGTAGAAAGAAGAGGACAAGGTAAGGGTGGAGCATCCCACCCCCGTTCTTTCTTCCAGCTGCTGCCGGAGATCCTGGTGGAGATGGGACACAGGCTCAGCTACCACTCCTGGCACCAAATCCTGACACCATCTGGAGGAGATGCTGGACAGGTAAGAGCTTGGAAGACTGGTGCTTCCCCACTCCTGTAGCTAATTATGGGAACCCCTGCTGTGGTTCTCCCATCTAATCTGAGATAGCATGCATTCACAGGTGTGAATGCACCCTAACTAACTGCAGCAGTGCTTTGTAACAGAGCTGAGAAATCGCAGAACTGCATTGACAGATGTACAGTTGTGCTCAGAAGTTTGCATACCCTTAGAGCAGTGGTTCTCAACCTGTGGGTCGCCACCCCTTTGGGGGTCGAACGACCCTTTTACAGGGGTCCCCTAAGAACATCAGAAAACACATATTTCCGATGTGTAAAGAGCAGCTACTGTGTAGAAAGCAGCTGCTGTGTTGAAAGCAGCTACTCTGTTAAAAGCATCTACTGTGTTGAAAGCAGCGGTATTGGAGGTAAAAGGACACTCATGAATTATAATTACTGGGTAAATAATTTTATGGTTGGGGGTCACCACAACATGAGGAACTGTATTAAAGGGTCACGGCATTAGGAAGGTTGAGAACCACTGCCTTAGAGAATTGGTAATGTATGTACCTTTTTCAAAGAAATCAGGAGTGAGCAGGCAAAACACATTTTTTTGAGATTCATATTCAACAGTAGGTGATAACAGAATGGCGCAATCATGAAACAAAACATTTCAACAAATAAACCAATGAAATGCCCTCTGTTCAAAAGTTCTTAATACTTTGTATTGCCCCTTTTTGCATCAATGACAGTGTGCCGTCTTTTGTAATAGTTGCCTATGAAGCCCCGAATTCTTGCAGGTGGTATAGCTGCCCATTCTTCTTGGCAGAATGCCACCAGGTCATGCACAGTCTTTGGTTGTCTTGCATGAGCCACACGTTTGAGATCTCCCCAGACTGGCTCGATGATATTAATGTGAGGAGACTGTGATGGCGACTCCAGAACCATCACTTGCTGTAACCACTAGATAGTCAACTTGGCCTTGAGCTTATGGTCATGGTCGTGTTGGAAAGTCTAAGAGCGTCCCATACTCTGCTTTTGTGCAGAAGAATGCGAATTGTCTGCCTGTACACACTTCACAGTGGGGATGGTATTCTTGTCGCTCCAAACATAGCGCTTATGGTTGTAGCCATAAATCTCTATTTCGGTCTCGTCACTCCAGATTACAGCGTACCAGAAGCTGTGAGGAGTGCCAAATTGTTGCTGGGCATATTGTAACCGATCTTTTTTTTGTGGCAATGGTGCAGTAAGAGCTTCTTTCTGGCATTTCAACCATGGAGCTCATATTTGTTCAAGAATCGTATTGTGCTCCTTTAGAAACAATAACACTATTTTTTTCCAGATCAGCCTGTATTTCTCTGTTACCTGAGAGTTTTTCTTTGTATCCCGGGCAATTCTTCTGGCAGTTGTTTTTGCAATTTTTTTTGGTCTACCTGACTTTGGCTTGGTATCAAGAGATCCCCAAATGTGCCACTTCTTAATAAGCGATTGAACAGTACTTACTGGCATATTCAGGGCTTCGGATATCTTTTTATGTCATTTTCCATCTTTATATAGTACCGTTACCTTGTTATGCAGGTCTTTTGACCGTTCTTTTTTGCTCCCCATGACACCATATTTAACCTGCTCAGTGCATCCAAGTGAGAGCTAACAAACTCATTAACTATACGGACACTAATTGCAATTTAAAAAGCCACAGATGTGGGAAATTAACCTTTAATTGGCATTTTAACCCGCGTGTGTCATCTTGTGTGTCTGTACCAAGGCCAAACATTCCAGGGGAGGGAAACTTTTGATCAGGGCCATTTGGGCGATTTCTGGTCGCATTATGATATAAAAAGGAACCAAACAACTATTTGGTAATAGATTTCATATGATTACTATCCTTAAATAAAATACATTATTGTGACATAATCAGTCATATTTTCAATATCAATACCAAAATGTATTTATTTATTTCAGGTACTTATATAGCGCCGTCAATTTACGCAGCACTTTACATATATATTGTACATTCACATCAGTCCCTAACCCTCAAGGGGTGTACAATCTAAGGTCCCTAACTCACATTCATACATACACATATTAGGGCCAATTTAGACAGGAGCCAATTCACCTACCAGCATATCTTTGGATTGTGGGAGGAAACCGGAGCACCCGGAGGAAACCCACGCGAGCACAGGGAGAACATGCAAACTCCATGCAGGAGGCGCCATGGTCAGGAATTGACCCCATGACCCATTTACTGCAAGGCAGATGTGCTAACCACTAAGCCACTGTGCCACCCCATGATTTCTGCCAGGGGATGCAAACTTTTGAGCACAAGTGTACAAATCTTTTAGCAGATAAGGTCAGGTGACAATGGACAGCTTGCTTTCAGGTGCCCAGCTTGACATGCTTCTGAGATCATTAGCAGGTTCTTCTGACCTGCAGTTGTCCTTTTTCTGACCTACTTTTTTTTTTTACCTACTGCTTAGGTACGATTAACATTTCTAGAAGTTCCTTATAACATAGCAAATCTTAATTTTGAGTTTGGGTCCATTTTAAAGTTTAAACTAGCGGACAGGTTTATTTCACCTTAGGAACACACGGGAGTTGATTTACTAAAGGAACATAGACTGTCCACTTTGCAAGTGCTGTTCCTCCAGAACGCCATTAGAAAATGAGATGAAGCTTCACTTTGCAAAGAATATTCAACATGTAAGGATAAGAAAAGAAAAAAATCAGCATTTTTGCTTACACATGATTGGATGATGGAAGTCAGCAGAGCTTCCCCTCATTTACTAAGCACTGGAGCATCTGTACTTGTAAAGTGCACAGTCTATTTGCCTTTAGCAAATCAACCCCACTGTATAGAGCACAGGGCTCGGTTACGGGCACCATTTTTTATACTAGTAGCTGGTGAGTTGTTGGATTTTGTGAATAGGGTCACTTTAAATTTCAAGTAGATATCTTGGAAGAATAGAGTAAGAATGTCTCAGTGTGCTCAGGTAATCCTCCTTGAAAGCTTTTGTGTCAATCTCACTTAGAATGGTTTCCTTTTAAAGTTATCCTGTCAGTTTTGTAGATACACTTGGACAGGTTTGAGTGGCATTAAAGGAACAATGTACACATTGTGTTACTGGGAATCCATGTCAATTGTGGAGTGATTTGGGTTAAGGCCCGCCCCCTGCTGATTGACAACTTCAGATTGAATTCTTACACAATTTACTGCAAACTGCCAACCAATCCACTTAGGTAACCGCATGATGTGCCCTTTTGGCTGGCTATAATGTGACAAATCCTTTTTTCATGTATTTTATTTAGTCTAGGGCAATTATATTCATCACTAAGATTGTCGAATATGAACTTCAAAGTACAACTAAAGGAAAAACTTCCTTTTTAGTTTTGGATAGAGTGGAGATGTTAGGTTTTTATGGCTGGCTGTGCCACTGTTAGGGAGATTCACCCTCTCTATTTGTCCTGTTTACCATTATTATTGACCGTGAAAGTATATTTCAAATTTTCAATTTTCCTTAGAAATCTTCCAATGGGGACACTAGTTCTGGGGGCCCAAGGGTTTTCCCTAATTTGCCAGTATTTCCTTTTGCAACCCTGAAGGAGATCACAATGTGGTCGTGCATGCTCCACTGCTGTTCCTAACAGGAAGCTGGTCCAGAGCATTGATATGCCACCGACTATGAAGTGAGTTCATGTAGACAGGAAGGGGCTGAAAAAGTCCTGGAGGAGATAATCAATATGAAATGAAAGAAAAAACAAACAAACATGGCAATTAATGAAAAACTGTGCTTTAGCAAACGTCGTCCAGTTAGAGTTTACATCTACTGTGCAGTTCACAATCATTAAATTAGCAAATATATTAGTCAAAATGTTGGAATTCATTCTTGCTCATTTTTGATAACTTCTTTCACTGCAGCACTTTGCGGTCTGTGGCAGAATGACTATATTCATTATACTCGAGCCATAGGAATATAAAATGGAGCTCCAGAGTCCAAAATACTTTGTTTATGAATCGGTTTATGAAACATACTACGCTTTTTAGGGGCCAAAAAACTCCCCCTTCATGAGGGACAAATTCAAAACATAATAAGTAATAAAACGTGAGTAATAAACCACATTATGACAAGTGACCCACTTGGGAACAGGAGTCAAATATCGTATAAAAAAAAACAAACACATTGGGATTGTACGTTAATGATTGTTTTGTATTTGTCTTAGCCCTGATGACAGGAGAGTGTTTTGGCCCCTGAAACACGTTAGCGGTTTTATGTGACCAGTTTATGAACAATTAAAAGAAGAATTCCAGGTATTACTTATTTTTCCATAGTTACATTGGACATCTTGAACCAGTGTAACTATGCATATATCATACCTGTGGGATCCCTCTTGAAGCTGGAAATTACTGTAGCAGACACCGCTACTCCAGTGATCTCAGCTAGCTTCTGGGTCCCGCCTTGCTGCTTTCTAAACACGGGAGGTCTGCCACTAAGCATGGGCCCCATTCAGGGATCACTTTGCATTTTACTCAGTGAATGTAAAGCGTTCTCTGATCGGGCAAGGTGGAGAGGTGGGCATAAATATCACCTTCTCCACCTCGTCCAATCAGAATGCTTTGCATTCATTAGGAAAATGCAAAGCATTCTCTAAATGGTGTCCATGACCAGCATCTGTCCTCCTTCAAAATGCAGCAAGGCAGCCACTCTGCATGGGATCTGGAAGCTAGTAGAAATCACTGTAGTAGCGGTATCTATTGCAGTTATTTTAATTTATTTCATCTCCCGCGTTTGTCACTTTCACTTTTGTGTGTGTTTTATTTCTCACAGGATGGAGGGTGTGGGTCCTCGGGCCTACCCTGAAGTCTAGGGGGAGGATGTGTGGCCTTTTGGTTCCTTCCTTCCCTGTCCCTAGGGGGTTTTCTCTTCGGGAGAGCCCCCTGACCAAGCACTGAGTGGCTGGCTTCGGCTGGCCACAAGGAACGGTGGTCTGCGAGGCCTTTTGGCTAGGTGGACCAAATGGGAACCTTGTCCCTGTCAGGAGCTTCATACCCCCGGGGATCAGGGTAGAGGTCCATCCCCTTCGGGGGAAGGACAAAGCACACCCCTAAGTGCACTTTTTTGTGTGGTGTTTTGCACTTGCACGTTTTTGTGAACACTTACGGGTTTTTCGCACGTTCACGGACTTAAAAAAAGCAGTATCTATTGCAGTGATTTCCAGCTGCAAGAGAGATCCCACAAGTATGGTATATGCATAGTCTCAATGGTCCAAGCTGGGCTAAAGAAAAAATGCCATACCTAAAGTTCTTCCTAAAAGTATCTTAGACTTATCCTTTACATTCCAGTGCTCCTTTCCTTATTCTTTCAGTTTGAATTACTTTTGGATAACCTTTCATGAAAGCCTTGCCACCAGAGCCAGCGAGCTTGTTTGGAGTTTCTCTTTGCTTGACTGCACAATGCCGGTCTTTCTATATTCGATATACATCAACTAGTGTATGTAAAATGTATGACAATGGCAAATGATTTTGCCTGAAATTGTATGAGTCCTATAAAAACAATCACAATGTAAATAGCTCTATTTAGATCGTATCAACTCAGGAAATGACAGTAACTTATAAGTTTAGAACTAGCGTCTAAGGTGAATGTGAGAGGTTGTTCTCAGCAATAGGGCACACTTCCCTTCTAGCCAGTAAAACAGTAATTAAAACCTACTTTTAAGATTATGATGATGTTCATTGTTAGTTGGAATTCTGCTTTCAAGTGAGCTCACCTTTCCTTGAAAAGGTGGCCTGAGGTCCATGAAATAGGAGCCTCCAGGTATCTGCTCGCTGGCTCAGAAGTAGCCTCTGAACACCAAAAGCTTGGCAATGTAATAAACACATAAACCAAACTGACCCATCACCTTACCACATCAGCATCTTTGTATTGGCTGCCATATTTAATGAACAGCCTTTCTAGCCAGTAGAAAGGGTTGGTTGGCTGGAAGGCAGACAAGACAACGGATTGGAAAATATTCCATGTTGCTGTCATTCTCAGTGCAATAACTGCCCCTCTTTGGTTACTTATAGGCCTTGTTCACACCTGAGCAATTTTAGGCTACATCAGAAATGATTTAACAGTCAACACTAGGGTTTCCATTAAATTCTGTGTTGCCCATTCCCATTTGAGTCTAGTGATGTTTGAAGCTTGTCGCTCTAAAATGTACATGAATTTCTTTTAGGCCAAGGTCACGCGTTCTGGTCCTAATAGACTTTTTTGACTAGATTTCCATTGGCTAAAAATTACATTTAAGGAAAATTGCTCAGACCTCAAAGGCTCAAAAAGTGTAAAAACACCTATACAAACAAGGAAAAAAAAACCAAATCCCTAAAAACGACCAAAAGTGTTCAGCGCAAGTGTATATAGCATCTTATATTTGACAGGCTCAATTGTCATTCAGCCCTTAAGATACCGTTTTTTTTTTTTAAGTCCGCAAACGTGCAACTATAACGAAAAAACCCGTAAGTGTTCACAAAAAAAGTGCAAGTGCAAAACACCACACGAAAAAGTGCACTTAGGGGTGTGCTGTGTCCTACCCCTAAAGGGGCTTGGACCGCTTACCCTGATCCCCCGGGGCACGAAGCTCCTGACGGGGACAAGGTTCCCAATTGGTCCTCCTGACCAAAAGGCCTGGTGGACCACCGTTCCCTATGCCCAGCCGAAGCTGGACATCCAGTACTAGGCAAGGGGACTCTCCCGAAGAAGAGTCCCCTAGGGATCAGGGGAGGAAGGAACCGTAGGGCCACACATCCTCCCCCTAGACTTCAGGGTAGGCCCGAGGACCCACACCCTCCATCCGTGAAAAACACACACATAAGAGCAAAAAAAGTGACAAACGTGGGAGTGCATAATAAATAAAGATAAAGAAAAAATAAAAAAGTGGTTCCGTGCCGAATTGTGCACAGACCAGGCCCTGAGGCCTGTAGCAAAAATTGCCCTGGTCCTAGCCAAAAGGCCTGGTCCTTAGGGCGCTGTGCAAAAAGAGGTGAAAAACAGTGGCCATGTGTCATCTTCACATCGTGGGGTCCCACACCCAAGTGTTACTAGTGACACCCCTGAGAGCGTCTTCCCCAGGGGGCACTGAGTTTGCGGACTTTTTGCGTCCCCAGCCCCAGGCCAGACCAAGGTAGATCCGTCCAAATCAGGAGGTACTGGGTCTTTCCAGCTTTCCCAGAGGAATTACTCCCAAGGTCCCAGAGCGTATCGTGGCGCCCCCTGGTTTCTGTCCCTCCGGTCCAGCGTTCCGGACCCCCATCATACCAGTGAGCCGGTGTGACATCAAACACCTCTTTTTATGGTAGCAAGCATCTATTGAGAATATAGGAGTCCTACATAACACTACTCTTACACTCCATGCTGCTAAGAGTGAGGAAAATACCACTACGTCCAGGTGTGGAGGAGCATTTGACTCTATGACCATACTGGTGCTTGGTGACCAATCCAGCACTGTCATATGGGGTGGGGGGGCAGTCCTGAATCCTCTACAACAGTGAATCTCAACTAAGATTCCTCCAGAGTTTGCTAGAGGTTCCTTGAGCTGTGCCTGATTTGACCTTTTAGTCTGATGATGTCTGCATACTTCCATGTCCAGTGCCACTTGAGAGAACCAGTGGCATGGCACCCATGATCTTTTTAGCTGTCTGCAAGGGTGACCACCATTGTAAGATGGGCATTCTTTCAACTGACCTCCAATGAACACATTTTAGCCGGGATTCCCTGAGACCTGAAAATATTTTGTTTCCTGCTGTAAATGGTCTTTGTTGCTCCACCTGTTTTTCATTGTTCCTGGTGGCTGAATAGAATGACAGCAGAGCAAAGAAAAGTTGCATGAAGGAGTATGTCATGCCAGGAATAATGGAATTAAAGGGTGGAATTAAATCTTCCTTCAAAATGTAATAAATTAAAAGCATAAGTACACTGCTTAATGTTGTCAATCTCCTTCACGATTATATTGCAGAGTTTAAAAATGAGAGGTACACTTTAAGGGAGATGTTTCTCTCTAGCTCTCTACTCCTCACCTCACTCCTTCAGTCTCCTCTCACATGACTAATTTACTGACAAATTAGCAGGGATGTCGCACAACTTCCTTAAACTAAATCTACCTAAAACCGAGCTGATAATATTCTCCAAGCGCCCATTCCCCCACCCGTTCCTGCCCACCTCCATGAATTTTCCATCAAGATCAGTGATGCAACCATCAGTCACTCCCCTCACGCCAGGGTACTAGGTGTAATCCTAGACTCTGACCTGTCCTTTCAGCCTCAAATCCAGTCCATGTCAAAAGTTTGTAGACTTCACCTCCGTAACATCTCTAAAATTCGCCGCTAACTAATGGAACTACCAACCTACTCATTCACTCCCTTGTTACCTCTCACCTTGATTATTGCAACTCCCTTCTCATAGGCCTACCTCACCATAGGCTATCACCTCTTCAGTCTATCATGAATGCTGCTGCCAGACTCCTCTACCTCACCAACCCCTCAGAATCTGCCAATCCCTCCAGTGCTTTCGATTGCCCAGTGAATTAAATTCAAAATACACTGCTCAAAAAAATTAAAGGAACACTTTTTGCTTCATGTGTAGAGAGTATGCAGGCAGTTCCTGGAGGATGAAAGAATTGATACCATTGAATGGCCCCCACGCCTGTCTGACCTAAATCCAATAGAACACCTCTGGGATGTCATGTTAAGGTCCATCCGATGCCGCCAGGTTGTACCTCAGACTGTCCAGGAGCTTAGTGATGCCCTGGTCCAGATCTAGGAGGAAATCCCCCAGGACACCGTCGTCATCTTAAGAGCATGCCCCGATGTTGTCAGGCATGCATACAAGCACGTGGGGCCATACAAACTACTGAGGACCATTCTGAGTTGCTGCAATGACATTTCAGCAAAATGGACTCGCCTGCTGCATCATTCTTTCACTTTGATTTTCGGGGTGTCTTTGAATTCAGTCCTCTGTAGGTCGATCGTTTTCATTTCCATCAAACAATGGGGCATCCTTACGTTCCTAAAACATTACCCCGTTCATATCAGTATAGCTATCCAGCAGGAGATTTTTCCCCATTGAGATCTGATGTGTTTTCAAAGTGTTCCTTTAATTTATTTTGAGCAGTGTATTAACAATAATATACAAAGCCATTCACAACTCTGCCCCAAGCTACATCACCAATCTTGTTTACAAATATCACCAAACTGCCCTCTCCGCTTCTCTCAAGACCTGCTGTCAAGCTCCCGTATCTCCTCCTCCCATGCTAGTCTCCGGGACTTCTCCAGAGACTCTCTCGTCTTCTGGAACTCTCTGCCTCAATCTGTCTGGCTATCTCCTACTCTGGCTGGGAGATTCCTAAAAACTCATCTCTTCAGAGAAGTCTTTCACGCCTCCAAGTAAACTTTAATCACTTCTATCAGCTCATCCCCCCACAATTATAATCTTTTGTACCACTTGACCACCCAATAGATTGTAAGTTCTTTTGAGCAGGGCACTCCTAACCCTCTTGTATTGAATTGTATTGTAACTGTACTGTCTCTTTTTTTATTGTAAACGGTTGATGCTCTATGAATCCTGTATTATAATAATAAAGGGTAAGTGTTTTTCTAGGCTCAGCTGCTCTCTTCTATCCAGGGGCGGACTGACAACTCATGGGGCCCCCGGGCAATAGGGGATCCTGGGGCCCCTGTGTCCTTGCCCAAACTCAAAAAAGCCTATGAAAAAGGTACCAGGGGCATCTCATGGGGCCCCCTACTGAACCCGGGCCCTTGGACAGTGCCCGAGTTTCCAAATGGTCAGTCCGCCCCTGCTTCTATCAGCTCTGGTAAGCCATATACTCAACCATCCTTACTTTGCTGAGCTTCACTTTGGCACCCACGCAGCCTCTCCAAATCTTCCCACCCAGTCTTCCCACAGATGTGAGCTGTGGTCTCCATTCTTTACAACAGAAAGTCCATACACAACCAAAAACAGGTAAGTATAAGCCTTCGCTGAGCTGCTGGGCAAGAACATTGGGGCTCACTAAGGGAGACTGCCCTCAAGTCAAGTCACTTGGCGCACAATTATGGAAGCCCTCCGCTAATAGAGTTTGTGTTTTCCTGTTTCCCAGTTAGGAGAATTAGCGGGATTTGCCCGTCTTGCTCTATTCAGGAATGGAAGCGGAACTCGATCATCGGAAGAGAATACTCGGCATTTCCGAGCCATTTTGTATCTCCTGTGGTATTGTTTGTTGCATGTCACAATTATAAACTTTATTTTCTTCCTCTGCAAATTCCCCTGTTGTAATTATTATTAGTGCTGCTGATATTAATGTTAGAACGCCTTCCTGTGCTAAGAAACCCTTTAGAAAACAATGTAGAGTTTTTTCCTGTGGAGTTGCGGCCAGGGAGATGTCACATGTTTATGAAGTGCGATCACGCTGGGGCTGTGAATGGGATCTGGCAGTTGCTCTGTTTGCACGGTGCTATTTGGCTCAGCGCTGATAAGCAATAGACAGTCTGGCTCCTTCAAGGAGTCTCTCAGCAGCGTCTGAGCACTCGGCAGTTCCGAAACCCTCTGGCTGACTTTCCCCCTGTGGACTGTTCATTTATCAGGAAATGAAATTGGTTACAGGGTTACTGACATTGCCAAACCTCACTGACGAAATCAGGATTCTTCCTGCTTCCAGAAGCAGCCAGAACTCTCTTTAACTCCACAAGCATCATTTGGGCGTGGGAAGGACACACTGCTTTTTAAAAGGGGTCTCCCCCCAGAACTACGGCTGGCCTGTGGGTTCTGCCTGTGACCTGCACAGTCTTTGGCCACCATGATGACCATTTTCCTTCAGCTTTCTCAAGGCCCAGGCTGGGTGTCTGGCAATTTTAGCTTTTGCCAGGAGGGCTGGTGCGTTTAAAGTGACTCTCCAGTTATAGGTTTATGTTAAATAATACTCCACTAAAACCTTTATTTCTAGCTTTGGACAGAAAAGGGTTAAAGTAATCTCAGGTTTTTACTTTGTCTCTCGTTAGGCGATTATCATTTACTGCGTAGCCTCCCTGGAGGTATTCCAGAGTGTAGCTCGGGGTAAAGTTTCAGTACCAAAAGCGGTAACTCCGAGCTACACTCGAGCTTACCATGCGGCATTGCTCCGGCATCTGTTCTTCACTTACCTTGTCCTGCGCTCCCGTGATGTCCCTCCTGCAGTGTCCCCGGGAATGTAATCCGGCGGATGCCAGCATCAGTCTTCCAGGTTCCGTCCCCTGCAAGCGTCGGGACGTACGGGGGACGGAACGGCGGGAAATTTGAAAATGACCAAAAGTGACATTCACTAAATACACTAAAATCACATAGTATAACATTCCTGTATCAAACCATTTCACATACATTTTGTCCCGAGTGCTTTGTGCGGCGCCCTGCCTGCATTTTTACTGTTCTTTCTGCCTGGAAACTGAGAAATGTCCATGGCGTCCAAAAAGCGTCCCTTTAGGTCAAAAGCGGTTTTAGACCGACTAGAGAACAGCGATAGTAAATCAGAACCACTTGCAGAATTGAGTGATAATGACTGGTGGGGGAAATTCATCATCAGACACTGAAAACGATTCTGCGACTTTGCTCAGCGATGTGCGAACTTGGCGCTCTACTTCAAATTTCAGTGTTTTTGGTTTGATTATATTATTGAATTAAATTTATTATTATTATATTATTTTTATGATTATTTATTAAATTATAATTTATGATTTTGTGTTTCAAATTTTATCCTACCCGGGATGTTTACTAGACTCTTGTTCGGACAGATTTCAGTGAGTTATTCCTAAAAATTACAGCCTACAATAAAAAAACTATATATTTCCATGCAAAAAAATGTACCGCTTTGAGCACAGAAATATGGACATAATCAGACCGCTAGGGAGGTTAAGGTGAAAGGACCAAAAATGAGAGGGAAGTATCTTCAATACAGGGCAGCACAGTGGCTAAGTGGTTAGTACTTCCGCCTGGCAGTACTAGGGTCGCCGGTTTGAATCCCAGCCATGGCACCACCTGCCTGGAGTTTGCATGTTCTCCCTGTGCCTGCGTGGGTTTTTTCCCACACTCCAAAGACATGTTAGTAAGTTAATTGGCTCCTGTCTAAATTGGCCCTCGTATGTGTAGATTGTATTCCCCTTGAGGGTTAGGGACTGATGTGAATGTACAATATATATGTAAAGTGCTGCGTAAATTGACGGCGCTATATAAGTACCTGAAATAAATAAATGAATACAGGCCAGTTGGCCAGCTTGAACATGCATTGCAATATATGTGAGCCAAGAATCCCTGTTTTTATGAAAACGTTTGTTGGAAATGTGTAGGGGTGTATTGCAGTGAGAAGGGAGGTAATTCAGAATTTTCAGCATCCGCAACACAGATGTACACCGATCAGCCATAACAATATGACCGCTGATAGGTAAAATGAAAACCATTATTATACAGGATTGATCTAGCGCCAACAGTTTTTGTAGCGCTATACAAAATGAAGGCAGACATTTGTTACAATACAATTTAGTACAAGAGGAATCAAATGGCGCTGCTTACAGAAGAGATAACATTGATTATCTCATTACAATGGCATGTGAAAGTCATGGGATATATTTGGCAGTAAGTGAACATGTTGTCTCTGAAGTTGATGCGTTGGAAACACAAAAACCATGCAAAAACATGGGTTTGAGCAACTTTGACAAAGCACCAAATTGTAATGGCTAGATGACTAGGTCAGAGCAATACCAAAACTGCAGCTCTTGTGGGATGTTTCCGTTCTGCAGTAGTCAAGACCTACCAAAAGTGGTCCAAGGAAGGTAAACCGGAGACAACATCATGGGTGGCCTTGGCTCATTGATGCATGTGGGAAGCAAAGGCTGGATCATGCAATCTAGTCCAAAAAGAAAAATAAAAGCTAATAAAGGTAAATGCTGGTTCCAATAGAAAGGTGTCAGAACACACAGTGCATATCAGTCTGTTGTATGGGGCTGCGTAGTCGCAGATCGGTCAGGGTGCTCATGCTGACCCGTGTTCACAACCAAAAGCGCCTACAATGGGAATGTAAGCATCAGAACTGGACCATGAAGCAATGAAAGAAGGTTCTTCGAGGTGTTGATTTGGCTGCAAAGTTTTCCAGAGCTCAATCTAATTCAGCATCTGTGGGATGTGCTGGAAAAACAAGTCCAATCCATGGAGACCCCGCCTCACAACTTACAGGACTTAAAGGATAATTGCACCTTTGGGAACGGCTTGTACTTTTCAATGAACTACCGCGGCCCTGTGGAGTCGTTCATTGAAGCTTCATGTCAGAATATCTTCTTGGTTGTACATCCCTGTACAGCAAGCACATATTCTGACAGATCTGCAGGAGACACCTTCGTGGCGTCAGTGATCTACTGAATGCTGGTGCAGTGCTTTCCAGGCTCCTGTGGACAAAAATAATAAATGCACATTTTTTTTATACCTGCAAAAAGTGCATATATTATTTTTGTCCAAAAGGTGAACTTATGCTTTAACCACGTCAAGTCCGGGCACTTTCACCCCTTTGCAGTCCAGGCCAATTTTCAGCTTTCAGTGCTATCACACTTTGAATGACAATTGCGCGGTCATGCAACACTGTACCCATATGATTTTACGGAGCATTTTTTTAGACAGATAAAACTTTTGGTGGTATTTATTCACCACTAGGATTTTTTCTTTTTTGGTATATAAATGAAAAAGTCCAAAATGTTTAAAAAAGAAGTTTTTCCTATAAAATTTTGCAAATAAATAATCTTTCTTCATAAATCTTGGCCAAAATGTATTCATCTATATTTAGTAAAAAAAAAAAAAAAAATTAGTTTATAACCAAAATTTATAATTTTTCTAAATTATATTTTTATTTTATTTTTTTTATATTATTTATGGGGGGGGGGGGTTTAACATACTGTCACTTCAGCAGTACAGTATCACCATAGTGACACTGTACTACTTGTGAGGGGTGATGAAGATTTTTTTTTTTCTTTTTTTACACTGATTGCTTTTACACCCATAAGGGCTGTAAAAGCAATCATTTCTCCTTCTCTCTGGCTGCATTCTTGAAGCCATTGAGAAATACTGTGAGAGCTGTGATTGGTCAAAGCTTGTCACATGGTACAAGGCTGTTGTGAATAGCCCTGTACCATGTGATCTCTATGATCATTCACAGATTTCACAAGTAGTAAGCAATGATATCAGGAAGGGACATCTTGTTTACTACTTTGCATGTGATCACTGATTGGCCAATCAGTGATCACATGAATCGGGACCTCACACAGAGGTCCCGTACAGCGATCTGTGTTCCACTGTGTCCTCCGGCAGCACTCCCATCTGGCCATTTATCTACATAGGCTGGATGGGAAGAGGTTAAAGAATCTGCTACTGACAGCTTTGTGCCAGATACCAGAACCTACCTTAAGAGGTCTAGTCCACATACTACAACAGGTCAGGAATGTTTGGGTGACAAAAGGGGGACTTAATAATAGGTGGGTGGTCATAATGTTATGGCTGATTGATGTATATCACAATAAAGAACTATCAGAGGTTCTAACCTTTTGTCTACTTTGGCCAATACTAAAAAAAAAAAAAAAAAAGCTTTTTGATGGAGTTCCCTTTATTGTTTTAAATTTCAAAGAGGAATCTCATAATTTTCAGAGGTTACTCCCAAAAACACACAACCTTTACCTTACAGCGACCCTTTTGCCTCTGTTAAAAAGGAAAGAACACAACCACCTTGTAAAGAAATAGGTGAAATAGTTACAGTACCTTACTGGTTGATGATGTGTTCAGTGTTCACTTTGGGTACCGCTTCTATTCGACATTTCCAGTTGTATCAGATAGCGTGTTCCTTGGTGCTGAGGTTCTTGCCAATATTCACCCCACTACAGGACACAGTAGTGATATTAGGGTTGGAGGGAGGAACCACAGCATCCAGAGGGTAAACAGCTGTCTGACATACCTGCAAGTGGTAGCACCTTTAAAGAGACCATGTCATTATACAACTCATTAATAAAAAAAAAGATTCTCTTAACCACCTCCCGTACGGCCCATGTATACACCGTGTTCCAAATTATTATGCAAATTATATTTTTCTCACTTACCTAAATAATTGATGTAAATAACAGTCAGCATAATTCTCATGTTATCAACTATTAAGAGTACAATTCACATTTTATTGAACAAACCTCCTAATGATAACAGGATTTTTGTTCCAAATTATTCTGCACAGTAAGTTTCAAAACACCTTATAGGTTGTAAAGAACTGAAAATTGTCATTTGTTGTGTTTGCAGCATATTTACTGAAATCAAAAGCTATTTCAATCAAACTTTTAACAACATTTTAACTTTTTAAACATTTTAACAGGTCACGTTACATTGTAACATAGGACCCCTTGTTTGATAGCAGCTTCACAAGTCTTGCATCCATTGAACTTGTGAGTTTTTGGACAGTTTCTGCTTGAATTTGTTTGCAAGATGTCAGAATAGCCTCCCAGAGCTGCTGTTTGGATGTAAACTGCCTCCCACCCTCATAGATCTTTTGCTTGAGGATGCTCCAAAGGTTCTCAATAGGATTGAGGTCAGGGGAGGATGGAGGCCACACCATGACTTTCTCTGCTTATGATTCCGGCCCAAAACATGACTCCACCACCGCCTTGCTGATGTCGCAGCCTTGTTGGAACAGGGTGGCCGTCCACCAACCATCCACTACTCCATCCATCTGGACCATCCAGGGTTGCACGGCCCTCATCAGTGAACAGGACTGTTTGAAAATTAGTCTTCATGTATTTTTCTGCCCAATGCAGCCGTTTCTGCTTGTGAGCATTGGTTAGTGGTGGCCAAATAGAAGGTTTATGCACAGTTGCAAGACTCTGGAGGACTCTACACCTTGATGTCCGTGGGACCCCAGAGGCACCAGCAGCTTCAAATATCTGTTTGCTGCTATGTAATGGGATTTTAGCAGCTGCTCTCTTGATCCGATGCATGGATCTGGCAGAAATCTTCCTCAATGTGCCTTTATCTGCACCAACCCGTCTGTGCTCTGAATCAGCCACAAATCTCTTAATAGTGCGATGATCACGCTTAAGTTTTCGTGAAATATCTAATGTTTTCATACCTCGTCCAAGGCATTGAACTATTTCACTCTTTTCAGGAGCAGAGAGATCCTTTTTCTTCCCCATATTGCTTGAAAATGGTGCTCTGCTTAATAATGTGGAACTCCCTCCTTTAGTAGTTTTTCCTTAAATTGGGCTCACCGGCCAATCTAATTATCACAGGTGTCCGAGATTGTTTTCAGTGATCAAAAGAGCCCTGACACACAATGCCATCCATGAGTTAAACTGAAAAACAAAATATGTAATCTTTGTGACACTTAAATAGAATTTGCATAATAATTTGGAACAGGGTGTATAAAGGGCCAGACGGTGGCAGTGCAGGGTCGGGTGGCCGTTTATAAATGGCCTCCCTGCACCCTGCTTGTGCGTGCTCCCTGGGAGCACGCAGCACCACGATCTGTGCGGGATCACATGCAGAGTAGTAAGCAAGATGTCACTTCTGACATCATTGCTTACTACCTGTGAAATCTATGACAGATCACAGAGGTCACATGATACAGGGCTATGCACAACAGCATTGTACCATGTGACAAGCTGTAACCAATCACAGCTTACACAGAAGTTCTCAATGGCTGCAAGAATTCAGCCCAGAGAGAAGGAGAAATGATTGCTTTTACAGCCTTTATGGGTGTAAAAGCAATCAGTGTGTAAAAAAAAAAAAAAATCATCACCCCCCACAAGTAGTACAGTGTCACCGTGGTGACACTGTACTGCTAGGCTGACAGTATGTAAAAAATAAATATTATAAAATTTAAAAAAGAATGTAAAAAAAAGTTTAAAAATTATAATTTTTGGTTATAAACTAATTTGGGTTATTTTTTTTTACTAAAAAGATAACGGAATACATTTTGGGCAAGATTTATGATGGAGTATTATTTGATTGCAAAATTGTATAAGAAAAACACTTTTTTTCAAAATTTTTGGACTTTTTCATTTACATAGCAAAACAAAATAAAAATCCCAGCGGTGAATAAATACCACCAAAATAAAGCTTTATCTGTCTCAAAAAAATGCTAAAAAAATTCATATGGGTACAGTGTTGCATGACCGCGCAATTGTCATTCAAAGTGTGATAGCGCTGAAAGCTGAAAATTGCCCTGGACAGGAAGGGGGGGAAAGTGTCCGGTCTGGAAGTGGTTAATATAGGCATGTTATTTACCTGTAAAAGCATCGCTTGCATAGACATCAGAATGCCCCGAGACTGCTGGATTCGCCATCTTGGACGTGATGTCAGCAGCCCCAGTGAACTCAGATCTATCATTTAAATGACACCATAGAATAATACCCTTCGCTTCTCCCCCGCCCCCCCCCCCCCCCCCCACTGCTACATAAAAGGTTCTGTAGAGAGGGGAAGGGGTGGAAGAGTTGGGTCAGCACAGACAGAAGAGGAGAGTGGGCTATGCTAAGGACTGTCCTGGCACATTGCAAGTTATTGAAGAATAGTTTGAGAAGGAACAATGCTGCAAGTAAGTATTCAAAATATTTGACTTTCTGCGCCGTTCCCTTCAATAAGGTGCTGACAGGGCCTCTTTAAAGTGGTCATAGAGAATAGATCAAAATGGCTTATTTCAAGTACAGTCAGGTCCTTAAATATAAGGATATAATAAGGATTTGCAACCAAGTATTAAAAAGTGAAAGTTTGATTTATGATTATTATTCTGTCCCATTACTTTTGGTCCCTTAACAAGTGGGAGGCACATATGCAAACTGTTGTAATTCCTACACCGTTCACCTGATTTGGATGTAAATACCCTCAAATTAAAGCTGACAGTCTGCAGTTAAAGCACATCTTGTTCGTTTCATTTCAAATCCATTGTGGTGGTGTATAGAGCCAAAAATGTTAGAATTGTGTCGATGTCCCAATATTTATGGACCTGACTGTATATCTATAGCAGCTATAGCCACCCACTAGCAGACTTTTCTTGGTGGAAATGATTGTATGGGCAGTTTTCAAAATGCTGTCCTTGCCTTCTTGGGTAGAAAAGTACTTTCTTGAGCCTACAGTTTATGCAGCATCCTACAGAGAGTTCTGCCTGAAGGACTGGTGTATCATTCCCCCATGAACAACTACCCTTGTATGTCCTTCAAAACCTTTAGAGCAGATGTTCTTAGCCTTTTTATTATTACAGACCTGCCAATATGTCCCCATACCCCATTTGCTAGACTAGTGACATCTTTGTGAAGTCATACTGGAACCTATTAGGACTGTGGATGACAATGATTTCTACAGCTTGATTTTACTTACATATGGATATCCAGGAACAAAACAACAACAAAGAAAGTCATCAGGATTTTCTTATATTAACTCCTTGCCCTCCTGAGGATTTGCCCCCCTTCCTGACCAGGCCATTTATTTGCGTTACGCCGCCAAGTTACTTTAACTTACAATTGCGCAGTCATGCAACGCTGCACCCAAATGAAATTTACATTCTTTAACCACAAAAGGAGCTTTCTTTCGGTGGTATTTGATCCCCTGTGCGTTGATCTTTTTTTTTCTATAGCGCAAAAAAATTAAAGACAATTTTGAGGAAAAAAACAATAATTTTGGACTTTTTGCTATTAAACATGTCCAGTAAAAAATGTAAAACAAATGTCATCATAAATTTAGGCCAAAATGTATTCTTCTACATGTCTGTAAATTATTTTTTTTTACGTGAAAGTTATAGCATCTACAAATGGCGGTATGTATACTGGGATTTTTTTTTTACTTTTTATTTTTACTAATAATGGCGGCGATCAGGGACTTATAGCGGGACTGTGGTTGGCATTCTAACATGGGGGGGTACTGACTCGGTGTCACTGACATCCCTATTGACACCAATACAGTGATCAGTGCTGATAAAAAGCACTGACACTGTACAAATAGCACTGGGCAGGATGGGGTTAACATGTGGGGTGATCAAAGGGTTAACTGTGTGCCATTTTACTAAGTGTGCTGTGTTATTGCTTCACTGTAAGCACAGCCAAGCAAAGCAGTGTGCAGGAGCTGACAGGAGAGAATTGTTTTGTCGAAGATGCTCGGCAATCACCAGGCGCCAGCAAGTAATCACCGGCCGGGACCCAGTGATTGACGGCCGTGAATAGTGGTGCAGGTAGGGTACTTGCACGCGCCTTCTACCCATAAATGCAAAATCACGTATATATACGTGATTTAGCGCACCCATGCCGCCCTGTAGCAGTACTTCTGCTATAGGGAGGACGGGAAGCGGTTAATTTATATTAAAATGGCAGGCCACAAATACACAATCTAGCTAAAACTAATGAGATTGTTGTTGTTTTGTGCAATCAACAACATGGAATCAGGTGCTGTCAATATTACTCGCATGTCATCTGACACTTCAATGCAAACCCACACCAAAGGATTAGGGGTGCCACTCCAGGCTCCTGTCTGTTTAAATCCGGTGACTCCTGCTGAGGATGCAGGCTAGGGGAGATCCCATCTCAATATGTAATATGAAGAAGGAACACCCTAGGTGCCGCACACCAGTAAAACCCAATGGTCTGTGTAGTAAAAGAAAATTCAGACCAGGCTTTTTCCAGGCTCAGCCCCTGGCACGTTTCGTCCCACCCACAAGATTAGTCCTGGAAATGCGCTGGTGTGCTGCACCTGGGGTGTTCCTTCATACTGCATCTGACACTTCAAGTTGCTTTTCATTTTCGATTTCAGGATCAATAACAGAGTCTTTATCCAATTTTCTTTTTCCGGATTATTCAGATTCAGTCCCATGCCCCCATCATTTAGTTCTCATACCCTGGGTTAAGAAATCCCTGCTTTAGGCTCTGATGTTTGTAGGATGCTGTGTTATCCTGCTCTATGGTTTGGTTGACAACTAACACTGTGGCTGATCATAAGAATCATCAGGGCATGCCATAGGTCAGCCAAAGAATGAACGTGCATTTTATAATAACTAGCTGATTGTCTGCTGTCAGCACGGTTATCCAGGTAACGTTTTGTGATGAATGGCTTCTGTTGTATTCTCTTCAGCAGAGACTTAATAGATAGAGGTAAATAAAGATATCACTAGTGATTGTGTCTTTGGCACAGAGAGCTCAGAGGATTATTTCTTTCTATTCTTGTAAGTTCATCCAAACACGGCCACTTTGACACAGCTCACGTCTCCCTGCTGGCATGCTCCAGAACCTCGTTTGAAGTTCTGACATGGAAAACCTGATGAAGAATACATCGATGGGAGTAGGAGACTCGGCAAACGAACATGTTATTCTTGTTGATTTCACATTCAAGAAGGCTCTGGCTCCATCCTAATGACACAACTGCCAGATCCAAAGTCAGTTTATCTCACCAGATATTTATTTCAGGGTTTTAGAACTCATTCTCTCATGTCGGTCATTGAATCTTTTACAAATCTGCATCTTTGAAGCTTTTTTTTATCCGCTTGCTGACCTGCTGCAGTACGTATACTGCGATGGGGCGGCTCGTAGAGGCACAGTGCCGTGTACCGGTATTTTGTTGCCTGTTTCGGGCACACGCGCCCTTGCCCTCCTATTTCCCTGTGATTTGACACAGAGAAAGTTTGACAGCAGATCACGGCCCATGATCAGGTGTGTCGAATCTGCAGATTGAAATGAAAACGAGAAGCGCACCAACCTTGCGCATTACCTCAGTAACCAAAATTTATTAATTGTAAAAAATATACTCACAAACAGCGAATGAAATCAGGCATGTAAGTCCTCACAGGGACTTGAAGATAGCGTGAGTCCCATCAAGGGAATGGGTGTTCAGTATGGCTGACGCGTTTCGAAGGGGGTCCCTTCTTCATCAGAGCTAACTGAACTGTGAGTGCTCTCTCCTATATATACTCCTGGACTGAACATAGGCCCTCCCCTCTGGATTGGGCAGTCTCAGGTTAGTAGGAGGGGCCAAGGTATCGTCAACAGACAATAGTAATACCATCAGAGAGATGGTAATGTAATGTAATGTAATGCCATCAGAGAGAAATAATATAAAAAAACATAAAATATATAAAACCACATTTTGCATAAACCACTTAGTATGCATGCAATATATCAACTGAGAGATAACAGCAATGGAAATGATGATGATAGATAATACATGATGAAAAATAATAAATAGTAAATAGTTAATATTATTACATGATTCATTAGTGAACGTATTATCTATCATCATCATTTCCATTGCTGTTATCTCTCAGTTGATATATTGCAGTTCAGTTAGCTCTGATGAAGAAGGGACCCCCTTCGAAACGCGTCAGCTATACTGAACACCCATCCCCTTGATGGGACTCACGCTATCTTCAAGTCCCTGTGAGGACTTACATGCCTGATTTCATTCGCTGTTTGTGAGTATATTTTTTACAATTAATAAATTTTGGTTACTGAGGTAATGCGCAAGGTTGGTGCGCTTCTCGTTTTCATTTCATTGTGCAGTATTGATCGGGCTTCCTCAGCCTTGTTTTGGAGCCACACAGCCCTTTATGCATTGGTGGACAATTTCTCCAGGCCTGGTTCCATCCATTCGCCACCTGTCTGAGTCCTAGAGTGCAGGGGAATTTGTCTTTGATTTACCAGGTGTGTCGAATAACAGCCTGTGTTGACAAACAACACATGACTATACAGAGGGAGATATTGCTTTCTTAACCCTGCAAAGCAGGGAAAAGAAACAAATCCATCTGTAGTAAAAAGCAGCACACATTATACACATTGGCACACAGTTAACCCTTTGATTGTCCAGAGATGTTAACCCCTTCCCAGCCAGTGTCATTAGTACAGTGACAGAGTATATTGTTATAGTATATTATTAGCACTGATCACTGTAGTGTAACTGGAGATGTCCGTGGCAGTTATTCAGGTCCCACAAAGTTTCAGTTAGCGTCAGTTTACCCTGCATAGATCACCGCCATAGTAGTATTTAAAAAATTAATAAATACAAATTCCATATACATACCATCATTTGTAGGTACTGTAACTTTCACGCAAACCAATTAATATACACTTACTGGGATTGGGTGATGGTTCACTAATGTTTTGGGGTTGCTTTGCTGCTTCAGGCACTGGATGTCTTGACTCTGTGCATGGCATTATAAAATCTGAAGACTATTAAAGAATTCTGGGGTGCAATGTAGGGCCCGGTGTCAGAAAGTTGGGTCTCCATCAGACGTCATGGGGTTTATTAAAGCTGGAGAGTCCAAACTCAGACTCCCTTCTGCATAGAAACCAATCAGCTTCTAACCTCAGCTTGTTCAATGAAGCTTTGGCAATGAAACCTGGAAGCTGATTGATTTCTATGCAGAAGGGTGTCTGATTTTGCACTCTCCAGCTTTAGTAAATAAACCCCCATGGGTCATACAGCAGGACAATGACGCAAAGCACACATCAAAAAGACCCCATAAATGGTTTCAGACAAAGCGCTGGAGAGTACTGAACAGGCCAGCAATCCTGATCTCAATCTCATAAAGCACCTGTAGAGAGATCTCAAAACCACATTTGAAAAAAAAAAAAAAACCCTTCCAATCTGAGCGACCAGGAGCAGTTGGCGAAAGAAGAGCGCTCCGAAATTCCAGTAGAGAGGTGGAAGAAACTCATTGATGGTTACAGGAAGTGGTTGATATTGAGGGTACCAATAATTTTGTCCAGTCCATTTTTGCAAGGAAGATGTCAGATTTGGCTTTTTGTTTCTCCACTTTTTTGTCATACCAATACAAACAAAAGAAATAAAAATGAGAATGCCAAAACATTTAATTGCACCAATTTTGTGGTCGAAGTGGTGCATTATCTGACAGAATGGAAGGGGTGCCAATATTTTTGACCAGTTAACATCCATAGGATATCACTTGTGTGCACAATCCAGTGACCTACAAGCTCCACCGCCTTCTGGCAGATGCATAAACATGACCACTCTGGCGAATGTAATCTTAGTGTATATTGAGAGTGGAGATCAGTGGTGCTGACAGATGTCAGTGCCACTCAACACAAAGTAAGGTTGTTCAGCCGGTCCCATCAATCGCGCCTCCATTTATGTGAGTTTAAAATATGGCAGTTTTTGATATGAGAGATTAATCACTACGCATGTAATTAAATTTGGTAGCAGGCAATTGCACAAATTTGCATTGTGCTATCATCAATTAATTGCTACTATTTACCGTATTTTTCGCTCCATAAGACGCATTTTTTTCCCCCAAAAAAAGGGGGGAAAATGTCAGTGCGTCTTATGGAGCAGCCGGTCCGGTATTTCCACCGCCGTCGTGTCAGAATACCGGGCCGGCTGCTCAGCTCTGCAGCAGGACCTTACCTATTTCTCTATCCAGCGGCGTGCTGTCTTCCCGGCTTCTGTAGTGTTGGCGCTCGGCTTGACAGCCGGGTGCCAAGTGCGCATGCGCAAGAAGTGGTGCTCTTTGTGAATGGTAAGGCGGCACCTGGGACACATGACAGGTCCAGAAGCCGCCGGACCAATCACAAAGCGCAGCGTTTCTCGCTCATGCGCACTTGGCACCCGGCTGTCAAGCCGAGCGCCAACACTACAGAAGCCGGGAAGACAGCGCGCGGCTGCATAGAGGAACAGATAAGATCAAAGAACTCCGCGGAAGTAAGAGCGGGTACCTGTCGAATTCAGGTATCCGCTCCCCCCCTCCCCAAAGGTCAGCAGTCATCTCCTGTACTGTCCACAGTCTCTGGTCATCTCCTGTAGTATGTCCGCAGTCTCTGGTCATCTCCTGTAGTATGTCCGCAGTCTCTGGTCATCTCCTGTACTATGTCCGCAGTCTCTGGTCATCTCCTGTACTATGTCCGCAGTCTCTGGTCATCTCCTGTGCTGTCCGCAGTCTCTGGTCATCTCCTGTACTGTGTCCGCAGTCTCTGGTCCATCTCCTGTACTGTGTCCGCAGTCTCTGGTCCATCTCCTGTACTGTGTCTGCAGTCTCTGGTCATCTCCTGTACTGTCCGCAGTCTCTGGTCATCTCCTGTACTGTGTCCGCAGTCTCTGGTCCATCTCCTGTACTGTGTCTGCAGTCTCTGGTCATCCCCTGTACTGTCCTCAGTCTCTGGTCATCTCCTGTACTGTCCGCAGTCTCTGGTCATATCCTGTACTGTCCGCAGTCTCTGGTCATCTCCTGTACTATGTACGATGTCTCTGGTCATCTCCTGTACTGTGTCCACAGTCTCTTGGTCATCCCCTGTACTATCCGCAGTCTCTGGTCATCTCCTGTACTGTGTCCGCAGTCTCTGGTCATCTCCTGTACTGTGTCCGCAGTCTCTGGTCATCTCCTGTACTGTGTCCGCAGTCTCTGGTCATCTCCTGTACTGTGTCCGCAGTCTCTGGTCATCTCCTGTACTATGTACGATGTCTCTGGTCATCTCCTGTACTGTGTCCACAGTCTCTGGTCCATCTCCTGTACTGTGTCCGCAGTCTCTGGTCATCTCCTGTACTGTGTCTGCAGTCTCTGGTCATCTCCTGTACTGTGTCTGCAGTCTCTGGTCATCTCCTGTACTATGTCCGCAGTCTCTGGTCATCTCCTGTACTGTGTCCGCAGTCTCTGGTCATCTCCTGTACTGTGTCCGCAGTCTCTGGTCATCTCCTGTACTGTGTCCGCAGTCTCTGGTCATCTCCTGTACTTTGTCCGCAGTCTCTGGTCATCCCTGTACTGTCCGCAGTCTCTGGTCATCCCAGTACTGTGTCCGCAGTCTCTGGTCATCTCCTGTACTATGTCCGCAGTCTCTGGTCATCTCCTGTACTATGTCCGCAGTCTATGGTCATCTCCTGTACTATGTCCGCAGTCTCCGGTCATCTCCTGTACTATGTCCGCAGTCTCTGGTCATCTCCTGTACTATGTCCGCAGTCTATGGTCATCTCCTGTACTATGTCCGCATTCTCTGGTCATCCCCTGTACTGTGTCTGCAGTCTCTGGTCATCTCCTGTACTATGTCTGCAGTCCATTAGTTCAGAATATTTGTTTTCCTGTTTTCTGCCTCTAAAACCTAGGTGCGTCTTATGGTCAGGTGCGTCTTATGGAGCGAAAAATACGGTACTAAGCTCCAATGTTTTCTATGTGTAGTGATCTATTGCTAGAGCTTAATCGGGGATGATCATGGATGGCGCTTGCTCTAGCACCGGTGTGTGTACCTTATTTTTACATACAGCTTTACATTCTTTCTTGTAGTAGATCAGTGCATGCAGTGCTTTCGATTTGGTGACCTTGAAAGTCATAATGAATGACTTTGAAGGAATGAGTAGATCTAGGATTGAGGCACCACACAGTGATGTTACAGATAAAAGTTCATTCCATTATTAAAATTGTGGAAAAACTAACCCCTCTCAGGGGATCACCAATGCTTTAATCAGAGCTAATGAGCATTATCCAAATCCATACACTGTGGGGGAGATTTACTAAAACCGGTGCGCATAGATTCTAGGTTTTATTGTCAAAAGCTTAACTGAACAAGCTGAAGGTAGAAGCTGGTTACTATGCACAGGAGTTCTTTTGGCTATACTTCTCGTGGTCACAGGAATGCACTTATTTCTGCTATTGACTGACGTCACTGAGCCAGTCAGGATATTGTCAGGATCCACCTAGATGCCTGAACAGCAGCAGTCTCCCACCCCCTCCACAGCCTGGCGTTTCAATGAGCGCTGGAGGAGCAGAGAGCTGGTGCCTGAGTGTCACCACTGTGCTCATAGCAGACCCAGTGATCAGCTGTCTTTGCTCCCTCAGTTCTGACCCTAGGTTCACACCTATGTGGCCGCGCAGGCCGCGTTTTGCTCGGGCTTGAGAGCCCATTCATTTGAATGGACTCCTGTGCCCGTAACATGCAGGGAATGAAATCCCTGCACTACTTTGGAAAATGCAGCCCGCACGAGAACCTCGGTTCACAGTACGGTTGCGTTTCCCAGTGCGGGCGGTGTCCCATTAGGTAATTGTGAAGTGGAAGGAAAATGATAAATGGTTTATCTGCTCTGGTCTATCACATTAAATCCCAATAAGATGCATTTACGTTTTTGGGTGTAACATGACAAAATGTGGAAAATTTCAAAGGGTATGAAAACTTTTTCAGGGCACTGTACATCTGGATTTCACAGGCTGGCATCTACTCCTTCTGTCCACCCTTTTGGTGGGTAGAAGCTGGTGGCCAATTGTCCAGATTTTTTTGGTTGATACGGAGTTCCAGAGATCCGGTGCTATTTATTTATTATCTGCTATGCATAATGGCTGACTGCACAGATTACAGCAGCCTTTCCTCAATCGTTAACCAAAAGGAACCCTTAAAAATCATTTTCAGGTCTTGGGAAACCTCCTTTAAATCCAATTTATCCAGAGGTATGTGGGATAAAATGTCCGTTACATTTTGATTGGTCAAGTGGTGTTGGCCCTGGAGCTATACAGGAATTATCAAATGAGAGGTCACTCAGCCACAGCACAAGGAACCCCTAGCATCCATGGAACCCTGATTGAGAGTTATTATTATTATTATACAGGATTTATATATTATTATTATACAGGATTTATATATTATTATTATTATTATTATTATACAGGATTTATATATTATTATTATACAGGATTTATATATTATACAGGATTTATATATTATTATTATTATACAGGATTTATATATTATTATTATACAGGATTTATATATTATTATTATTATTATTATACAGGATTTATATATTATTATTATACAGGATTTATATATTATACAGGATTTATATATTATTATTATTATACAGGATTTATATATTATTATTATTATACAGGATTTATATATTATTATTATACAGGATTTATATATTATTATTATACAGGATTTATATATTATTATTATTATACAGGATTTATATATTATTATTATACAGGATTTATATATTATTATTATTATTATTATACAGGATTTATATATTATTATTATACAGGATTTATATAGCACCAACATTTTGCTCAGCGCTTTACAATATAATGGGAGACAATACAGCAACAGTACAAAAGGGTTAGGAGGGCCCTGGTCCTCGGAGCTTACAATCTAAGAGAGTGACTTGTTTACAGAGATAATATCCTCCCATTCCTTTTTTCTTTGCTAGTGTGCAGGATAATTCATACATTTTTTTTAAATCTGATTTTCTTGTTTTTTAATAATCAAAGGAAGAAAATTATGTTGAGACTTGATAAGGAGATTGCAAGGGGTAGGCAGCAGAACACGTATTCTGTAGCATGAGGAGTGTGAGAAGCTAAGAGACCTTAGTAACCTTTTCTGCTGCAGATCTGACAAGAAGCTGTTATGTCTTCCAGCTCTCAGCCGCTATGGCTGCCTGGTGATGTGAGGAGACAGACTGTCTTGTGAGAGGCGCTGAGAGCTCATTCTACATGCACAGAGTGCTGCCTCTCCCAGCCTTCCAACACTCAACTTCTTACAGGAATCAGGCCAGTTGTTGTTTGTTTTTTTTCGGTTCAACCTGACCCATCTAAGTCTAGCTCAAGGCAAAGTTAAACGTCCTAGGACAGCAAAAGATAGGCTAGGAGTGCCATATGCCAAACTCGAAAGTTCTGTAAGAGACTGCCTGACCCCCTTGAGCCTGGGTTCACACTGATGCGGTGCGAATTCCGCACCGCGTCAGAATCGCACCCTGTTAATGCGAACCACTGCGGGTGTGTATGTTAACAACATCCCGCAATCGGTCCACAAAACGCGGTGCGATGTGCAGAATTGGATTGCATGGGTGTGAATACCCACGCGATCTGATTCTAATGCAGACCCAAAAAAGAGTCCTGCACCTTGTTGGTGCGGTGCGATTAGAGTCATACAAAATGTATGGCTCCAATCGCACCGCACACAATTCGCATGTGATTTGCGCAGGAATGCGGTGCAGTTCCTGTGCAAATCACTTGCGATGTACCAAGCCACATGTATGTGAACCTGGGCTCAATCATGTGAGCTGGACTTGTATGTAGCTAACTGGATTCTGCACAGGGTTTTTTAGCTCCTTTTCTCTTCTTGTTCTTCTTCTCCCCCCCTTCCACCTTCAAGATCCTTGCCCTGGTTTGGGGCTTATTAGGTCTGTGTACACCGGCATGGTCTCAATCAGGCATGAAGGCTTTACAATTGAGATCTCTCTGGGAACTTACTATGCTCCGCACAGCCTGTGGGACTTCTTATTGAATGCATGTACTGCTTTATGGTGGCTGTGGAGAAATCGCCTAGCCAGGTCGTCCCCTCCTGGGGCAAAATAATGGGTTTTCTGTGTAGATTGTCTTACATTTGCCTATTGGTTGTACCACCTGTGTGTACTTTTGAAAAGTTAAAATAAAGAATTATTTAAAAAGAAAATTAAGTCATTTCCCCACCCCTACCCCGTGGATGCCCATTCTTCTTGCACAGGCATTGCCAACCTTGGAAACATTCTTGAAACCCAATAGATATCCGAGGACAACTGAAAAAAAAAAGAGAAGCTCCAGGGATCAGCAAAGATTCAGAGCACACCACTCCTGCCAATCAGCAGCGTAGAGGTACTTCTTTAATTGAAAAACAGCTTACATTTGTTGAATTTTGCTGAAGTGCATGTAAAGCCACATTTGATAGAATGTGGTAGGATAGGCACCTCTGTCAGGTCTCTGTTTAAGGAGATTGACCCTCACCAGTAGTCCTTAGGTCCATACAAAAATGTTGCGTTTTTACAGGAAATGAGAAGAAATCTTCCAATGAGTAAACCTGTTCTGGTAACTGTGACGATCGCGGCGTCAGACCCCTGACCTTCTCACCAAACTCGCGACCGAAGGACTAGCCAATCTGAAACCGCAATGCCACGCCCAGCTGCACCCTGCGTAACGATTTTCCAGCTCACTGGACCTCCAGTCGATGTACCAGCAGCCTGAATGAGGATTGTTACTGGGTCAGGTTAATTACGCAATTAACCCTTCACACTGCCACCACCTCCTTTTTGTACAGAGAAAGAGGAAACTCGGCAATACCAGCAATAACACTATAATGATTGAGATAATCGTCTGTATAGCACTGTCACCGCAGACAGGTTATACAGAGGGTTAAACAAACAAGGTAGCGCTCTTTTAGAGGCAGGAATTCGTAAATTGCATTAAGGAGCTTTAGAAACAGTTCAACGCTTTCAGAAAGAAAGATTTATTACTAAAAGGTCAAAAGGGTGCAATAAAAATATTTACAGAAAAAAGATGTAACCAATATATATATAAATATACAGAGAAAAACAGCACAGCAAAGAGGTAACAGAAAGGAGGTTAAAGGGTTAAAGTACTTGTCAATCAGCCTTGGGATAAGCAGATCAAGTTTCAGAGCAAAAGGGCTCCCAGGTTGGTTCTGATGTTAAACGGAAGAATTCTTCAACTTAACTCTCTTAGGCCTGACAGCCTATTTTGTAGTCCCTCAGCAGGGGGTGTCTCTGAAGTCAAGGACCAGTGCCTCGTTTAGGGAGGGATCATCTGTGCGGATACCTAAACTAGAGCCAAAATCTCTCATAGTTCATATTTTGCTCATAACTTTTCCTATGCACAAGTGACATTCCACACGCGGGTAGATTAATATGCAGACACATCTGAGGAACGGTTACATATGAAATATGGAATACATATTTAAAGGGTTCAAGAGATGTAATTTTCTGCTGTCCTAGGTATTCAAGTCAGGGAGTGTGACCTATCAAACTGTTTGTCTTCTCGTGGGCAATCGGAAGATAGGCCTGGTTGTTATGTAAGTCTCTCATATTCCAAGATATGAGACATAGGGGAAAAAATGGATTTTAAAAGTGTTATCTAGTCTCTACTCCTCTGGAATGTGTTTGAGCTCAGGGGAAGGCTTGGGTTATCTTTTTGCGATGTGCTAGATTGCACAGGTTCTTTGGACAGCGAGGCCCCAGCTCCCTTGGGGGTTTTATAGCTCGAGGCCTCTGCTGTGCTCTGGCCTCATGTGAGACAAGCCATATGTCACTGTGGCTGAACAGAAAGTGAGAATGAGGAGGATATGTTTGTAGAAGATGGAGGATCCTTTGCCAAGATGGAGATTGGAGCCAAAGTGGTTGAACCGCGTCCATCTCTGTGGGCATGATTGCTACAGTAACAACTGTCTAAGTCAGTGTTTCTCAACCTTTTGTCAGTCAAGGCACCCTTTGAAATTATGGACAGTCCCAAGGCACCCCATTCTAAAATGTGAAAAACTATTCTAATAATTTTATATAACGCAGCAACATCCACACATGGAGGACACCCAACATAAGAGGTGATTTATTCTTCCAAAGCAAATACACTTTTGCACACTGGTACTGACTAGTATTCCAATGTTTCTCTTCTCCCTCAGTTTTTCTCCATCACTGAGCTAATTTGACCCCAGCACTGATGGAGAGGGGCAGGGGAGGGTCAAACTAGGATGCTGTGCAAGCAGCTGACTTCCTCCTTATCAATGGATGATGTCATTGGTTGTCAGGACGCCAGCGGCTAGAAGGTCGTAATGGTGCGCAATGAAAACTTGCGACTTTGTGTAACTAAAAGGCAGGCTTGATCCTCTGGCTTGTTTACATGTTTCGGACAATTTTTAGACATTTTGCCAAGGCACCCCTGAAGAAACCTCAAGGCACCCTGGTTGAGAAAGGCTGGTCTAAGTCCTGGTTCACTGCGGTTTTTTGTGTTTTTTTTTGCATTTTGCAGACACCCACTACAGTCCATTTAACATGATTTCCTATGGAACATGTCAAACCTATGTGTTTTCAGCCACTGTGTTTTTGGACAGGGTCAGGGTTCTTTTCTGCAGTAGATTGCAACACGCATCGGTGTGAGCCAGGCCTAAGCGGAGATATCTCCTTGCTCTTATGAAGCTTTTGCTTACTTCCGGCTGTTTCTCTGTGGCAGGAAGTGATGGGGAATCTCTTACCGGGATCTTACCCATTTCCCTAATCTAACTATAACTGAAAATAAGCTTTTGGCTTTTCATTCACTTAAATGGAGAACTTCACTTTTTTTATTTTTTTTATTTTTAGTATTTTCCAGCCTTGAACAAGTTCTGTTTCCAGGAGCTGCACCCAACAGAGATTTTAACTTTTTAGAGGCAATTACGCCTTTACTGTTACCATTCACCATTCACCATTCAGGCTGGGGGAAAACAGAAGCCGAATGTCTGTGTGACTTGCGTGGTGAATAGAGGATTCATGAGCACTTGTCAGATCAGCAAGCTGACGTTACCCCTAGCTCTGCCACTTATCATTCATATCTGCTCACAACAAGCAAAAGTGATGTGTGTCCTGGCCTTGCAGCAAAACTGAATGGGAGCTTGTGAGTTATCACGCTGTCTTTCCAGGCCATACAGCTTGTGGAGCCAGAGGTCTGCAGCCTGAATGGGGGGTATTAGTCAGCATGTCCTGAACTCAGACAGATAAGGGTCCACTTCCTAGCCTGCTCTGATCACACAGTTAATGCTTGGTGACAGAAAGTCTGTCCCTGTTTTTTAAGCAATTGTTATCTTTTGCTTTTTCTTTTTTATTATTTACAAGTCTGGCAGAGGTTTTAAATGCACAAATAAAGCCAAGAAACAACATTTAAGGCCTCTTTGTCTGCAGGATTGGGTTCCCATAGGATAGGTTTTTTTTTCCGCAGGTCTTGTTATATTTGTATATTTGCCCCGGTAAATGGAATTTTAACTACCGCAAGACCATCAGGCGCCCCCAAGTAGCTTTTTATAGGATGCATTTATCAACAAACAAGTACAGAACAATCCCTTGTACTTTTGAGTTGATAAAATTGGTTCCGTTCACCCCCCCATCCCGTCTGAACTGTCATATCCGCCTATAGACTATTTTGATATCTTGGTCAATGCTTGGGAATTCTGACAAGTAAGCGTCTTGGGTGTCCTGTGATACATTCTCACTTGATGGGTGACCTTGAGATAAAGTTCTCCATAGAAGAAACAGACTTTTGTCACGTAAACCTAAGGAAGTGACTTTTACACAGCAAAGATGTATAAAAATTAACTTCCTATGCAGTTCCTAATTCATGAAGATGGTTGCCTATCTGGCAACTTTGGCATATCTTGGTCAATGCTTGGGAATTCTGACAAATATGTATCTTGGGTGTTCTGTATTGCATTCTCACTTGATAGGAGACCTTGAGGTAAAGCTCTCCATAAAAGGAACAGACTGTTGTCAGGTAAACCGAAAGAAATCACTTTTACACAGTAAAAATGTATAAAAATGGACTTCCTATGCAAATCCTATTTATTGAAGATGGTTGTCTATCTGGCACCTTTTGGTAGGAGCAGATGAGGATCTCATATATTTGGTAGCAGTGAAATGTCCTCTAGTAGACCGCTTTTTTTTGGGGGGGGGGGGGCGTTGATCAAGCAAGTTAGAAAATGTGTTGTAACTGATCTTGCTCTGACCTAAGATGACTCCTGCTCAGCCCCCCAAATGCTGGGTCCAAAAAGAATGTACACGACTGAATGGCTTGGCACACACTTGTGTTCACCAGGTTTTATTTAATGTTTTGTTGCTTCTAGGCCAGGGGTGCTCAGCCTTTTGAATAGTGAGGGCCACTTAGGTGATTTGGTAACCAGTTGTGGGCCACAATGAAATGAAATGGTTCAGAATTTATATTTTTTATTTTGAATAGCATAATGAAAATTTTCCTCCTGCAGCCGCTGAATGCTGGCAGGAGGGAAAGGAAGAGATGCTGGCTTTCAGCAGTTGAAGGAGGAATATTGAGAGGATCGGTTCCTGTATATAATGCCCCACACCCCCTCCTGTTCAAGTTTAAAACAATGTGACAGGGAGGCCGCATGGGCCCCCAGGAGCATGGGGTGGGGTCACCATTGCGACCTCTGATGCTACACCAAAATGTAAACAAGCCCTTACTGTCCTGAGCCCCCTATAAGGCTGCGTTTACACTAATGTGCTGTGGTTTACAGCGCACCTGCGGCTTTCACTTCTATCTTGCAGGCTTGGTGCACTTTCTGAAGGTGTACCAAAACTCCTCCATTCTGAAGTTTTCATGCACTTTCAAAAAGTGCTCCAAACCCGTAGGATAAAGTAGAAGTGAATTTCCCTGGTATGAGATCTAGGGTCACATCAAACGGGGGGCTCCGGGGGACACAGGTTGACCACCCCTGATCTAGACCATCCTTGCAATCAATTTTGTGTTGCTTCGCCCAGCCTGTCCCCTAGCTGGGAGTGGATTCAAAGCATTGTTGGAGTAATATAGATGCAGGATATTCTACTTGTACCATCTGTTCCCATGTCCTTATTAGACAAACATGAGACCTTGTTCATCTACTTTCTTTCATCTACAGTGGAAAAACCTTTATGTGGCTTCAATCAATAGAAATTATGCTGTTTGTATTGTGTCTTTGTTGTGCTGCTCTTCTTTATATGAACTCCAGGCAGATATAAAAGACACAAATGAATGAAGATCTGTAATCATTAATACATCATCATAATGATTTTTTTTTTTGTTAATGGAAGCAAGGAAGTTACCTGAATTTGGTTTGATATCAGTCTGTTGCGACCAGCTGTACTGCATAGCTCAGGCTGAGAAAGGGGACAGCAGTACAAGGAGCCAAGATCCCATTTTGTTACCCAATCCAGCCAAAAATCTGTTATTGGATGACTGTGATCACATTTAGATGAGGTGGCCCCATCCATTTATTGGGCCTTCTAAGTCATGATCAATTGCAAGAAATAGGATTTTTGATGCTCAAATCTAAAATGTTTTAGGTGTTTGAGATGACTGAAGCTTGACAAACAAACTGTGTCATTTGCTGATCAGTCATGTTGAAATCCTTCATTTGGAAACAGATACCAGAAATAAGGAACTGCTATTTGGAGACAGACTGGAGGATGCAGAGGTCAGTCTGAGGACAGGTCCCCTTTCTGTACAGGACAGAGTTCTGAGTAGTGGACGAAGATATGTCTTTGGTGACATTTCCTAGGTCATCTAGGAGGTGACTTGGAATGAGGGTTTTTTTTTTTCACCCCTTTTTCATTTTTTGTACCTAATTACTGGGGATTATCCCAAGAAAATTAGCCCAAAATATAAAAAGCTTAAAACTGGCCATAGATGGAGCAGTTTTCCTTCCTGCAACCATGGGTTGCTGGAAAGAAAATCACTTCATAGGGGGGAATCCCTCCCAGGGAGCCATTGTGTTCGCCAGGAAAACACAGTGATTACAGCTAGCGGCTAGCAATAATTGCATGTAAAATCCAACTGGCTGGTTGTACCCAAGATCAACCGATCAATCGGCTTGGGTACATTCAGCCTGCCCATACATGGTTCGAATCTTGAAAAAGAGATGAAGGTGCCTCTAAGTGCAGTATTGACAATTTACTTACAAGGTAAATAGTTAAAAAGACTCATCATGTGGTGTAATAAGATCCAGGTGGGACATCCAGCCGTCCAGCAGCAAACTCTGTCTATAGGATCAGGAAGTAGAGTCCAGGATATGCCTGTGTATCAAACTGAGGCTTGGAAAGCAGTCGGATGTAGGAGGTGAAGGGGGCGGTAATGCATTTCGGAGCATGCTCAGAAGGCTCCTTCAGACCTTTGACGACCATAGTTCGAATTTTGGCTGGTCCCTGCTGAACCGGCTGAGATTCAAATAGTCTATGGCCATCTTTACTCTCTAACAGGTTTCCCCTTTCATCACATAAAGCCACATTTTGGGACTTAATTGGATTTACGGATGAAAATTGTATGTTTGATGACTGAATGAATTGTGTTCAAAAGTACGTTTTAAAAAATGAGTTTGCTTTTTATCTTCGTTTTTTTGAAGAAATGTAATTTCCAAATGAAAAACCACATTCACAGTTAGAATTTTGTTCGTTGAAAAAAACATTTTCCATCCTACTCTCTTGAATTTTCTCATCACTGTGGTTAAAAGCAAATGTTGATTTGGCCCATTAACGAATAGAACATTCTTAAAACATTTTTTTTTCTATAAATTCTTTGGATGGCTATGCCCCATATGAAGCTGCACTTCCCTCTGACTGGCTTCTTGGTAATTGTATATTTGTACTTTGGATTGTTCAATTTGATGGTACTGGTCAAATCTTGGGGCTAAGCTGTATGGGAATGTTGGTTGTTTTTGTTGCTGTTCTGTGTTGTATGGCTCTGTGGCTGGATTTCAATAAATGCCAAATTCTACTAGTTTATGGCCTGCTAAAGGTAGGGTCCTCTAGGAACCTTTTCCCCTTCCCTTCCTATAGGTCATGAAACAGAAGATAAGGGCAAGTTATTGGAAGGAGATATTTAATTTATTTCAGGTACTTATATAGCGCCATCAATTTAGCAGTGATTTACATATATATTGTACATTCACATCAGTCCCTAACCCTCAAGGGGCGTACAGTCTAAGGTCCCTAACTCACATTCATACATACACATACTAGGGACAATTTAGACAGGAGCCAATTCACCTACCAGCATGTCTTTGGAGTGTGGGAGGAAACTGGAGTACCTGGAGGAAACCCATGCAGATACAAGAACACGCAAACTCCAGGCAGGTGGTGCCGTGGTTGGGATTCAAACCGATCACCTTAGAGCTGCCAGGTGGAATTGCTAACCATTTAGCCACTGTGCTGCCCACTTATACACGAGGATATACAGTATAACAGATTTAAAGGTTAGGAAAGCTAGTAGTATCCCCCAATATCTTGACCCTCGCCCCTCCCTTCTCACTTTTTTTTTTTAAACAATAATGACTATTAAAATGTAATAACATTAAAATAATAATGACTAATGAGCTGAAGCACGAGTGCCATTGTGGCTGCAGTGTTTACTAACCAAAGGAATAAAAGTAAAGCAGAACTCTACGCAAACAGCTAAATATAGATGAAATACATAAATGGGAGCTGATCTACCTGCCAAGGGATTTGTGTTCAAGTCCATCCGGTCTGAGATTTATACAGCCCTGCTGCTCAGCACAGCCCGGTCTGGATGAGCAGGAGACCTGAATTTTCCCTGCTGCAGTTTGGTAACTATTACAGAATCTCCAACGTCTTCCTTGTCACTGGACAGTAAAAGCATAAGCTGCAGGCTGATGAGCTCATCTCTCACTCTGCTCTCCCATTCTATCAGCATGCTCTTCGCACTGCAGCACAACTGATTCGCTCCTTATGCTGCCCTAATCCCTCCCTTTCACAATCTGAGAACTAATGTAAAGGACTGCAGGAGACTTTATACCCGTGTCTAATTCAGGTACCACTTGCATTTAAAAGACACATGAAAGGATATATTGAAGTTAAACTCTTGGGAGCTACCCTTTCCTTCAGGGTTGTGGACAGGCCTTCACCATCTTATCATCTCCAGCTGACCAAGAAAGACTAGAAAAATTGAACTTTATTGCATTAGCTGTGTCAGTAAAGTTTTTTTACATATAATGATGAGGCCTGGAAAAGCCTGAAATCGCAGTAGTGTGTATTGGATGGTGGGAAGGCACTGTGGTTCCCTAAGGCAGCCTTTCTCAACCGTGGTTCCCTAAGGCAGCCTTTCTCAACCGTGGTTCCCTAAGGCAGCCTTTCTCAACCGTGGTTCCCTAAGGCAGCCTTTCTCATCCGTGGTTCCCTAAGGAAGCCTTTCTCATCCGTGGTTCCCTAAGGCAGCCTTTCTCATCCGTGGTTCCTTAAGGCAGCCTTTCTCATCCGTGGTTCCCTAAGGCAGCCTTTCTCATCCGTGGTTCCCTAAGGCAGCCTTTCTCATCCGTGGTTCCCTAAGGCAGCCTTTCTCATCCGTGGTTCCCTAAGGCAGCCTTTCTCATCCGTGGTTCCCTAAGGCAGCCTTTCTCATCCGTGGTTCCCTAAGGCAGCCTTTCTCAACCAGGGTGCCTTGAGGTTTCTTTAGGGGGACCTTGGCAAAATGTCTAAAAATTGCCCACAACAAGTATACAAGCCAGTGGGTGGAACAAGCCAGCCTTTTAGTTAAACAAAGCCACAGGTTTTTATTGTGCACCATTACGACCTTCTATCCAGCGGCTTCCTGACAACCAATAACATCATCAGTTGATAAGGAGGATGTCGGTTTTCTGCACACCCTCCCCGCCCCTCTCCATCAGTGCGCTGGGGCCACATTAGCTGAGTGATGGAGAAAAACTGAGGGAGAGGAGAAACATTGGCATACCAGCGTGCAAAAGTGTATTTGCTTTGGAAGAATAAATCACTTCTAATGTCGGGTGTCCTACATGTGTGGATGTTGCTGCGTTATTTAAAAATATCAGAATAGTTTTTCAAATTTTAGAATGGGGTGCCCTTTAAAAATTATGGCGTCTTGAGGCACCCCATTTTACAATGGGGTGCCTCAAGACTGTCCATAATTTTAAAGGGTGCCATGACTGGAAAAAGGTTGAGAAACACAGGTCTAAGGAATCGGAGAGGGGGTGGTAATCCTATTTTTCTGAACTGTGACTGTTGTCTCTATTTCACTGCCATTTACCCAACATCCGCTTTTCCTATTTGGCATATTTGTGTCCCTTCCAGCAAGCCGCTGGTTTGGTGGTGCCCTGAACGGCTTGTGACTCTTGTCTTTTTTTTCAGCGTGATTCAGGCATGAGACAGAGCCGAAAGAGAAATGAAACGGAAAGAGAGGACAGTCATGGTGCGTTGGTGCCGTGGAGCCAGACGCAGGACAGTAATAGAGAAAATATGCACTCTTGTAATCTGAGGTTTCACTTAAAGCCCTCTGAGCCTTCCACGGCTCTACTCTTCTGCTCATGTGCTCAGTCCTTTGGCACTGAACAGGTTTTATTATATTAGAGGATGAGCTATGTATAACGCTGTGCAGATGTACCCCGTTCTCTAGCCTCGGCACGGCTTCCACGACCCCCCAGAATTCCGGAAAAAGTCATTGTGTTATTAACATATTGACGATCAGGCTTGGGAGCTTGGAAAGCAGCTTGAAGTCTGCATCTGCTTTTGTGATAGAGCAACCCAGTGAAAGCAAAGCTAGCACTAAGCCCGCTTATTCTGCTTGCGGTAGGTTCGTTCTCGCCGCTTTAGCCTTACATCTGTTCCAAGGACTTCCTGTGGCTTTTTGATAAAGTCACGTGGCTGGAACTGCAGACAGTCTGAGAAGCATTTGGAGCGTCTCGTTTTTTTGTACCTCTGTCCAAACCGCTGACTTATCCTTCTGCTTTTAGCTCACGCAATGTTCTGCTCTGCCTGTCGATGGTGCGTTTGTTTTTCTTTTTATCGTCTCTGGGTTGCAAAAGCGAATACGGCTCCAACTGGAAGAGGCGAGCGGGAGTCATCAAAGCTGGATTCCTACAAAGTTTATACACTTACCAGAGGCAAAACTTCCTCATTATAGAGAGTGGTGGAGGAAAACAAGAGCACTTAAATCAGAGAGTGGTATATTTTGCATAAAAGCTATTTCACATGTTTTCTATGTTCTTTCTGAATGTTCCACTTCATGTTTGGCCAGGAGGGGGGCTATTTCCTATTAAAGTCCCTTCTAAATGTATTAAAGCCAAAATAAACTTGACGTTTTATTTAGCTAAATACATTCCAGTTGCACCAAAAACCAAAAGTGTGCAAAGTCTTGAAGAGTAGAAAAGCCTGTCTCCTGCCAGCATGCTGCAAATAAGAACCCTTGCTCTTTGTGTGCAAACAGTGGTCTCTCTGCAGAGGTCTGAAATGCCCCCTGCTGTGTTAGATCCAGGTGCACCAAAAACCAAAGGTGTGCAAAGTCTTAAAGAGTAGAAAAGCCTGTCTCCTGCCAGCATGTAGCAAATAACCCTTGCTCTTTGTGTGCAAACAGTGGTGTGACGGGAGTCACTTTGGGTGGGGGGCCCCTGTCTCAGCTCCCCATATCCCTCTTATGTGTAAGTCACCCTGTGCCTGTTAGGGGTACAGGGTGAAATGTCCTGCTATTGAGTAGACCTGTATAGGTGGGGTGGGGGTTGTTCATTGTTTAATGCCATGTGGTTGTCCCATTGTTCTATTGTGTGTCTTGCTTGGGAGCAAACTATTATGGGATGTATGTGTTTGTGTATTGGCTTGGTGGGGGATGTCTGCTTTGTGTCTCTTGTTACTAAATGTATTGCCCCGCCCTGTGTATATATCTTGTATCTGTGTTAAAATAAAGCAGTCTATTTCCCGTTTTTAATACAAGTCTGGTGCTGTCTAGTCTTGTATGGCCAGCGGTTGTGTCCGTGGATCTGTGTTTGGACAGGGAAGCGGGAGTCTAACGGAAATACCCTAGTGCAGTCGGGGTCCGGTTCCGTTACAAGTGGTCTCTCTGCAGAGGTCCAAAATGCTCCCCGCTGTATCAGATCTATATATAAAGAGACAAAAAGAGGGCACACGGGCCTAGTGCATTACCTTTAAAATTGAGGTTTATTTATAAAAAATAAAATACTCCCAAGAGAAATAAAATCAAATGGAAAGCATGTCACGAGGGATGCAATGTGGTCCAAAACCCCTGAAGGTGGTCTGGTGGGGGACTGTAGACCTCTTGATAGCTGGTGGCTGACATGTTTTCGAGGTAGTACCTCTTCCTCAGAGCCCTGGGGTCAGAGGTCTACAGTCCCCCACCAGACCACCTTCAGGGGTTTTGGACCACATTGCATCCCTTGTGACATGTTTTCTGTTTGATTTTATTTCTCTTGTGAGTATTTTACTTTTTATAAATCTCATTTTTAAAGGTAATGCACTAGGCTCGTGCGCCCTCTTTATGTCTCTTTATATACAGTTTTCTTTGGATTTCCCTGGTCCGTTGAGGGCAGCAAGGCTTGCATTCCTTTCATACACATGTGGGGATATTGACATTGTGGAGTCCACTGTCCAGTGCAGGAGCTCAAGCATTCCGTTGCTTTTTTACTTCTTTCCAGATTGTGTCAGATCTATGGCTCTGCAATCGCCAAAGCTAATGGTCCCTGCTGATTAGAAGACTCTAACTCTGACTCAGCGGGGGCATGTCGCACCTCTTCACAGAGACCACTGCCCTCACCCAGAAGGCAGAGTTCCTTCTCTTCAGCTGCTGGCTTGGGACAGGCCTTTTACTACTCAGGTTGTGGCTGCTTTCTAAAGAAAACCAACTGTGAGACTTTGCACACCATTTGTTTTAATGCACCTTTAGCTCATTTAAACTTAAAGGCCAAATGCAAACTGGAACATTTTGAAAGAACATAGAAAACATGTGAAATAGCTTTTGCACAAAATGTCCCGCTTTAATTTAAGTGGTCTCATTTTCCTCCGCTACTCTCTATAATGAGGAGGTTTTGCCTCTGGTACAGTGTATAAATTTTATAGGAATTCAAGGAATGTATTTAGCTCATTAGCTCATTTAAACGAATGTTCAGTTGGGATTTAAAGTGAAAAATTAAATGGAACAGGGAATTATTCTACTGGTGACCATTGTCACTGGGACAGAGCATGAGAGGAAATCTGACATGGAATCTTCCTAGCATAAATCTGAGCACAGTGGCTAAGTTGCCAAAGACATGCTGGTAGGTGAATTGGCTCCTGTCTAAATTGTCCCTAGTATGTGTATGTATGAATGTGAGTTAGGGACCTTAGATTGTACTCCCCTTGAGGGTTAGGGACTGATGTGAATGTACAATATATATGTAAAATGATGGCGCTATAGAAGTACCTGAAATAAATAAAAATAGTGAGCATTATTCATATGGGACAGGAAATGAAGGAAGATGACCCCAGTGGAGATACAGACAGCCATGGGAGGAATCATGACGTCCTCAGCCTGCCCCTCCAACTCCAATCAGAGAAAGCTCTGCGTTCATTGATGGAATACAAAGCTTCTCATGAATGGCTGAACAGCACTCATCCATACTGTATTTTGTTCTGGGGTTGGATGGGAAGTCTGTGTCCTACTGCCAGAATACAGCATTGTACACTGTATGTAGTTGAGGCTACATACAGCGCGCCTAGCAAACAAACTTGTTGATGAAGGAAATAGTTTGGGCCAGCTTGCCCAAACAAACTCTTTAAAGTTAAAGGAAACCTGGACATAAGCCTTAAATCTTTCAATGAAAAGCAAAATTTTGCTTTCCTGGTTTTTTTTTCTTTCCAGCAGAAGTAACTTTGTATGTGGCAAAAGAGCCATTTGCTGCCATATTTTACTTTGCTTCCTACAGTGCATTGTAGACTCCTGAAATTTATCAGATGCGGAAGAGTGGATTCAAGGGAAACGATGGTGAAGCTCTATTGTGCATGCATGAGAGTTGCATTATCACAGACTGCGCTCAATGAAGGAGGAGGACATTGGCAGAAGAGGAGCTAATGATTGTGGAACAAGGCTGTCATTGGGGGATTGGGGCACTCATCAGTTTTAGCTCCACTTAAACATGAGCCTTTTGGATGCTCTGCATCCTCTTCTTCCAACAGTGCCTTCCCACTGATGAGCAACATACAGGTGATAATAAGAACAAATTGCAGACAGTCATTGTGAGCTATGCAGGTGGTGCAGTATGTACAATTGGCCTCACCCAGTCTAACCAGTGGAGCTTAATGTAGAGCAGAACTACAGATCTTTTAACCCACCCCCACCTTACCATTTCTGAACAACTAATTGCTATTTTACATATAAATAAATCCTTTTAAAAATCCTAATCTTAAAGTCCTCTTTTTACTTGGCTAAATATGGGGTCACATGATGCGATGGATTCCAAGTCTTCTCTCCACTGTAAAGAAGGCGGCTAATTTTTCGGGCGTCAGTTTCACTACCTGGTGAAGTGGACTCTCTTAATTGGCTTTCCAGCCATAGTTCTTTCAGGTTCCAGAAGACTGTACATTACAGGTGAAACTCGAAAAATATCGTGCAAAAGTTCATTTATTTCAGTAATGCAACTTAAAAGGTGAAACTAATATATGAGATAGACTCATTACATGCAAAGCAAGATAGTTCAAGCCGTGATTTGTCATCATTGTGATGATTATGGCTTACAGCTCATGAAAACCCCAAATCCACAATCTCAGAAAATGAGAATATTACATGCAATCAATAAAACAAGGATTGTATATAGAACAATATCAGACCTCTGAAAAGTAGAAGCATGCATATGTACTCAGTACTTGGTTTGGGCCTCTTTTGCAGCAATTACTGCCTCAATGCGGCGTGGCATGGAAGCTATCGGCCTGTGGCACTGCTGAGGTGTTATGGAAGACCAGGATGCTTCAATAGTGGCCTTCAGCTCTTCTGCATTGTTCGGTCTCATGTCTCTCATCTTTCTCTTGGCAATGCCCCATAGATTCTCTATGGGGTTCAGGTCAGGCGAGTTTGCTGGCCAATCAAGCCCAGTAATCCCACGGTCATTGAACCAAGTTTTGGTGCTTTTGGCAGTGTGGGCAGGTGCCAAGTCCTGCTGGAAAATGAAGTCAGCATCCCCATAAAGCTCATCTGTGGAAGGAAGCATGAAGTGCTCCAAAATCTCCTGGTAGACGGCTGCGTTGACCCTGGACTTAATGAAGCACAGTGGACCAACACCAGCAGAAGACATGGCTCCCAAATCAACACAGACTTTGGAAACTTCACACTTGTCTTCAAGCATCTTGCAGTGTGCACCTCTCCATTCTTCCTCCATACTCAGGGTCCTTGGGCCTCTCCATTCTTCCTCCATACTCGGGGTCCTTGGTTTCCAAATGAGATGCAAAAGTTGCTCTCATCAGAAAAGAGGTCTTTGGACCACTGAGCAACAGACCAGGTCTGTTTTTCTTTAGCCCGGGTAAGACGCTTCTGACATTGTTTGTTGTTCAGGAGCGGCTTGACAAGAGGAATACGACATTTGAAGCCCATGTCCAGGATCCGTCTGTGTGTGGTGGCTCTTGATGCACTGACTCCAGCCTCAGTCCACTCCTTGTGAAAGTCCCCAACATTTTTGAATGGCCTTTTCCTGACAATCCTCTCCAGGCTGCGGTCATCCCTGCTGCTTGTGTACCTTTTTCTTCCACACTTTTCCCTTCTACATAACTTTCTTTTAATGTGCATTGATACAGCACTTTGGGAACATCCAACTTCTTTTGCAATTACGTTTTGAGGCTTTCCCTCCTTATGGAGGGTGTCAATGATGGTTTTCTGCACAACTGTCAGGTCAGCAGTCTTTCCCATGATTGTGATTCCTACTGAACCAGACTGAGAGACCATTTAAAGGCTCAGGAACCCTTTGCAGGTGTTATGGCTTAATTAGCTGATTAGAGTGGGACACTTTGAGCCGAGAATATTGCACCTTTTCACAATATTCTCATTTTTTGAGATTGTGGATTTGGGGTTTTCATGAGCTGTAAGCCATAATCATCGCAATGATGACAAATCACAGCTTAAACTATCTTGCTTTGCATGTAATGAGTCTATCTCATTAGTTTCACCTTTTAAGTTGCATTATTGAAATAAATGAACTTTTGCACGATATTGTAATTTTTCAAGTTTCACCTGTATGATGATGTCACCAAGAGGTGACTAGTCATTACTGCTGTAAGCGATGCTAGCACTGGACATGGACAACAGAGTTCAGTTAGCAAAAAGGTCTTCAGAAGATCTGTGTTTTTAAAAGCTAGTGAATGGACGGGAATGAGGGGATGGATGGGGGTTTAGCTTCATTGAGAGATAGGCTTTAGAATGTTTTTTAGTAATAGCGGAACATTGAAAGGGGTAGGAGCACGCTGAAGGAAAAGCCGCAGGTGCAATTCCGACATGAGACACATAACTTTTTGGAATATTTGTGCTGTGCGATCTTTGCAGACACTCCTAGGCTTACCAGTCTAAGGGTTACAAAAAAGTTGTCCAAAAATGATTTTCCCAACAATGGCCAGAGTATTCCTACCATGGGGCTGGCACCATTCTGCTTAGTACATAAACATACATGCTTCTCCAAAACAATTATTCATATTTATACTACAACTGTCCTACAGAATGATCTTATATTGGACAGATCTAAGTAGACACAGAGGTGGCCACAACAGGGAGTTCCTACAAATCTTGGAAATTATGACACGGCAAGCTTTTAGAAAATGGGAGTCCTTTCAAAAATTATTTTCAGGTATATCACTGTAATAATGCAGAATGTGCACTCACTGTTAATACACTGTCACATACCTTTAAATGCACCTGTGACAGCATTCAGTGTCAATTTGTTAATGAGTTATCTCCCATGTGTGTCTCCATATTGAGGCCGTTCCTCAAATCAGGCACCCTGCACCTCTCGTCTCACTACACACACAGAAGACGGACACTGGTGCCCTTCACTCACCAACCACTTCAAACTGCTGGCCGAGACTTGTGAGGTTTTATAGCTGCAGGTTACAGATCCCGGGCTTAGTGGATTGGCACTGGGTTAAAAGAGCCTTTCATTCTAGGACTGCTCCTTCCAATCTGCCTGTGATCAAACGCTATTACCTTTTACTGTTTGACAGCGTGCATGAGGTGAGCTTAATACTTGGCCGAGGCCGTGTCCACATCACTAGGACTGTGTAACCAAACCTCTTAGCTCTACTTCATCAACGTCGCTGGACATTATCAAAGGTTTCCAAGCTGCCCTGTCAGTCTGACACAAAATAACCACTTTGTTCTTTCTGCCATAGACAGTGGCATCCTTTTGGATTAGATGAGCTACAGAAAAAAAAAGAAATGAAAAAGTAATGGCTTGTTTTTCTTGAAAGGTGTGTCTGGGCAAAATTTTAAAAAACACTTAGTACATCTCTGACCACAAGTGCATTTTCCCATGTTTTAGCCTGTAAAAAAAAAAAAGAAAACTGCAAAATACCTGTTGACCTGTCAGAACTCCAGTGAGTACCTAACTTCATGTGGTTAGCTGCTTCTGCCGCATTAAAATTCCAAGCGGTATTGTCCATCCTCCTGGAGTTCTTCTCAACTGGACTACAGACTGGGGCTGTTAGAAATTAGATTTGTGAGACCCTGCAGAGGTTTCCAGCAATTGGTTGCTGACAGCTTCCCCATTGAAAGCAGTGGGTGGCTGACCGCTCCAACAGCTGACCATGGCCATTTGCATGTAATTGCTCAAGGGCAATTCCATGAGCAATTACAGTGGGGAAAGTAATTATTTAGTCCCCTGCAAATTTTGCACGTTTGCCCACTTACTGTATAAAGAAATTAAGGATCTATAAATGTTATAGGTGTATTTGTACTGATAGAGACAGAAAATCAACCAAAAATCCAGAAATAAACACGTGATACGAATGTTATAAATTGAGTTGCAGTTCAGTGAGTAAAATAAGTATTTGATCCCTGAGCAACCAACAATAATTCTGGCTCCCACAGACTGGATATGTGCTCATGTGGAACACAGATTAGTCCTGTCGATGTAAGAAGATGCTCCTAACGACACCTTGTTATGTGTATAAAAGATACCTGTCCACAGAATCTTTCTTCTATTCAAACCTCACCGTCCTTGGGCAAATGACCAAAAAGCTGTCAAAGGATGTCAGGGACAAGATTGTAGACCTGCACAAGGCTGGAATGGACTACAACACCATCAGCAAGAAGCTTGGTGAGAAGGAGAGACCTCTTGGAGTGATTATTTGGAAATGGAAGAAATACAAAATAACCATCAATCGCCCTCGATCTGGAGCTCCATGCAATATTTTGCCTCATAGGGTAAGGATGATCATAAGAAAAGTGAGGGATCAGCCCAGAACTACGCGGGAGGAGCTTGTGAATGATCTCAAGGCAGTTGGGACCACAGTCCCCAAACAAACCATTGGTAACACAATACACTGCCATGGACTGAAATCCTGCAGCACCTGCAAGGCCCCCCTTTTCAAGATGGCACATGTACAGGCCCATCTGAAGTTTGCCAATGAACATTTAAATGATTCTGAGAAGGATTGGGAGAAAGTACTGTGGTCATATGAGACCAAAATTGAGCTCTTTGACATTCACTCAACTCGTGTTTGGACGAAGAAAAATGCTGACTATTCTCCTAAGAAAACCATCCCTACAGTCGAGCACAGTGGAGGAAACATGCTTTGGGGATGTTTCTCTACTAAAGGTACAGACGGACTTTGCTGCATGGAGGTGGCATATATTGTAAAATCTTGGATGAGAACATTCATTGGGTCGTGAATGAGTCTTCCAGCATGACAATGACCCAAAACACACCGCCAAGGCAACAAAGGAGTGACTCAAGAAGAAGCACATTAAGGTCCTGGATGGCCTAGCCAGTCTCCAGACTTTAATCCTATAGAAAATTTGGAGTTGCCAAGTGACAGACAAGAAACCTTGAGGGTTTAGAGAAGATCTGTAAAGAAGAATGGACCAAAATCCCTCCAGAGATGTGTGCAAACTTGGTAACCAACTACAAGAAACATCTTACCTCTGTGCTTGCCAACAAGGGATTCTCCACCAAGTGCTAAGTCATGTTTTGCTGGAGGATCAAATTCGGTACTTATTTTACTCACTGAACTGCATCTCAATTTATAACATTTTGTATCGTGTTTTTTTCTGGATTTTTGGTTGATATTCTGTCTCTATCATTTAAAATACACCTACAGTGCCTTGAAAAGTATTCATACCCCTTTTAAATTTTCCACGTTTTGTCATGTCACAACCAAAAACGTAAATGTATTATATTGGCATATGCGATAGACCAACACAAAGTGGCACATAATTGTGAAGTGTAAGGAAAATGATAAATGGTTTTCAAAATTTTTTACAAATATCTAAAAAATGTGGTGTTCTTTTGTATTCAGCGCCCTTTACTCTGATACACCTAACTAAAATTTTGTGGAATGAATTGCCTTCAGAAGTCACCTAATTAGTAAATAGAATCCACCTGTGTGTAATTTAATCTCTGTATCATTACAGCTGTTCTGTGAAGCCCTCAGAGGTTTATTAGAGAACATTAATGAACAAACAGCATCATGAAGGCCAAGGAACACACCAGACAGGTTAGGGATAAAATTGTGGAGAAGTTTAAAGCAGGGTTAGGTTATAAAAGAAATATCCCAATCTCACGGAACACTGTTCAATCCATCATCCGAAAATGGAAAGAGTATGGCACAACTGCAAACCTACCAAGACTTGGCCGTCCACCTAAACTGACAGGCCGGGCAAGGAGAGCATTCCTCAACGAAGCAGCCAAGAGGCCCATGGTAACTCTGGAGGAGCTGCAGAGATCCACAGCTCAGGAGGGAGAATCTGTTCACAGGACAACTATTAGACGTGCACTCCACAAATCTGGCCTTTATGGAAAAGGGGCAAGACACAGCAAACATGTGGAAGAAGGTGCTCTGGTCAGAGGAGACCAAAATTGAACTTTTTGACCTAAAAAGGAAAACGCAATGTGTGGTGGAAAATTAAAACTGCACATACCCTGAACACACATTCCCTATCATTAAACATGGTGGTGGCAGCATCATGTTGTGGGGATGCTTTTCTTCAGCAGGGACAGGGAAGCTGGTCAGAGTTCATGAGAAGATGGATGGAGCCAAATACAGGACAATCTTAGAAGAAAACCTGTTAGAGTCTGCAAAAGACTTGAGACCGGGCCGGAGGTTCCCCTTCCAGCAGGACAACAACCCTAAACATACAGCCAGAGATACAATGGAATGGTTTAGATCAAAGCATATTCATGTGTTAGAATGGCCAGTCACAGTCCAGACCTAAATCCAATGGAGAATCTGTGGCAAGACTTGAAAATTGCTGTTCCCAGACGCTCTCCATCCAATCTGACAGAGCTTGAGCTATTTTGCAAAGAAGAATGGCCAGAAATGTCCCTCTCTAGATGTGCAAAGCTGGGAGAGACATCCCCAAAAATACTTGCAGCTGGAATTGCAGAGAAAGGTGGTCCTACAAAGTATTGACTCCGGGGGGCTGAATACAAATGCATTCCACACTCTTCAGATATTTATTGGTAAAGAATTTTCAAAACCATTTATCATTTTCCTTCTACTTCACAATTATGTGCCACTTTGTTTTAGTCTATCACATAAAATCCCCAAAAAAATTTACAGTTTTGGTTGTGACTTGACAAAATGTGGAAATTTTCATGGAGTATGAATACTTTTTCAAGGCAATGTATGATAAAAAAATTATAGACCCCTCTTTTTTTTTGTAAGCTGGAAAACTTACAAAATCTTCAGGGGATCAAATAATTATTTTCCTCACTGTACATGTGTGTGTCCGCAATTAACTGCAGAAACTTGCAGCCTTCTCTGGCTTTCAACAGGGCTCCTGCCTGCAGCTAATCACCGGGAACCCCTGCTCAGTCTCCTGCGTGTAATTGCTAACAGCCCCATTCGCAAGCGCTAAAGGGCCTGTATGTTATGTTTTTTTGTTGTCCATCTGGGGAGAACTCTCAGAGGGCCACCAACACTGATTAGGATTTCAGTGCAGCAAAGGAAGTGCAGTCGGCTCACTACAGGAAGCTAGCTGGATTTCATAAAGTTGATGACAAGGTCTCTTTAAGATCTTTGCCGAGTTTCCAGAACCATCTCATATGAAAGTTGGTAGCTCTTTGCTGTGAGGGAGAAAGGAGGGGCCCCATTATGTTTGATTCCCAAGGAAGAGCCATTGTCACATTATTCTGAATGGTTGGCTCTCATGTTATGTTGGCTGCGCCTTCACTGACAATACAATATTCTACAGAGACGCATCACTCAGCACGGCTATGATAGCGCCATTGTCTACACTGGGAGTTTTCATGATCAGAGTATTGAATTACTTTCCAGTGTTTGTAGTGTAGGTGGTGAACAGCTATAGCTGGGACCTATTAGAGCAATCATCACACATTAACCAGTCCTCCAAGCTCTCTCCCATTCACTGAATGGCTTTTAACATTACACAATGCTGTTTTTTTCTTTTTTTTCTGCAAGCACTGTCGGCTCTATAGAATTCAAAGGCTTTCATCCATTGTTTCTGAATGTAAGGACAATTTTCTCTTATCAGAAGTAGAAAATGTAAGTCTGTGATCTGTAGACTGGATGAGATGAGCCGAGGTGATTGAACTTCAGATACACACACCTGCCTCCTACACTGAAGAAGACCTCCTGTGTCCATTTAAGGTGGACCTATCATAATAATCGGCAATTGAGACCAAATGGTGCAGACCTTCCAAGAACACATTAAAATTGTATTTTACATTTTTGCCTTTGGTTAAAGTACAGCAAAATCTTTTTTTTTTTTTGCTCCCATTGGTGGGATTTCACTTAATTTCCTTCCCAGGAGAAACAACCGGAAGTGAGAAGAAATCTCTGCATAGTGAAGGGAAATCCCATCTTTGACAGTTGTCATAAGAACAGGTGTCCCCACTGGAAGATTTCCCTTCACCTTCTGTTCTGGGGACAACCAGTGATAAGCTAGGGCATGTTCATACTAGAATTCAAACCCACACGTGGTAGGGTGCCACGAAGTTGTAAGTTATACAGGCCAGTCCTCTGCAGCTGGGGCATTCTCCACCGCACAGCCATGTGTATATACACCCCTTGTATAATATAATGTTCTGTACTGGTAACAATGGTCACAAGGACATGTAGAGAGCAACATGGACAACAATTGAAAAAAACTAAGCGGTTCTAACCCTTCCCTATCAGGGGCGGACTGACAACTCATGGGGCCCCCCGGGCAATAGGGGATCATGGGGCCCGTGTCCTCGGCCACACCCAAAAAAACCTATGAAAAAGTCAATGAAAGGTACCAGGCAGGGGCGGACTGAAAACTCATGGGGCCCCCTGGCAATAGGGGATCATGGGGCCCCTGTGTCCTTGCCCAAACTCAAAAAAGCCTATGAAAAAGGTACCAGGGGCATCTCATGGGGCCCTCTACTGACCCCGGGCCCTCGGGCAGTGCCCGAGTTTCCAAATGGTCAGTCCGCCCCTGTTCCCTATACAAAACTGGAAACATATTTAGGGTTTAAATGCACTAATGTTGGCCATACATGATTCCTCCATATGCACAAACTGAGTGAATGGATGTATCCTCCCTGCTGAACCTGCAAGTTTCAATCCATCTATGGCCAGCTTTAGGGTTTACATAATCTTATCACTAATATTTGTATCTCGGGTCGTTCAGCTGCTGCACAGCTATAACAAACGCAAAGGAGCAACAGCTTGTAACCTTCCACCTGGAAATGCACTTAAAGGGCACCAAAAATATTGTCAGTATTTTTCATTCTTATTTCATATTCCTTTATAATATATTTTTTCTACATTTGAATGTAGGCCATGCTGCCCAGAAAAAGTGACAACTACAGAGGTTGAGATCAATTTTAAAAAAAATGCTCGGGGTACTTACTACTGTCATCGCTCCTTCAGCATTCCCCACCATGTTATAGTTTGTCCAACACGTGTTACATGGGGAGATTTACTAAAACTGCGGCACTCAGAATCTGGTGCAGCTGTACATGGTAACCAATCCGCTTTTAACTTCAGCTCATTCAATTAAGTTTTAGCAATAAAACCTGGAAGCTGACTGATTTCTGTTTTTAGTAAATAAAAGTAAAGAAATAAGTGAGCGCTTTTAGAGTTAGAGCAGCTGGGCACATAGGATAACCAAAAAATCCTCACATAAACGTATAAATAAAGTGAAGCGCTAAAATAAAACATAAAAAACAAATGCATAAAAATATGTCACAATAAATAAACATTGTTTAAAGAAGTCCCAACAAAGGTAACTTGCAGTATAAATGCACACTAACCAGATGTGCACATTAAATGTGCAGTGTAGTAATCATTAGGCTCGTGGAGTGATCATCGGAATGGAAATTATAAAGATGTTCCCCTGATCAAAAAAAGTTCCTCAGATGGTGCAGAGCTGAGCAGGAGAAATTCCACTTGGTGATGGGACGGAACGGGCGTTGCTCCACCAAAAGAGCACGACTCCTACACTGGGCAAAACGATCTCTGGGAAAAAATGCTCAAAACAAAAAGATACCCATAGTGAAGTATTGCTAAATTATACATATTTATTGAAGGCCGAGTAACAAGGTGGATGCATCCAATAAGAATAAATGATTGCAGAAAGGTCTAACCGTCCTATCAAATGTAGTGGCCGCCGGAGCTCCACGATGCTCCGACGGCGTGACGTCACGGCGTGCGTAGGCTCCTCCTTACGCGTTACGTGCCAAGCACATCCTCAGAGAAAGAACCAATGGGTAATTTAGTAAATAACCCGTCTCTTTTGCAGGATGGTTTTTAGGATGGAAAATGTAACATGTTCCCGCTTCTGCACCAGCTTGGCAGTCTGAGCCTTCTGTGTGACAACAATACAGGGAGAAGTTTCCCATACCAGCAATCACTTTTTGAAAAGAGTGCCAACATGCAAGGCTCCGCCCACATGGCTGTGTCATTCATTTACAGAGTTCTGTGAATTAACAGACTACAAGTACCAACATCTTTTGCAGATGTCGGCTTGTAGTTCTCAACTACCAGGGCACTGTTGAGCGGTGTGGTAATCCATTGATTCTTCCTGTCGTATAACTCCTGCCCGTATGATGTACTAGCAGACCGCTTACTCTGACAGTCTGCAAGAGTCCTTCATGGCATCAGCGATCTGGTGATTGCTGGTGCAATGCTTTACAGGCTCCTTTAAAAAAAAAATAGTGAATGTACATTTTTTTAACTGCAAAAAATGTGCTTTTTTTTTTTTTTTTCTTTAACCTCCCTGGCGGTATTCCCGAGTGTAGCTCGGGGTAAAGTTTCAGTACCAAAAGCGGTAACCCCGAGCTACACTCGGGCTTACCATGCGGCGTTGCTCAGGGATTCCCTGCAGCGCTTACCTTGTCCTTCACTCCCGCGATGTGTCCCCTGCAGCGTCCCCGGCCATCTCTGGCCGATGCCGGCATCTGGCTTCCGTGTTCCGGTCCCTGTGACCTCGGGACCTACGGGGGCCGGAACCGGCGGCAAATTTCATTTTTTTAAAAATGATTATTACATAGTAACACATTGCTGTTTCAAAACATTTCACATACATTTTGTCCCGAGTGCTTTGTCCTGTCCCCTGCCTGCATTTTTACTGTTCTTTCTGCCTGGAAACTGAGAAACGTCCATGGCGTCCAAAAAGCGTCCCTTTAGGTCAAAAGTGGTTTTAGACCGGCTAGAGAACAGCGATAGTAAATCAGAACCACTTGCAGAATTGAGTGATAATGATTCGTGGGGGAAATTCATCATCAGACACTGAAAACGATTCTGCGACTTTGCTCAGTGATGTCCGATCTTGGCACTATTTTTCAAATTTCAGTGTTTTTGGTTTGATTATATTATTGAATTAAATGTATTATTATTATATTATTATTTTTTATGATTATTTATTAAATTATAATTTATGATTTCGTGTTTCAAATTTTATCATACCCGGGATGTTTACTAGACTCTTGTTCGGACAGATTTCAGTGAGTTATTCCTAAATGACAGGCCTACAATAAAAAAAATACATATTTCCATGCAAAACAATGGTACCACTTTCAGCACCAAAAATCTGAAATAATCATACCGCTAGGGAAGTTAAAGGTGAACTTTATCCTTTTAAGGTAGTTGGTAGTATTGTGGAAGATGTTTTATAGCTTATCCAAGGAACTTCTTCAGTTCTAATGAGTGGAAGGTAGCACAGACCTCTTAATCCAATCACCACAGGATGTGTCAAGGCAGATGATGATTATCCAAGAACAGGCTGGGAGGTGTGAAAATTGTGGAACCACCTTGTTCTAGTTAAGTAATTCCATTCTTGTTGTCAGGGGGTCTGCATTGGTGATGATCATTTGATTCACATGGCTGAAGGTGTCGATTGTTTTCATATTGCTGGGGTAGAGATGGCAAAAAAGCAACCAACATCTGCCTTGACACATTCCCTGGTGTTTGGATTAAGGTGTCTGAGCTTCCTGTGTGGATGTAAATACTAGAGGATCTTCCTGACACTCATTAGAACTGTGGCTTAAATAAGTTATTTCGTCAACATTACAGAACAAGTCCAGTTGAATGTGACCAACTGCTACTATAGGAACTGGATATATGAGAACCTTCACAGACATATGAAGCCAGGCTTTTTGTACATGTCTAGTGTAATACGGTTTTGCAGTCGGTCCTTTTATCATTTGTGGACTTTGCTTTGGAGCTGGAATGAGCTCCTGACCAGTGTGAGCACCTAACAGCCAAAGATGTGAGTCGGTAAAGGACCTGGGAGTAGCACTTACCTTTTTATAAGCTCTGCAGTGAGCAATAAACTAACATCTTGAATCAAGAAGAAAAATTGTGAAGTTGGGGGAAACTACAGCAAAGTTGTAGAGAGAAATCAGATTTTTCCTGCCACGTTCGATCATGGTCATTTCTATTCCATTATTCAGCCAGTTCTGCAGAGACCTGTCCAATTTCAATCCATCTCTGGCCAGTCCTGTTCGAGAGCAGTCAATCTATTGGCTCCAGCTAACTTCTCAGTTGTCAAAATACAATGACACAGGGAGGAGGGTTCCCAGATCCACCTTAGATGTGTGGGTGGGAGAGTCGGTTAAGGTTTTTTTTTTCTTTCAGCCCACATATGGCTGGCTTTAAAGTTGTCTATTGAATTGGAACTATTTTTTCAAGTCATATTCCAGGACAGCACATCACAGGTTCCTCCACTGTGCTGTCCTGGAATATTCCTGGAAGTAGAGTTACCAGATGACTAACTTAATTTTCGTGTTCCGTTTTGCTGAATTCTACAATAACCTGTCTTGTTTTTCTGCAGAAATTTCCTGAGCTGAAGTTCAAATACGTGGAAGAAGAGCAGCCCGAGGAATTTTTCATCCCCTATGTCTGGTCCTTAGTATATAACTCTGGGGTCGGCCTGTACTGGAACCCCCAGGACATTCAGCTCTTCACTATGGATTCCGGTTGATCAGTTTGCTGCAAATACACATAGCTCTTTATCTGATGGCTCGGCTAATGGAGAGAGAGCCATTGACCTTCACTGCTCTGCTCTCCCCCACCAATCCTCTATAATGTGTGGAAACCTCTGATGGCCTCCAGGCTTGTGGAGTTATGTCCTAAGGTTGTACGCAGTTTGTGACTGTTTATAATGCTTCCATCAGGGGCGCTTACATCACAACCAACCTTACCTGTTCACTTCATTAGTTTTCCTTTATTATAATTAATGGTTGATGCAAATAAATATATTTCTATTTCAGTGGAAGGGGGAATATTTTAAACATATCTATTTAGTTTACTTTGGGTTAATAAAGCTGTGAAATGAATGGCTTGCATGTCAGTAATAGCTTCCAAATGGAAGTAAATCTAGCATTTTCATGAGTTATCTTCAGTCAGGTTTCAGTTACGAAATATTTCTATCCATGTGACCACCATTGATTCAGAATTTGCCTTTCAGTCCAGTGTATCCATTATCCAGATAGGGCATCATAACCTCCTATGACATGACAGTGAACATTTACTATGTTGACAGGCAAAGCAACAAGTTCAATTACCTTGGCCCTCTTCAGCAGAAGATACCTTCTGTTCCTGGGTTACATCACTGATTGATCCTACACAGGATGAGTCACTTGCTCCTTCATATCCTAATTTATAGGGTGATTTCTTTGACTCCTAGTGTTCAACAGAGTGGTGGTGGAACAAAGGAAAAGTTTGTATTTTTTTGCCAAAGCCCCTAAACTCCACTCAATCAAAGCCTATGTGTCCTCTCCTGAATGCAGAAGAATCACATTCAAGGAGGATCGTTTTGACGTTTTGGGCATTTATTCATTTCAGTGGAAAGTACTCTGGCCAATGAAATGACTAAACTTCCAAGTGCTTAATGCGGTATTTCGTTTACACACATTTTTGCCCTGTTTAGCGGTTTTCTGCTGCCACATCTAGGAGAGTTCCAGCGTATATGTAGCCTTTCCTTACCTCCATGGAGTTACTGCTCTGTCGGTTTCACTTCCTGTTCTACGGGTGGCAATACTTATCGCCCTGGTTTACAATGCTGTGGTGGCTTTGTCACCTTTCTGTGGGCATTCCCCTTATGGGAGTGCAGCACTGATACACAGTACCTGCAAGTCTTTCTGTATTGAGCTTCTATCACACAGCCCACATCTTACATCTATGGGGCCTGAAACATCCTCTAATCCCAGAGGAGGATCTAGGTCAGCTTCCATATCTGGAAGTGAGGAGCACCTGTGGGCTCTCACCACCTTCCACCATGACTGTGCACCATATGTGACCACTTGAAATCATTAAAAAAAACTGGTAATAAGTGAAATTTGTATTATATGCCTGCCCTATACCCTGTTTGATTCTTAACACCTGGCTCTACATTCTACTTTCTGGCTCCAGGAGGCCCTTGAAACACGTGAGAATAGAAAATTGGAGCAGATTTGTTATTTATGGTACAGGCCCTGGCTCCTTGAGGCCCTTGAAACACATGTGAGAATAGAAAATTGGAGCAGATCTGGTATTTCTGGTACAGGCCCTAGGACTGCCATTGTAATCCTTGCTTCACTGTCCTAGTAAATGACTTGCATAGAACGAGCATACAGCCAGTGAAGCCCCAAAAGACCAAACTGTACGCCAGGGGTCTCCAAAGTTTCAAAACAAAGGGCCCAAATTACTGCCTTTCAAACTTGGTGGGGGCCAGGCTGTGGCCAATGGGAGTAGAAAATGCCCCGGCATTGGTGGAAGTAATTAATGCCATAGGCTTGGTGATGAGTGAGAATAGAAAAAGTACGTTATTGCTGTCAGTGGGAGAATTTGTTCCTCATCTTTGGTGTCAGTGGGAGTAATAGTAACCCATTGGTGGTGTCAGGGAGGAATAGTGCTCCCTCTTTGGTCTCAGCAGAAGGAACAGTGTCTCTTATCAGTGGAAGGATAAGTGCTCAGAGGGCCAGTTAAAAGCCAGCAAAGGGCAACATCTGGCATGCTGTCCACAGTTTGGAGATCCCTGCCCTATGCCAATCGCTCACTTGGTAGTGAAGCAAGGATAGCCACTATGGAGAGTGAACTTTTTGCGAAATATTAACTGTCATATTTCTATCGGCAGGTTCCCTGTAGAGCTGGTCCATCCATATCTGACATTGAGGCTTTGCCATACATTAATCATTTTTTTCCTTTCAACCAGCAAGATGAACAAAAAAAAAATGATGCAATTTCCCCCTCGCTCACATTTGAAGTGGATGGGGGAATTACTCCCGCTGTGCTATTGTTCTGACAATGGGGAGCCTTAATTGACAGAATACATAGATTATTCTTGCAGGCTATATCTGGGAAGAACCCAACAGGCTGGTTGTACACAAGTTGATTGATTTATCAACTCTTGTACAACCATCCCTACCCATACATGGATAGAAATTTGCCCAGTCCTTGTTGAAGCAGCCGAATTTCGATCCATGTATGGCTGCCCTAAAGCCCAACTCCAGTAAAAATGTTTTAATTATTTTAGGATAGACCACAGGAGGGTTAAAACCTCTGTCAGATATTGCCATCAGTGGCCCTTTTAAGGAAATTTTGACCTGATAGCCGGCAGCCTTTGCTGTAGATACGTATTTTCTCTGCCCTTGCCAAGTGAAGCCCTTTACAATACTCGGTACTTCGGAGTATAACAGAGCATGTGATCCTTCTTCCTTCCTCCCATGAGGCAGTAATAGGGGACTGAGTGGATAGCTGGCAAGCCTAAACACTGTTGTAGGGCAGACACCCTCCATGTGTGTCTGACCTTACACTTGGCTTTTTTTTTTACTAGGAAATGCCAGCAGGCAGATGGGATGGTAGATAAGCTTTTAAGAGAACCTGTTACTTTTTCTAGAAAGAGCAAAATGTAGGTTTTCTTTAAGTTGTAATTCTGAATTTGGTAAACCTTTAGTAGTAACATAAAGTTCCTTTATATATTGCTTCCCATAAGTAGCCATCAGCTGTGTCAGCCATCTTTTTTTCTACTCTTCGTCTGCCTTGACAAGAGGGTGCGTGTGATGTCAGGTTTGTGTATCAGAAGTATTCCAGTTGGCCAAACCTTCCTCCTGACTACACAGATGCTCTTTATCTCTCTGCCCTGTCTTTACTGCTGGTCCCATTGGCATGTCTCTCCCTGCCCCCATCCTCCTGAAATTGTCTCCAAAGCTAGTGAAACTCCAGATCAAGTGACTGTCATCTCATGAACTGCCCAGGTCCACCAGTTAATCTTGATAACCTGAAATATTTTTCACATGAACACACTGTACATACCCTTTTCCCAAACTATTTTTAATTTACTTTTTTATTTTCTTTCAATTAAATGATGGTACTGCATTTTATCATTAAATATGTTTATTATGATTATGGGAAGTGGTGGTTTGTGTATATACATTCTATTTATTGTCATAGAAAGTCCATAATGATGTGCATATATGCATTTATTTCCAGTACCTCTGACCTCTCCTGTTCAATCACGGTGTGATCTGGTAATATTAATGGGCTTATAAGGGTTCAAAGCAGATCTCTACTCTCAGGAACAACATCTACATTGTGACCATCTTCCTTTAGTGATAATAAGACAGTTGGGAACAAATGTATCTTTGCTCTGTAATTCTTCCAGTTTTGTTACACTTCGGTGCCCCTGTTTTGGTCACCTGACTGACTTCCAAATTGGAGGAATTAATAAGAGAAAGGTGTATTTTTAACATTGGTCTTTTGTTCTAACATCACAAAGGGTGATAATTACAACAAAGAAGAGTTTGTCATAAATGCCATGGTGAAAGAAAGCCATGCTCCTGAATTTGAGACTTTCTGGTGTTTCTACACTCTTCTGGAGCGACAGCCTTCTATAGTGGTCAGAAGTGCTTGGTTCTACATAGGGAAATTTTCCAACTTGTTAAATTCTTCCCTCTGGGCAAGTCCAGATCCCTCACTCTGCTACATAGAGGAGTAAAGGGTGCATTGGCATCTAAGGCATGTGTCCACTTTCAGTACCAGGACTTAAATTGAAAGATCTTACTCATCAGCTTTAGTAAATCTATCTTAATGGTGGTGGCACTTTTCAGCTTTTGCCAAGTGCATGATTAATCATGTCTGCAAATCAGATGGTATCTTGGTTTGTGATTGGTCAATCCACCTTTGATCCATATGCTTGACATCACAGAAAGGACAGCGCACAGGAAGTACATGGTCTTGCAGCAACTGTGCATTGTCCCCATAGCTTGTAGACATCTGTCCTTTGCACCTATATGAGCTTGTTGGAATTCTCATTCCAAAATTTGGACTTCGCTTGCCTTCGCAGTCATGATAGCCTCCACTCTTCCAAAAGATTGTGGAGTGTGTCTGGGGGAATTGCCAGTTCAACCAAAAAAGCATTTTTGAGGTCAGGTTGGATGAGAAGACCTGGCTCACAAATAAGTTTTCAGTTCATCCCAAAGGTGTTTGGTAGGGTTGAGATCAGAGCTTTGTGCAGACCACTGAAGTTCCTTCACACCAAACTCATCAAACCATGTCTTTATGCAGCTGGATTTGTGCACAGAAATGATGGAACAAGAAAAAGCCTTCCCAAAACTGTTGACTTAAATGTCTTTGTACACCAGTACCCTTCACACACAACACCTGAACCTGTGGAAGGAGGAGATTGTCCACACACTTTTGGCCTAAAGTTGTGCATTTGTGTAAAGCCAGGTGCCATTTACCTAATCAAATGTAAAGTGTACTTGCACATTAGGGCCCCATGTCTGGCTGGAGATGGTTGTTCCAAAGAGTAGTTGGCAATCGTGGTAGGGCATCATAAAATTCCATGTTTACAGGAAGGAAAAAAGAATGAGATTTGCTGGTTCATCATCTTTATACTTCTGCACAAAATCATGTGACTGTAACTCACCAACTCCATGTTGACATTGAGTTATGAGTGACAGAGCATTATGGTAAAGCAACCACTCCATGTTTGTCAAAGTATCTGAGGATAGAACCGTCTCTAATAGTTTGTTACCCAGATTCTCATTTTTGATATACCAGTGAATTATGGGAGCACGAAAGGAGAGTGACGTGACCATTGGAGACTGAGGCAAAAAAAAAGATGCACGCATTTTACTCTTGGCTGTTTAGGACTTGTGACCGTTGCCACCACCAGAATTTGTACTCCGTGAAGGGAAAATCTCTCTCCCCAAATCTTTGTGTATGCTTTAAATACTGAAACTGAAGTGTTGACTATTTATTTTGGTCAGTTTCCTTGCCTGTCTTCATCATGTTTGTGTTTTCTTTTCTTTTTTTTCTCATGATAAAGATGCATTTGTGTTTAAGTTTTATATGCTTTCATGGACTGAAGTGTCAGCTTTTTATTGAATGATGTTTCACCTTCAGCAAGCACAAAATATGTACCGCTATGATCTAATATTATCCAACGCCCCTTCTGTCTGCTTCTCAGTATGATTCCAAAGAGAAATATCCCCTAAATTGTGAGCACTGCCATCTCTGTTCATGTTACAATATGAGTCAGGTTTACTCTGTAAAATACAATAAAATTATATTTCCAAACTCTGGTCTGTCCCTTGTGTTTAGTGTGAATGCATACTGTACATGACGAAATCAGCCAATTTGAATGTAGAAGATCTTTTTAAATTATGCAAATATAATACTCATATCATGACACACTTGATAGTGATAGCCAGTGATTTTATTAGGGAGCGCCCCTCTAAAATGGAACAATTACCGTTTGAATTGGGAAAAGAGACGTAGTTAATGTTAAAGGGACACAGTCAAATTAAAATCTATTTAAAGCCCAAATCTTTTTTTTTTTGTTTTTTTACTGTACATAGAGTAGGGCAGTTTTGGTCATATTGCTTAGAGAGCAGATTTCAAGTGCAGTCCTTGATATCATCGAAGGTGCGCACATAATGTTCAGTGTATATAATGCTACAAAAAATGGTCAGTGGCTGGTCATTACAGTAGATGGTCAGAGATTGCTGGCGTGCTACAAGAGATGGCCAAAAACTGCGGACATTCTACAGAAGATGGTAGAAGACTGCATACATGTTACGAGAGATGGTTAAAGACTGCAGACATGCTACAGGAGATGGGTAAAGAATGCAGACATGCTACAGGAGATGGGTAAAGAATGCAGACATGCTACAGGTATGGTTACAGACTAGAGATCTGCTAGGGGAGATGATTGGGAATGTAGACATGCTATAGGCCTGGTTGGAGACTGGGGACAATGTTGCAGGAGATGGTCCAAGACTGCAAACATGCTACAGGTGTAGATGGAAACTAGGAACCTGCTACAGCAGATGGTCAAAGACTGCAGACATACTGCAGTCATGGTTGGAAACTAGGGACATGCTACTGGAGATGGTGAGAGACTGCAGACATGCTACTGGTGTAGTTGGAAACTAGGAACATGCTACAAGAGATGGTCAAAGACTGCAAATATACTGCAGGCATGGTTGGAAACTAGGGACATGCTAGAGGAGATGGTCAGAGACTGCAGACATGCTACAGGCATGGTTGCAGACTAGACATGCTAGGTTAGATGGTTGGGAACATAGACATGCTACAGGCCTGGTTGGAGTTCATGGACATGCTAGACGAGATGGTCAGAGACTGCATACATGCTACAGGAATGGTTGCAGACTAGACATGCTAGGGTAGATGATTGGGAACGTGGACATGCTACAGGCATGGTTGACCATCTCATCTATCATGTCCCTGATCTCCAACCATGCCTGTAGCATGTCCATGTTCCCAATCATCTACCCTAGCATGTCTAGTCTGCAACCATTCCTGTAGCATGTATGCAGTCTCTGACCATCTCATCTATCATGTCCCTGATCTCCAGAGACTGCATACATGCTACAGGCATGGTTGGAGATCAGGGACATGATAGAGGAGATGGTTGAGACTTGAGACATACAGCAGGAGATGGTCAAGGACTGCAGACATAATGCAGGCATAGTTGGAAACTAGGGACATGCTAGAGGAGATGGTCAGAGACTGCAGAAATGCTACAGGAATGGTTGCAGACTAGACATGCTAGATGGCTGGGAACATAGGCATGCTACAGGCATGGTTGGAGATCAGGGACATGATAGAGGAGATGGTTGAGACTGCAGACATGCTAAAGACATGAGGAGACTAGGAACAATGCTAAAGGAGATGATCAGAGGCTGCAGACATGCTACAGTTGTAGTTGGAGACATACTGCAGGAGAATGAGGACATTGGACTGCCAGTGATCACTGCCATTACTGATCCTTTACAAATCAATGCGTTTTACAGTCCCCTTAAACAATTCTTGGCTCCACCTTTAGTATTTCTCTCAGCAAGATCCAATAGAAAAGGTCAGAGAAAAAAATACACAGAACAAAGAACGGGTAGCACTGAAAAAGTAACAAAGTGTGACGTAAATCAAATTATTTAGCTGGTAGAGAGTGGTTTATATAATATTTTCCTTCGCTGTCCTGAGCAAAAACCTTGGAAAGGAAAACATTTGATTACTGGCTGCTGGGGCCTGAGGGCTGCAGGTTAGGCATCAGGGGAATCAGGAACAGTTACAATCTCAGTTTTTTTGTCATCTGTTTCCCAATTTTTTTTGCATGCTTTGAGGTTCCCACTTAGTTAATGTGATGCCCTAACATAATATGTGTCAATGCAAGAAAAAAAAAAATGCACATTAACAGGCCGTGAATGTTTTTGGGTCCTGTAGGCAAAATCTCTTCCTTGAAAGCTGGGCTAGCTAGTGGTACTGGTAAAAATACAGTATATCTCTGCAATACATGCACATTTCCCTATGTTTAGTCCTAATGACCCTGCAAATACAGAAAAATACCTGTTGATCTGATCTGCCCAAAATATACTCTGCTCCTAATTCCTTCTGTAATAGGGTGACAACGTACAGCATTGTGGTGTCAGCCCTGCCCAGTTTTTTGTTTTTTTTTTGTTTTTTGCTAAATTACCCAAAGCCTCCCATTCTCCTATCTGCACAACATAAAGGCTAATCATTCTGTAGTTCCAGAAAAAGGACTGCGAGGGAGGGCTCTCCTTGAGATAACACTGTGCTTGTGCAGGTTGTTTTTGTTTTGTGAATCTCAAACAGATATAACAAAATGCTTTCAATGTTATATTAAAAGACCAAAATAGAGCAGATTAGAGAGATCCATTGTTAGGTTACATACACTTTAATATTCTGGTTTGACTCAATGTAATACATTGAGTTACAGGATAAGAGAGACAACTGGAAACCAACAGTAGGTGTGTCTGAGAATCCATCTCCTGCATTATAAACAGCTAAGCAAACAGGGTTCCCAGATCACCAGCTTACAGACAAAAAGAAGTGAACGGATGGGGGTACTGCAGCTTGACAGGGTAGCCTATGCTCCCTATATGCACCCTCTAGTCTTCATTTTCAGATCTTCTGGGGTAAACCTTTTAAAGATGAATGGAATAAAGTGTTGCACTGTTTTCTTCTGTAACGCTAGTAGCTCTCTGATCCACTTTGCTCATTATGAGGAGTTGCCCTTTAATCCTGCCCCTCTCCCCCCCATGGAATATTTTGCATACTGTTACATTCTGACGGGTGTTCTCTACATGGTAGATGAAAAGAAAAGACATTCTCTCTCTCTCTCCCGCAGAACAGAACTCCGTGTGCTCCAGCCGCGCTGGGCCCAAGTGCTGACAGACAGTGCTTAAAATCCTCCCTCGTAATAATACTTCACATCGCCCAAAACACAAAACACATTTTAAAACCAAATGTGTGAACAAGATGAAAAGAAATGCCAGCATTATTGACAGAACAACAAACATATGTTCATAAAGCAATGGAAGACTTCTCTGGAAAGACATAGGGTGACTACCCAGGGTGATACAAGCGGTGCAGTCAGTTCCAATAAAATCGGGCCTGGGGTTATAGCATAGATAAGGCACAAAGCAAAAGCTTTCTAGTCATTCGATTTGGTGGCTGGATTCAATTTCCTTTTTCTTTCAGGCTTTTCCCTTTATTTTCACCTGGTAATACTGCGAGTAACACACTTCCAGTCCACGAGGGGGGCAACGCTCACTTATTTACAGTATCTATGGAAAAAAACCTGGTTGTCACCCAGGCTGAACATCACACCTGTCTTCCTCCTATCCATTATACGGTGGACTATCACCAGTCTACTGGACTTCCGGATCCAAATGTAGGAGTGAAGGGCAAGGAGCTTCTCAGGACTGTGTCAAGAATCAGGCCCATAATACTCAAATAGGTCAGTCAGGTTCAGTGCTTCTGGAGATTGGGATCTACCTGAACCTTTGCAAGGTCTGCACTATCTGACATACAATGGCTGACAAAGTCTGGACCGATTGTTCCTTCAGCAGGAGTTGTCCAAGTATCCCATGATGGTGATACCCTGATAGCAGAGCAAGGACTGGAAGTAATATGTTTGTGAAAACCCAAGGTGCTGCGAACAGGCTAAAGAGAAGGGCAGCATACTGGTAATATATCTTGCCCACAGAAAACACACGAAACATTGATGCCGAAGGAAGATGGGGATACACTAGTAGGAATCCTTGGTGTCCACAGAGGCCATAAGGTCGGAGGGAAGTGATAACTGAGCTAGAATATTTTATACAAAGTTTTTGAAATCTGAAGGAACCTGTTTAGAATCTTCAAATAAAAAAAAAAAGGGGGGGGGGGATTCCTTGGGGACAGTGAACAAGTTTGAGTAGAACCCTTGAACCCTCTCTGTGGGACAACACAAGGATCTGCCTGCTTTTGTGGGGAGGATGACAAGTTTCAAACAACAAAGAAAAATTTCCAGCTCAACTTGCCAGCCAGCCTGCAACAAACCAGATTGTCCTGTCGAACACTTAGTGTTAAAAACAGTTCATTTTGCACACACATGCAAATTCATGCGTAAGCTGCAGGTCCTCCTCATGGCACCCGAGTATTATCTGCAGTCCTAACTCTAACTTTGAGAGGCCTCCATAGTAAGAGCTCATATATAATAATGGATAGATTGAGGGTGGGTATACCTGGAGGGAGCCCATCCTACCTTAAAGGCACAGGGGTGCACTGGGTACCCAGCATATAGCACAATGGCAGCAAAGGTGACCAGTGCTCCCCCTCAACAAATTACCAACGGTACAAAGAAATGGCAACTGCCCCAACCTATAACTGGCCTTCACAGCAAAGAGCACATGGAAGGGAGACGCATGTCAGAAAAACAATAAAGAAAAAATCCCAGCTCAACCAACCAGCCAGCCTGCAACAAACCAAACTGTCCTTTCTAACAGTTTGCGTTAAAACAGGTGTTTCATTTACACACATTTGCAAATATGTGCATAAGCTGCAGAGCCACTTCATGGCGTCCCAATATTATCTATCAATTTTGAGAGCCTCCATAGTAGGAGCACATACATAATGATGAATAGATTGAGGGCAGGTATGCCTAGAGGGAGCCCATCCCTCCTTAAAGGCACAGGGGTGCACTGGGTACCCAGCATATAGCACAATGGCAGCAAAGGTGACCAGTGCTCCCCCTCAACAAATTACCAATGGTACAATCAAGGATGACAAGTTTAACAGCATGGAGTGGAGACCAAAACTTTTGTAGCCCCTGAAGATGACACTGAACCAAGACATCTGAAATGACCTAAACACAGCCACAAAAGCCAACAGTCCATCATAAGGCTACAAGTAAGAGCTCCAGATGATGGAGTACAGATACATCAGAATGGAGCCGGGGTTCCAAGCCATGTTTTTGGACCAGACTGCTAAGGTCTGACAGACAGAACAATGCCTTGAAGAGTAAGGTCCTTAAAACAGGGACATCCTCAATAGGGATCACTAAGGTTTTGTTGAGGCAGGAAATAGCTAGGTCCATGACTGCCCATTCCTTGAGGACCCCTTCCCCGATTAAAAGTTTTTCAGGAGTCCAGTCACTGTACAAGACAGGCACTAGGAGCTAATGTACAGGAAATATTGTGGCCACGTGAGGCATTTTTAAGAAACCTAGGCTGGTGACCTTTGGTTGGGTCAGTGCAGGCTTCTCCAAAACAAGAAGTGCACACCCATCAATAAGGACATATTCCTAAGCTTGGTAGAGATCCCCCTTTGCAGAATCCGCAAAATCAGGTGAGGGCCCTACCTCCTGTACAGAGAGCATCGAAGTTGTAAAAGAATAAACTGAGATGGACTCTGGAGGAGAGGCTGAGGGGGGTCCACTTGCCCTCCCGTACATTCCTAGACCTCTAACAGGGCTGAGAGGCCACCCATAAATGCAGACATAGTGCTGAGAATTCCTCTCTGAATGTGTGGCCCAGAGGGATCTAGGGAGACCTCTAAATAGGGCAGCAACTAGGGACAGTGGTTAGGACTACCAGAATCAGGGCCTTTGAGGGAGATGCTACAGACTCCCCAGGGCTGTCACCATGGCAGGAGCTGTCAAGGCCTGCTATATACCATTTACTTGGCACCTATCATCTGCCCTGTGTAATGAGGATTAACCCACCAGGAGTACTCACGACCTGCACTGCAGAGCGAAAAGGATTAGGCCTTCTGTGACCAGTCAGTGTAGGCAGCAGGAGCACAGAGTGTCCAAGGATTGCTGTGCTTTGTAGTGGAGGAGAGTCTCCCTGAGATGGAGGCTATGGTACAATGGCATCCCTGACCCACCGAAGAGCAAATGAAAACAGCGCCAATTTGAAATATTCATTTGAAAACAGGCTATTCCCGCCATGGGCTGCAACAGAAGCAGTCACTGCTCTATGCTGCATATCAACCCCTCAGGGACCAGAGTAGACAGCGCTCTGGACTCCTAGATACACCTCCCCACACTATCCAATTGGTAGCATTTGGAGAAGCGCTTCCCGCAGCGGTTGTGTCTTCCATGGAAGATGCTTGCAATTCGGCTCCTGTCTAGCAGCTCGTATGCTAGGACAATTGGTGGAAACACGCATGTCTAGCTGTATATCACATGCCAAGCCACCTCCGCCTCATCAGGTGTGTGCATCCGAAGGTGGGAAACCAAGAAACTTCTACCCACTGGGTGTGTCCAGGAGCCCAAGGGATTTGGGGGGAGACTATGGTCTGCAAGCTTGCCAGGGACAACAAGTCCAAGTTGGGTGGAGTATAGCAGAGTGTCTGTACTAACCATTCTCAGATGCATGTACTCTGCAACTAAAGACTGCTCCTGCGTAAAGTGTTACCTGCTACCAATGATCGCATGAACACCTCTGCCCTACAAGACACGGCATCTTGGTACTTAAAGGGTAACACCACCTTCATGGGAAAAATAATTAGCAAAAAAAAAAATATAGTTTATGATTGTGACACAAGTCATATTGTTACTGAATGTTATTACAGATGGCCTTTCCTTTTCAATCTGCAGAGCTGTCATTTTCTGTAAAATGCAGTATGGCGACCTGGAGGTGTTCTGTACACAGATGATGTACAGGGCGCCCCCTGAAAATGTCATTTCCTCCTTGTGTGATTGGCTCACTGATTGTTCCAGAAGTCTGCACTAAGATACAAGTCGGATTTTTTGCATCCCCTGCAACAAAAATTTTATTTTTAGTGAGATGCTCCCAAAGGGAAATCATATCTACAGTGATGCAGACCCTGCCACTTTCCTCATTGGAACACTGCAAGTGCAGCAGCTGATTGATTATGAAATCACTCCCATTCACATTCAATTTTCATGGACGCAGACAAATAGATATTTCTTCACAATAGCAAAAAGTAGGTATCTGCAGCAAAGTTTGGTAAAATCTCTGCAATGTCCATAGACCACCCAGAGGGGAATGGGTTTTTTTTCAGCAAAAGTAGAGTTACTGTTTAAAGCAGAACTCCAGTCAAAAATGAAAAGATGACTGTTAAATGATAAAATAAAAACAAAAAAACAGATGATGTAAAAGTAGTTTCAATCATAGGACAATTATTTTATTTTTTTTTTATTATTTTTTTACCATATGAATTTTTAAAGGCACACCTCCATACAAGGTGTATTATTTTTATCACAAAACTACACAGCGCCTGGCTCCTGTTTATACCTCAATCAAAGGACAACACTTCTTTTCTGTTGTTGGATGACCTCAGTCAGCCCACTTCCTCTGAGCCCAGGTTGTCCTGAACCCACCCCAACCTGTGAAAGAAGAAGCAGCTCAGTGATGAGCTCATCTCTCTGTCACTCTGCTCTCTGCTCCTATCAGCATGCTTCTTGTCACTCTGCTCCTATCAGCATGCTTCTTGTCAGCACATGCTTCTGTCTCTCACACTCCAGCCCTGCTGTGTTCACTGCTTGCATTTAAAAACACATTTAAAGATGCATTGATGATTACAGAGCTGCATTCACCTTCATCTTTTATATCTGCCTTGACTTTGGCCTTAAATGACAAAGTGGGGATTGTGGGGGAAAGGAAGGGGTTAATTTGGCCCCTTGGATTATCTGGGAGACCCCGTCAGAATTCTGGGAGCACACAAGGAAGGACCACAGAATTCTGACGGGGTCTCCCAGATCATCCGAGGGGCCAAATGAACCCCTTCCTAACAGCGATCAATTTTATTTGCAGCGGCGGAGCTCCATGACAGCCTGTAAGTGTCTGTGACAGCTCCTTCATCCTTCCCTAGTTCAGCGTCAGCCGATTTTCATTCCGTTCGCAGGGACTGACACCGACCGCCTAATGAATTCCAACTGAATACTCGTCTTCTGGGTCCTGTGTGGGTTTCTGCTCCTTTTCCGGTGAAATGTTTTCGCCGTGGCCTTCTCACATTTTCCTCGGGTTCCCGGGACACAGAAGTAGTAATCCTCCTCCGTCCTCAGGAGAGGTTCTGCTTTCTGTTCATCCAGAGGGCTGGGAGTCTATGACAAGGCCGACCACAAAATACGAGCTGCTACCCTGTCACCCTGCCCTCCGCGCTGCTGTGAAGTGGAATCTACGCGGAATTCGGCCAGTTTGGACTGGTGGCAACAGTTATTGCGCATGATGGAGAATGTCTGGCAGGATTTGGCACCGAGGGTCACCCGTTAACCCCACGTACACCTAAAGGGTTTGATTTCATGTTTTCTTTTTTTTTTTGGTTTTATTACACATGATTGATATCGCTCCAACCGTTTGTGTAGCACAATATTAACCACTTCAACACCGGACACTTTCACCCTTTTCCTGTCCAGGCCAATTTTCAGCCTTCTGCGCTGCCACACTTTGAATGACAATTGCGCAGTCATGCGACACTGTATTCATGAAAGTTTTATTTTTTTTTAGACAGAGCCTTTTGTGGGGATTTTTAATCACCACTGGGTTTTTTATTTTTTGCTAAACAAACAGAAAAAGAGAACATTTTGAGAAAAAAAAAAGTTTTTTTAATTTCTGTTATAAAAATTTGCAAATTAGTCATTTTTCTTTTCACTGATGTGCGCTGAGGCTGCAGTGATGGTCACTAATAGGCGGTACTGATAGGCAACACTGATGGGCACTGATATGCTGCACTGATAATCATGGCACTGATTATCATTGTAAACTGTGTACTGACAGTCTTGCCAGTCATCGGCTTTCCTTTCCCCGCACAGACACAGCGTGTGAGGAAAGGACTGCCGATAACTGCTAAGTCTGTTTACATGTGATCAGCTGTGATTGGATACAGTTGATTACGTGGTAAAGGGCTGCTGTGATTGGACACAGTTGATCACGTGGTAAAGGGCCGCTGTGATTGGACACAGTTGATCACTTGGTAAAGGGCCGCTGTGATTGGACACAGTTGATCACTTGGTAAAGGGCCGCTGTGATTGGACACAGTTGATCACTTGGTAAAGGGCCGCTGTGATTGGACACAGTTGATCACGTGGTAAAGGGCCGCTGTGATTGGACACAGTTGATCACATGGTAAAGGGCTGCTGTGATGACACAGTTGATCACATGATAAGGATTCGCTGTGATTGGACACAGTTGATCACGTGGTAAAGGGCTGCTGTGACTGGACACAGTTGATCACGTGGTAAAGGGCTGCTGTGATTGGACACAGTTGATCACGTGGTAAAGGGCCCCTGTGATTGGACACAGTTGATCAGGTGGTAAAGGGCCACTGTGATTGGACACAGGTGATCACATGGTAAAGGGCCACTGTGATTGGACACAGTTGATCACATGATAAGGAGCCGCTGTGTTTGGACACAGTTGATCACATGGTAAAGGGCCACTGTGATTGGACACAGTTGATCACGTGGGAAAGGGCCGCTGTGATTGGACACAGTTGATCACATGATAACGTGTTGCTGTGATTGGACACAGATGATCACATGGTAAAGGTCTGCTGTGATTGGACACAGTTGATCACATGGTAAAGGGCCGGTGTGATTGGCCCTTTACTCCAATCTGTGATATCATTTGTGTCCAAAAAACAGCGCAGGGGGCGGGGTCCTAGGAGGACATCCATGGACGCTCCTTTTCAGAACTAGACGATGGCGCTGTGGCTGTGTTTCGGCTATGGTGTGGTCAGCAAGCAGTTATAGAAAGACAGTACAGTTAGGGTCCTGTCACACGGGCGTTCTGTTTTTTTTTTTTTCAGTTCAGTCACGTTTTTTCAAAGAAAAAAAAACAGATGACTTTACATCCGTTTTTTTATCCGTTTACATCTGTCTGCATCTGTTTTTGGTCCCTTTACATCCACTGACATCTGTTTTTTGTCCATTCCAGGTTTTTTTGCAGAAGAAAAATAGGGTTTTCTTCCGTTCAAAAAAACGGATGCGGAAAGATGTTCATCCATTTACATCCGCAAGTCCATAGAAATACATGGGGGTCCGCTCTTCATCCGTAAACAGGCTGTGTGAAAGAGGCCATACAATACAATACAAGAGGGTGAGGAGGGTCCTGGTCATGTGAGCTTACAATCTAAAAGGAAGGGACATGGGATACAGAAGGTAGCAAAGTCAAGCTGACCATAGACTGGTAGAACTTTCTACTATGGATAGTAGGATCACTCCAGATGCCAATTTAGCAGCTTAATCGGCATCTAGAGCGACTATACTAATTACCCCTCAGGATCCCACCAAATATTCTTCATTCAACAATACTAAACCTTGAAGAAGGAGCGCACTGGGAAACCCTGAAATGGTTTGGCTGATAAAAGATTATGGGGGGAAAAACCGGAAATCCTTACGTCATACATTGTGCTATTGGTGCTTTCCTCCTTGCACACTCTGTGTAAAGATCTGAGCAAAGAGCCGTCCTCCAGCCACCACTCCTGTGAGAGCTGCCTAAAGGTGGGAAAACACAATTAGAACATCGACCGATCGGTCATCCAACGACCGAGAGGTGTTTGTTCGTTGGCCAAAATTGTGGCCCACATTAACCAATCAAAAAAAAAATCATTCGTTGGGCAATACGTAGTGTTGACGTCTTCCGTACAAGTGGAAGTGATGCGGTGTGCATGTGACCTTGTAGGCACGTCCTTCCGGCCAGAACGATCGATATACACAACAATGACCAGCAATGAGTATAATTTATTACATGACCTATCGGGCGGACTGACCATTTGGAAACTCGGGCACTGCCCGAGGGCCTGGGGACAGTAGGGGGCCCCATGAGATGCCCCTGGTACCTTTTTCATAGGCTTTTTTGAGTTTGGGCAAGGACACAGGGGCCCCATGATCCCCTATTGCCCGGGGGCCCCATGAGTTTTCAGTCCGCCCCTGTGACCTATATACATAAATAGTGATACATAAAATATAATCTGCACAATTCTGGTTTAATGATCTCATTCGGCCAATCTACTTTTCACATTTGGATTTTTCGTTCGTGTTTACGAAGATTCCTCGGACATAAACATCCGGGTCATCTTCTGTTTCCGCTCATGCGTGATAGCGCTTGATAGATTTTATTCCTACGACCGTCATACCACCGCATAGAAGATCGGTCGTTCGTATGCGAAACGACATTTTTCACTGTTGTTCAACCGGATTTTTTCATTCACAATATTATCGGTTACAACATCCAGCTCATCAACAAAGAGAAAATCGTTCTATCAGAGGTTCCAATTTTTCTGACGATTTTCTTATCGTGTGTACAGGGCACAAGGGTAATCCTTCCCTGACTGAAAATGCCCGTGTTTGTCATCAAAGGATCCGCTCTCCACACCTTTCTTCTGGAGTTTAGTGGCCATTTAAACTGGTCATACATTATACAATTTTCTTGTTCAATTTACTTTAGATTTACCTTCAAATATGAAAGTGGAAGGACCTGCCTGACTGCATGCAAATTGAAGGTGTTTAGGTTTGACCTCATATTATACAGAAAATTGTATAAGAACATTGTATAATGTATAGCCAGGCTTACTTACCATAGACCTTTTCCCACAATGCCCTGAGCTCCTAGACTTGCCTGCAGAAAATACGTTTCTGAGGTCCCCACAACTGATGAGGCAGAGAAAGAGATCTGCTTCTAGGTGGGAAGTCCTCTGTTCTGTCCTCAGTACACGTTTCCCTGGGTGTAACTCGACATGCAGCTAAACCCTCATATTCTGCAATAAGCCAGACTGAATGTAATCTTGAAGCTATATTAACAAGACAGGGTGGGGTGACACTATTAAGAAAAAAACAGATGAGAAATACATATAATCAATGTAAGAATACACAGAAAACACAATGAATAGGTAGGCAATAGATGGAAATAAGTGATTCTCACCAGTGATGCTGCCTTTATGGTATGTAAGTCTTAGTCCAAAATGTACTCTGATAGCTGGCTCCTTCTCTCACAGTGTCTAAAATAGAGTCTGAGCTCCCAAGATGCATCTCTTTCCTTTCTCTCAGAATTAGGGGAATTTTTTTCTTACCTAAACAGTCTCTAGTTTCTGTAAAACAGGACATTACTGGCTCCATCTAGTGGTAAAATTTGATATTGCAAGCAGGACAGTCATAATATATTCCCCTGCTGGAGGAAGAGCACTCTACATTTTCATAACCAGGGTGCGGGCAGTCAGGCCAGAGCCTATTAGCACGCAGCTTCTTCAAAAGACCTAGAGTCTGTACATCCATCCCTGCTTTGTCCTTCAGGCCTTGGATCCCGCCAGCTGTTCATCTGTGTTACTAGAGCTACCCTGATAGGAGAAGAAGATGGACGCCACTCAACCGAACGCAGGAGTCAGATGGATACATGATTGGCTTGGCTTCAGCAACCGCTCCAGCCATGCCCTCTGATGCATTTTGCCCCGCCCACCACAGCAGAGCCACAAGACACTCTCACAGCTCACTAGAGCTACCCTGGACTTCACTGTGAAGGACACTGTCTATGAGGATAATCACCAGTAGCTCTCTTCTGTAATGCCTTGTTGAAGGAGTGATTTAGCCTGACTCTTGGTTCTTGTAAAGCAGGGGTGTCAAACTGGTGGCCCTTCAGCTGTTGCGAAACTACAAGTCCCATCATGCCTCTACCTTTGGCATTCATGCTTGTAACTGTCAATCTTGCAATGCCTCGTGGGACTTGTAGTTTGGCAACAGTTGGAGGGCCGCCAGTTTGACACCCGTGTTGTATATAGAACCTGCGAGCAGTCCCTACCTTGGCTTTCCTCTACTGGAACCTATTCCTACATTAGGCACACTCTCCCAAACCAGCGGGTTCCTGTCCCTAACCTACTCACAACCCAAAATGTGCACCATCTGAAGGAGACAGTGCTATTTATTAGCACTGCCCATACTAAAGATGGATGCAGATTTCACCCGAGGCAGCAGCATCCAATCAGATACCTATGCACCTGATGACACCTACGGAGGCTTCAGAAGACCATGAGTTCCCACCTGTCCACCGCTTTCCCTACATGGTGGCTGCAGAGCAGCGCCACCTATGATAGGAAGTCAAACTACACCTGCCTACACAGTGCCAGATGATGTTGGTTTCAGAGTAACATGAGTTCCCCCCTGACCACCGCGCTTCCTACATGGTGGCTGCGCCACCTCTGCAGGGAAGTCAAACTACACCTGCCTGCACGTTGCTGTAGAGACCATATTTGTGCATGTCCCATATAGAAAAAAATGGTGCGCTGTTCCTTTAAAAATCAATAAATCAAATATGCACAAAGAATGCTAATCTCAAAAATAACATAACATTGGAATACAAATTGTGATAATCATACAACATATGGAAAATATAAGTCCATTCTACACAGTATACTAGGATCTGTGATGCCAACCCATATGGAAGAAAATATATTTGAAATATACTTAAAAAATATTCTTCCCAAATATATTGACATATATTTGAAATGCTACAATTTTGGCCATATTCAATATATTTCTAAATATATTTCAATAAAATTTATATATATATATATATATATATATATATATATATATATATATATGTGCTGCACGTTGAAATGTGTTTATATTACAAAATATATGAAAAATATTTTTAATATATTTCAAATATACTGTATGTCTTTAAAAATACAAATCTACATTTTTGGAATGCATATACAAATATATGTAAAAATATATGTTAAAATTACTTTTTTATATGTTACAAAAAAATCTGAACAATATATTTAAAAATCATATATTTTTAAATATATATATTGATTGAAATATATTTTGAAATATATTGAATGCGGTCAAAATTGTAGCATTTCAAATATATGGCAATATATTTGGGAAGAATATTTTTAAAATATATTTCAAATATATTTTTCTTCCATGTGGGAAACACTAATACATATACAAGTGTCCATATATAATGTGATCAGTTGTCCAAACACAACATAAACGGGCTTGTACAAGTGCTCCAAATCCCAGTGCTGCAAATATCCACCTCTAAGGTATGCAGTGCCTGCTTCCCGTAATATTCAACCTAAAATAAATAGGTCATATAGCGCTTAGGTGAGTATTCTTCTGCGGATCAGCCTCTGGCTCTTTGCAGTCACTTCCACATGTGGTGCTTTTTAAGAGACCTCACCTTGCTGGTTCCAATGTGAATTAACCTAAAAAAAAGGGAATAGCAATCATAGCGCACCTCGTGTATTGATGACAAAATCCGCTACACATGTATTCACAATGGTATAATAAAATACAGCGTTGAATCCAACTGAGTTTTCCCACCAAACTTCTGAATAGCACATCAGGAAATGATTGCACGGCTCCGCCCAACTAGTTTCATCATTAGTCATGTGAATTCTTCAGGGTTCATGTCCATCCATGTTTGTGCAGCTTTCATTATTCTGCTGCTTATGTATGTTTTTGCCATCCTGAACCTGTTTTGCATTACTGTTTCTAACTTTGCACCCGTTTAGTAAACTGCAAGTTACAGTTACTCTTTGTCTGAATTTTTTGGCTGATTACCCATTCTGTTAAACTGCTTAATTAAGAGATAAAATGAATTGATTTTTTGATATGAACTCACTCTCAATTTTTCCCAAACTTCAAGACCTTGTATTAAAACGTCCTTTAGCCGAGGATAAAAAGAAACGTGTACCGGTCTGTTCTATCTGTCCTTCCCACGTGACCTTAAACATTTTGTTCCTTTGTCCTTGCAGACAACAATAATTAGATTCAAGTCAGCCGAGACTTGTGGTGCCGTCAAACATGCGTGTACATGGAGTCTGCACGCTCTGGATACATAAGAAAGCATTGTTATCTATAATATATTCAGACGCCTGTCCGCAATTCTCCAGCGCCAGTAAAAAAAAAAAAAAATATATGAATAACAAGCTGAACACCCATCCGATGACTTATTTTATGGCCCTTTCTATATATAAAATTCTGTCTTGCAATGACTTGTTTCAGGCACTCCGTTGTGTGGCACTTGGCATTGGGCATGAAACTTCTGTGAAAAGCAGAGAAGCTGGCGCTGGGGGGGACAGAGATAGTGGACAGGGCCATAGAACAGGGCCTAGAGCCAGCTTCAGAGCATTCAGGCAACACTGCGCTCTTTATAGAAATAGAACTGAATGTATTTAGAATCTGCTCTATAATTAATTCTTCACTGAGACGCTTGTTCGGTGAAAGGTGCTGTGTGTCTCCGGGTATTCACAACATAAAATCTCCATTGTACTCATGTGTACAATCACTGGAGACTCTGACACTGTGCAAGGCAAACGGAGGAGGACAGAAGAGGCCTACTGAGGTGACAGTCAGATGCGACTCAGAGAAAATCAACTTTTTAGTTTAAAACAAGCACTGACCTTTCCAGTGAGACATTTGGGGATCTTCTTACCAAAAAAAGTGAATTCCATGCAGAGCAGTACAGAGAAACTTCATCCTTTAATTCTGTCCATAGCTTTTGAGAGAGCCAGAGAACCTTTGGGAAAGCTGGTCCACAAGGATCCCATAATCATCAGACAGTCTCCTCATGAGGCCTTTTACACAAAATTGGATGAAACTCTAACTATACAGCCCTGAATAAATTATTAAGAGGACAAAGTGATTGTTCTGGATCTAAATGCAATTGTTTCCTCTGAGATATGGGCCAACATCATTGCTGCTCAGCTCACCTCACCTCTCCCTCCTTTAGCTTTCACTACAAACATATGACACCATCCATCCTTTAACAACTGCAAGCTTGGAGAATCTCTGAGACTTTCTAGTTTTCTTTAATCTTCTCGCGTTGTCTTTTGGCCCAGCTCTTTCATAAAAAGGAACCTTCTAGTCACTTCACCAGACCCATCCTGTGTGGGGCACATGGGAATGGTGTGGTGATGTAGCCAGAGGGTTCCTGTTTTGAGAATAAGCTGGGACAAAATACATAACTAGGATAGGAAAGGAGGCTAGAAAGTCTCAGAGATACTCCAAGCTGAAGGAAAGTGACGCGTTGGGGGAAGTGTCATGAGAAGATGTCAAGGAAAGGTGTGAAGCGTACCATGAGAGACATCAAGCAAAATTCTAAAATGCACCATGTTAGCAACATCAAGCAAAGCTGTGAATTGTACCATGTCAGAGAAGATGTCCTCATGTTAGAGACTTCAAAAAAGATGTAAAGTGTGTTATGTTAGAGAAGACCTCACCATGTTAAAGACATCAAAGTTGTGACATGTACCATGTTAGAGAAGATCTCAAACAGAATTGTGAATTGTACTATGTTAAAGACATCAAGCAAACTTGTGAAGTAAACCATGTTAGAGACATCAAAGAAAGTTGGGAAATGTACCATGTTAGAGAAGACGTCACCATGTTAGAGACATCAAGGAAAGTTGGGAAATGTACCATGTTATAGAAGACGTCACCATGTTAGAGACATCAAGGAAAGTTGGGAAATGTACCATGTTATAGAAGACTTCACCATGTTAGCGACATCAAGGAAAGTTGGGAAATATACCATGTTATAGAAGATGTCACCTTGTTTGAGACAGCATGGGAAGTTGGGAAATGTACCATGTTAGAGAAGACATCACCATGTTAGAGACAACAAAAGAAAGTTGGGAAATGTATCATGTTATAGAAGACGTCACCATGTTGGAGACATCAAGGAAAGTTGGGAAATGTACCATGTTAGAGGAGATGTCACCATGTTGGAGACATCAAGGAAAGTTGGGAAATGTACCATGTGTGAAAAGACACCACCATGTTAGAGATACCAAGGAAAGTTGTGAAGTGTAACATGTTAGAAAAGACGTCACCATGTTAGAGACAACAAAAGAAAGTTGGAAAATGTATCATGTTATAGAAGACGTCACCATGTTGGAGACATCAAGGAAAGTTGGGAAATGTACCATGTTAGAGGAAATGTCACCATGTTGGAGACATCAAGAAAAGTTTGGAAATGTACCATGTGTGAAAAGACACCACCATGTTAGAGATACCAAGGAAAGTTGTGAAGTGTAACATGTTAGGAAAGACATCACGATGTTAGAGACATCAAGGAAAGCTGGGAAATGTACCATGTTAGAGAAGACATCACCATGTTAGAGACATCAGGGAAAGTTGTGAAGTTTACCATGTGAGAAAAGACACCACCATGTTAGAGACACCAAGGAAAGTTGTGAAGTGTAACATGTTAGGAAAGACGTCACCATGTTAGAGACAACAAAGGAAAGTTGGGAAATGTATCGTTATAGAAGACATCACCATGTTGGAGATATCAAAGAAAGTTGGGAAATGTACCATGTTAGAGGAGATGTCACCATGTTGTAGACATCAAGGAAAGTTGGGAAATGTACCATGTGAGAAAAGACACCACCATGATACCAAGGAAAGTTGTGAAGTGTAACATGTTATAAAAGACGTCACAATGTTAGAGACATCAAGGAAAGTTGGGAAATGTATCATGTTACAGAAGACATCACCATACCAAGGAAAGTTGTGAAGTGTAACATGTTATTAAAGGCGTCACAATGTTAGAGACATCAAGGAAAGTTGGGAAATGTACCATGTTAGAGGAGACGTCACCATGTTGGAGACATCAAGGAAAGTTGGGAAATGTACCATGTGAGAAAAGACACCACCATGATACCAAGGAAAGTTGTGAAGTGTAACATGTTATTAAAGACGTCACAATGTTAGAGACATCAAGGAAAGTTGATAAATGTATCATGTTAGAGAAGACATCACCATGTTAGAGACATCAAGGAAAGTTGGTAAATGTACCATGTTAGAGGAGACATCACTATGTTGGAGACATCAAGGATAGTTGTGAAGTGTACCATGTTCAGGAAGACATCACCATGTTAGAGACATTAAGGAAAGTTGGGAAATGTATCATGTTAGCGAAGACATCACCATGTTAGAGACATCAAGGAAAGTTGGTAAATGTACCATGTTAGAGGAGACATCACTATGTTGGAGACATCAAGGATAGTTGTGAAGTGTACCATGTTCAGGAAGACATCACCTTGTTTGAGACATGAAGCAAGTTGTGAAGTACACACGGTGACATCTTTTCATGACACATCCTCCAACACACTTCTGGCAACACTTCCTCCACTATAGGAATGGCTCATGGTAAGCTGTGTGGAAACTTTTTAAACACGAGAAGTCTATGAACCTGGTAATGTCTCTATCACAGGAAATAAGGATTTCCAACATAGCATTCCCATAGAAATGACACTCTCCTTGATCAGGATTGTCTTTCTGACAAAACACCTATTTGATAACGTGGCAGCTTTCACTGCAAACATATGGGACCATACATCCATTACCAACAGCAAGTTTAGAAAATCTTGGAGACTTTCTACTTTTTTGCCATACAGCAGATAATCTGTATATCATGTGACAAGCCGCAAACATTTTTTTTTTTTTGGTAAAACCATGCTTTATCACATACAGGTCACCACAACCTCCTTTAAAGTAAACCTGCTATGAAAAAAAAGGTAGTTAACTGGCTGTTATGCTGTCTTCGATACCATCTCAGTCACAGCCCTGGAACAGACATGCAAAACAGAAAAACTGAAAAGTCAAAAGTATTATTTTGTGACTCGTTCCAGGTCAGCAGGTCAGTCAATGCATTCAAGCAAGGCGGCCAGGTAACTAGAATTTGTAAAATATTCCAACAGCGGAGGCCTCTGTGTATTTTCTTTGACAGGTTTTTTAAAAAGCTGAACTCCAGGCAAACGGAAGCAGTTTAAATACATTCAGTCATGGCCAAAAATATTGGCACCCCTGCATTTCTGCGTGGAATGCGTCAGATTGGCTTTTTGTTTCTCCACTTTTTTTTGGGTCATACCAATACAAACAAAAGAAATAAACATGAGAATGTTGAAACAATTGTAATTGTAACAATTTTCTAGGTGAAGTGGTGCATTATCTGACAGAAATGCAGGGGGGGCAATATTTTTGGCCATGACTGTATATGTCAACAGTTTTACCTAACAAAGGAATAGTGTGCAGCCGGTCTTATATTCTGGTAGCATTGCCAGGTCCTCGGTCAACGTTGCAGAGACAACACATTTTGGTCAAGAACACACCCGCACAGTGAGATCTGTGGAAATGTGGAATAGACTCCCTCAAGAGTTGGTTGTGGCCAGCTCAGTGGATTGCTGTAGGAAAGTCCTGGATTATTTCTTGGATACACAGAATATAACTGGATATAACATTTATAGGTAAAGTTGATCCAGGGAATATCTGATTGCCTCTCGGGGGATCAGGAAGGAATTTTTTCCCCTGCAGGAGCAAATTGGATCATGCTTTGCTGGGTTTTGTTGCCTTCCTCTGTGGGTGTAGGATTATAACTTTTTTTTTTTTTTTAATGGTTGAACTGGATGGACTTTTGTCTTTTCTCAGCCAGACTAACTATGGAACTATATGTAACACCCCCAACCTGCTGACTAGACAACAAAGGAGTAGCAGCCCAGTGAGGTGTCTCCACCAGGGGCGGACTGACCATTTGGAAACTCAGTAGGGGGCCCCATGAGATGCCCCTGGTACCTTTTTCATAGGCTTTTTTGAGTTTGGGCAAGGACACAGGGGCCCCATGATCTCCTATTGCCCGGGGGCCCCATGAGTTGTCAGTCCGCCCCTGGTCTCCACTCTTCATTCATACCAAGACAAATTATTCAATTATTCTCGTAGTATTGCCTGTCCTCTGCCAGCATACTGCAGAGAAGGACCCTAGCTCTCTGTATATAAGCAGTGGTCTCTCTACAGAGATGCAAAATGCCCCTTGCTGAGTCAGACATATAGCACTGCAATCAGCAAAGCCTATACCCCCTGCCGATTTGAAGACCTCTAGCTTTGACTTAAACCTCTGGAAGGAAACTACTGCTTTCCCATAAAGAACAAGGGTCCTACTCTATGGCATGCTGGCAGGGGACATGCTTTTATACTCAGGCTGTGGTTGCTTTACAAAGAGAATGAACTAAGAATTTGCACCCGTTTGTTTTGATGCACCTACAGTAGAATTCATTTAATTGGTTTAAACTGAGAGTTCAGTTGGGATTTACTCCTTATATACAACTATTTACAGGCTTTCTTGTTCCCAAAAAAATTGTTTTGCACTTTGTGTATATCGATACTAAACGTTGCATGTGCGGTTACCTGCTGATAGTGATATTTTTAAACTGTTTTTAAAGAAAATCAACACTCTTCGTGTTATTTAAAAATTCCCTGAATTACAAAACTGGTACTTACAAAAATAAATATTTAGATCATTTAGGTTGGGTACGAATAAAATTGTGGTTTCCACCGCAAGCACACAGGCCCCTCGTACTTATCCGTAAATAGACTGACATGTCAAAGTTTCTGGCATGGAGTCGAAGAAGCGTAGTCGATTTGGCGCCAGGTTCTGTTATTGCCGCCTAGGGAAGGAGGCCTTGCATCACACTGTGGACACCGAACGTGCGCCACTTGAGAAGAACAAAAAAGACACTTCCTGCCCAATATCTTCTGACAATTCAGCAAGGCTACCTGTAGCCTGGCCTGGCCTTTCAAGTCCAAGTCAGGAAAGCAATTAGCATCCACTGCCAGCAAAACCTAAGTGGGTCTGATGGGAGTTGATCTAATCCAGGTCTTCTGTCACTATTTTTCTCAAGCTGCAGAATTTTAGGTTTGACATCACAGATCTGTCTCTCCGTGTCAGGGGAAGTCAATTATATTAGATTGCCCCGGGCAAGAAAAATTCTAAGATCGGACTGTGAATAAATTTGGTGTAACCATGACATGAGCCTGAAAGGGATAGAAAGAAAAAGTGAAGTTTTATGAAACCGTTTTTTGACTTTATGCATAAATTTAACCAACCGCCTCTTAAATCTCACATTATTTTAAGGAATGAGTAATAAAAAGGTCTAGGGAATAAAACATATCAGGAGACTGAAAGAATTTAATATATACAGTCATGAGGAAATGAGAGAAAGAGGGGACCTAACTAGAACTTTAATACATTAAGGGTCTGAGTAAGGTTCAAGAGGACAGTAATTTCAATATGAAGATAAGATCAAAGTAGCAAGAAAGTTCAAAACTAACCTTAGAAAGAGTAGTTGATGCTTGGAACAGACTTCCAGAAAAGGCAATGAATCAGCCAACAGTTCGTGAATTTGAGCGTGTGTAGCCCTGACTATCTAGGGAGTGGCTGAGATGTTGGGTTCTCTGGCGCTTCCCAATGATGACCTGTCCTAATTGGACAAGAAAATCATTGATACACCAGTAGCATTAAATGGGCTTTACTTATTATTATTATACAGGATTTATATATTATTATTATACAGGATTTATATATTATTATTACTATTATTATACAGGATTTATATAGCACCAACAATTTGCTCAGCGCTTTACAATATAACAGGAGACAATACAGCAACAATACAGTTCAATAATGTAAATGGTAAAAGCGAACGCTAACCAAAGAAAGCAGCTATGCGCGCTAAGCAACCAAATAACACTTAAACCAGAATATCAAAAACAGTGCAGCACTTGAGGGAAAATAAGATACTCATAGGATAATAAAATTCTAATAAAAAGTCTGTTTCGTAAAAGACGTGCCAGGTGACTGGTAGTAATCAATGGTGGTGATCCGTGAAGAATAGCAGAAATGCGCACTCACCAGAAAGTAAATAAGTATAAGCGGCGTATATCATATCCCATAGATCCTCCATCAGGAAGAAAAAAGGTATGGTCAGAATGGGTCAATCCTCCCTCTGGGTTTCATTCAGAACTTGCCCAAGAGCGATGTAAACCAGATCCAGGTAACCAGAGGTCTCCTATTGTTGGATGGATGGAAGGGGTTGCCTGTTTACAGGAGGTCTTCCTCCTTGTGGTATGGTACCTGGGATCGTGGAAAAGGGCTCTGCAAAAAGAACTCCAAACATGCCCCAAAGATGCTGCAAGCAGGAGTTTTAACACCGCACCACAAGCGCAACTCCTCTATTTCTGTGATGTACACAACTTTCCAGAATCCTTCTGTGAAGCACGTTCTAGATAAGATCTCTCCACACTGCGCACACGTATCCCTCGCCCGGAACCTTTCTGTCTCGGCTCTGTGTGCTGCGCAGCAGTGTTAAAACTCCTGCTCAGGGGCAATAGGGGATCATGGGGCCCCTGTGTCCTTGCCCAAACTCAAAAAAGCCTATGAAAAAGGTGCCAGGGGCATCTCATGGGGGCCCCTACTGACCCCGGGCCCTCGGGCAGTGCCCGAGTTTCCAAATGGTCAGTCCGCCCCTGCTCCTGCTTGCAGCATCTTTGGGGCATGTTTGGAGTTCTTTTTGCAGAGCCCTACTCCACGATCCCAGGTACCATACCACGAGGAGGAAGACCTCCTGTAAACAGGCAACCCCTTCCATCCATCCAACAATAGGAGACCTCTGGTTACCTGGATCTGGTTTACATCACTCTTGGGCAAGTTCTGAAAGAAACCCAGAGGGAGGATTGACCCATTCTGACCATACCTTTTTTCTTCCTGATGGAGGATCTATGGGATATGATATACGGCGCTTACACTTATTTACTTTCTGGTGAGTGCGCATTTCTGCTATTCTTCAGGGATCACCACCATTAATTACTACCAGTCACCTGGCACGTCTTTTACGAAACAGACTTTTTATTAGAATTTTATTATCTTATGAGTATCTTATTTTCCCTCAAGCGCTGCACTGTTTTTGATAGTACAGTTCAATACAAGAGGGATAGGAGGGCCTTGCTCCTTGAACTTGAGAAAGAATGAAAGTCATGTAGAGGGAAAATTGGTTAGGGCAATATGGTAACACAAGGCAAACTTAATAACAATTTCAGAAACAAACACTGTTATAGCTGGATACAAAGGTCAACTATATGGCCTATCTGCAACTCGAAGACCCCAACTATACTACTGGCCAGTGGAAATCTAACACACAGTCTGCCGGCGTTGGGTCCTGTGAACTCCTTTTGCAGCGTTCTGCCCGTCTCTTTTGGATACTTATAATCCAAAGGGGATGCCCCAAAAGTATCAGGCTTGTAGGCATTTGCAGTCAGTTTACTCCACTGTACGGAACTTGAGCGAATGCTACCTCAGTCTGGAGAGGAAGTCAGGGGGAACCGGTTTTCTCTGTGGTTTCCTGGGTCATGGAGCAGCGTGCAGGTTGGCTGCGCTGCATCCATGTGACCCTTGGCAGCCATTTTGGGTCAACAGGGTTTTTATAAGTCCCTATTCCCAGGTTTTGACACGCTCTTGCAAAGTGGGTAGAGTAGGGAGGGAGAGAGACCCTGTCTAACAAGGAAAGTGAACAGTGGCAGGGAAAGGTTCCTGACGAGGAGGGATCTGCTATCTTTAAGTAAGCCTCACTTTTTGGGGCAGGACCGGCCAGGCTGCGCTTCTTCCTCTGGAACAGACGCTGTCGGTGCATTTCTCCCTGCTGCATCTGGCTAATTTCACATGGACCTTCAGATCTGGTCCCCCTGCTCATTTTTCAGGCAGATCTAATCGGAACTTCTCTTCTCCTGTATGGAGCAGCAGGTGTAAACGGACATGTGTCCACTTACACCTGCCGACATCCAATCTAATTGCCAAAAAGAGACGGCTGGGAATCTGTTCCCCTTCCATTCACCTGATTGGATCAGATGGCAGTCAGATGTAAACACACAGGCGGTCCGTTTCCATCTGACCACTCATAGAGGACAGTGGTCCGTGTCTGTGTTCGATCTGCATAAGTGGAGTGGACATGGACCTGTCATCAGTTTGCTTAGCGGAGATCAGCAGACAGACCCCCTGCTGAGCAATTGGATCTTCTGATGGGTCCACTCCGTGTGAAAGTGGCCTCTCTGCATTTGACTGAACCGTGAGTGTTTCTCCTACTGGGATGTTTTTATTTGGCATTCTCTTCAATACAAGTTCCAAGTATAATTGCAACCGGACTCTGTGTCTTTACTGCTGCTACACCCACTCTGCACCTCCCCATAGGCTCTCAACATGGTAGCAAAGTTTCCAAACAGCCGGTAGCAAAGTCAGTACAGAAACAGGTGGCCAAGAGGCCTAGCTTCACATGTTGTTGAGGTGTCCAAAAGTCAGTATTCCTTTACCCAGAGGTCAGACAAGAGGTCACACAATACACAGGCTCCTCTCATTGCTGCATCAGCTGGATTATCTGCTTCTCCTTCTCTGGAGTTTGCAGTCCACATCCCTGGATGGCCCTTTGGATCTCTCATGGTGCAGATGATAGGATCTCTATGTCCCACAGTCCCTGAGACCATATCTGCAAGCCCAGGATCTCCGTCCCCTCTTGGGTCTGGTGGGTGAGGTTCAAGTCTAGCAATGACAGAGGCCAATAGGAGACCTCTCCTCTTCTCTCCCAAAATAAAAAAAAAATCAACAGACTTGATGGACCACTTGGTCTTTTTCTGTTGCCACTCTTCTATGTTTCTATGAACATGACTTTTGTACTGATGACAGGATTTTCTGCTATAACAAAGCATAGTATGAGACCCACTGAGGAAACTCTTCACAGACACCCCTTGGAATTTTTCCCAATTTTATACACTACACATAACTGAACTACACACTCTCTACACCACAGCAAAGTCCATTGTTCCAATCTAAGGCCTTTCCAGGCTATGTGGAGGATCTCTATCCTATTCTCCCCGAAACGTAAGCCCACTCGCTTTACAGTGTCTCCAGAAAATAAAAAGACCTTCTTACCGTAGAGTCACTTTACACCCCATTCACACTTGTGCTGACTTGTCATGCGACTTTGGACCTCAAAGCATCATGACAAGTCATACTCCGTGTTTTGCAATGATAATTATTCATATATGTGCAACTTAAAGTTGCAGTGACTTCAAAGTAGTTCATGAACTACTTTGGTCTGACTTTCATGAGAGCCATAGATGTCAATGTTAAACCTCAAAAGTTGCATGAAAGTCATACCTGAATGTTTTACATGCAACGAGTCCGACTTTGCAGAGGGACAAGTCACATCCAAGTCACACCCATCCAAAGTTGCACCAAGGTTTCACTCCAAAGCTGCGTGACTTTGCAGTTGTACAAGTGTGAATGGAGCCTTAGTCTATTTGGGAAAAGGAATGCTGTTACCAACTATGGTGAGAGAGACCAGGCCAATTATTGTGAGGACTTATTACAAGTAACTGTGTACCACTCAGGGTGCTGAGCCAAGGCTGACAATTACTGTAAGCAACACAAACTTTATTATGGGTGGGGGGGGGTCACACCATATATGAGGATGTAAAAATAATCCTTTATTGAATACAACAAAAAAGAAATTAAGAGAAAATGACTTGGCCACAAAACACCTTGAGCATGCCCATGTGTTACCTGACCCTTTCAGGGTACCTCTATGCTGATTTTGGTGATGTATGGCTTTGTGATGGACCTTTGATTTGTACACTCTCTTATATACTGCACTACCTAATCAGTAAGAGATCTTTTTTTTGTTGCACTATTATTATGAATCCTTATGAGCAGATCTTCTTAGGGTCTCTAGCTATAATTAAGTTTACTACTAGGGTTTTGTGTATTCATAAAACATTTCACAATCTCTTTACCGCTGATTTGGGATTTGATCACTTCATAAATACCTGCTTTAAAGGGTTAGAGTTCTGAATTGTACGCATTCAGGTAAAACTCATCTCCAGCATTTTATATTTTTTTTCAATGAGAGACTTCCCCTGTGCCAAGCACTGCTCACTCTCTCCATGCTGCAGCACCCTCCCGTAAGACCTCTTTTACCATGTGCCACCAGGCTCTCTCAGGTGTAACGGTGCTCCTTGTTTAACCCACTTAATGGGAACCAAAGGTGTTATGGACACACCCACTAGTGGTTTGTCATCGAGCTGGTTTGGGCAAACAGGAGAATCCTGCAGGAATCATTATTTTGCCTTTGTCTACAGTGTGTAGAACAACCCACCACCAAGGAAGAGAAGATGTGGACTCCACGGGGTTTATTTACTAAAGCTGGAGAGTCCAAAATTAGACTCCCTTCTGCATAGAAACCAATCAGCTTCTAACCTCAGCTTGTTCAATGAAGCTTTGGCAATGAAACCTTGAAGCTGATTGGTTTCTATGCAGAAGGGAGTCTGATTTTGGACTCTACAGCTTTAGTAAATAAACCCCCACGTGTCCATGTGACTGGACAATGGACTGCATTCTCCTGTGAGTCCAGGACTGCTTGATGAAAACTCCCCAGGTGGTGTGTCCATGACACTCTAGGCTCCCATTAACTTGGCTCAATAAAAGACATCATTCAACATGAAAGAGACCGGTGGCACAGGACAAAGTAGGACATGGAGGGTGGTGCGGCAGCACAATGACGGTGAGTAGTGCTTGGCAAAGGGGTTGGCTCTATTTAAAAAACAAAAAAGAAACACATAGAATGAGCCTAGAAGTCTATTTAATATCTCCCATTTCTACTCAAGCCTTGTTGGGAATCTCCCCTATCTATTGCAAGCAGCTACCTCCTTTTATTAGTTCCTGCTTATCTACATTGTAATGTATGTGAGTATGTATGTTAAGTATGGGACTATCTTCAGTAATCAGGTAAATTGTACTGTACACTCCACCGGCCACTTTATTAGGTCCACCTTGCTAGTACCAGGTTGGACCCCCTTTTGCCTTCACAACTGCCTTCATTCTTCGTGGCATAGATTCAACAAGGTGTTGGAAACATTCCTCACAGATTTTGGTCCATATTGACATGATAGCATCACGCAGTTGCTGCAGATTTGTCGGCTGCACATCCATGATGCGAATCTCCCATTCCACCACATTCCAAAGGTGCTCTATTGGATGGAGATCTGGTGACTGTGGAGGCCATTGGAGTCCAGTGATCTCATTGTCATGTTCAGGAAACCACTTGGAGATGATTTGAGCTTTGTGACATGGTGCATTATCCTGCTGGAAGGAGCCATCAGAAGATGGGGACACTGTAGTCAGAAAGGGATGGACATGGTCAGCAACAATACTCAGGTAGGCTGTGGCGTTTAAACAATGCTCAGTTGGTATTAAGGGGCCCAAAGTGTGCCAGGAAAGTCTCCCCACACCATTACACCTCCACCACCAGCCTGAACCATTGATACAAGCAGGATGGATCCTTCACACCATGACACCACCACCACCAGCCTGAACCACTGATACAAGGCAGGATGGATCCATGCTTTCATGTAGTTTACGCCAAATTCTGACCCTACCATCTGAATGTCGCAGCTGAAATCGAGACTCATCAGACCAGGCGTTTTTCCAATCTTCTATTGTCCAATTTTAGCGAGCCTGTGTGAATTGTAGACTTCGTTTCCTGTTCTCAGCTGATGGGAGGAGCACCCAGTGTGGTCTTCTGCTGCTGTAGCCCATCTGCTTCACGGTTCGACATGTGTGTTCAGACATGGCATTCTGCATACCTTGGTTTTAACGAGTGGTTATTTAGTTACTGTTGCCTTTCTATCATCTCAAACCAGTCTGCCCATTCTCCTCTGACCTCTGGCAACAAGGCATTTTCCTCCACACAACTGCCGCTCACTGGATATTTTCTCTTTTTCGGACCATTCTCCAGTTGTGCGTGAAAATCCCAGTAGATCAGCAGTTTTTTACATAATCAGACCAGCCCGTCTGGCACCAACAACCATTCCAATTTAAATCCCCTTTCTTCCCCATTCTGATTCTCGACTTCAGCAAGTCGTCTTCACCACATCTAGATGCCTAAATGCATTGAGGTGCTGCCATGTGATTGGCTGATTAGCAATTTGTATTACCAAGCAATTGATCAGGTGTAATAAAGAGGCCGGCAAGTGTATATCTCCACATTTTCCCTTTACACTTTTATAGGAAGCCTTCTGTTTGGTCCAGGTTGTAACTCTCCCAGAAGCTTTGCACAGGTAGACATGGTCCAGTCTGCTCCGTATGCATGTTTTGCGCCCTTCAGGCTTAGTGTCCTTTGACTCTCTTAAAGATTTATACACTACACCAATCCACTGAAATGTTTCAGTATGTACAATTTAAAGATTATGTATCTTCCATGCTGAGGCACAGTGATACTCTTCACAAGTTACTGCATTCAAACATATCTGTAATAGGGACCCCATACCCCAGGAATCATCTCCATTATTTACCCATTGATTGACTATGGGATTTAGTGCCATCTAGTGGTCAAATGCAGGACTTTTTCCTTTAAACTGAAAAACCTTTGACCAGCGCAGAAAGTTGCACAATAGCATTCATATTTTTTTGTCCCATTTGCACGGACATGTACTAGTTGGTTATGCATTTTTAATACACCTCTAACTGTTTTGGAGAGTGTGAAAGTTAAAGAAGAATTATCATTGCAGATAGTAAGAAATACTACATCTCAGGAGATGGGCGTATGGTGCCACATCCCAAATAGAAATCCAAAAAAAGAAGAGAGGGAGAAATACCCTCAAGACATAGGGGACTTTTAAAGCACCGTACTAATGCACAACAGATTTTGATAAAACAATAATTTTTATTAATTTGCATAAAGTGCTGAGAAAACTGTTGGCGCTATATAAATCCTGTATAATAATAATAATGGTAGACATAACCAACAATGTAAAATACATACATAATATACAGAAGCTTTCCTAAAACCATACAAAACTACAACTAATGTCGTGTCCTGTTGTTAGCCGACGTGTTTCGCACATCACAGCTGCTTCACCAGGGACATCACGGGAGTGTTTGAAAAGTTAAACAATTATTGTATCATACTCACAATCTCCATAAACAAAAATTTTTTTTTAACATATAAATTCAGCATAACAACTTACCACCACATCAGTTGATAAGCAATTACGGCTGATTCCTGAGAGGGCGCTATATGTGTGGTTACTGGAACCCTCACCCTAAGTGATGATAAGGGAGGGCTAACCGGACACTGGGCCAGAAAGAGGGGAGGCAGGGCTGCATGTCCCACCTATAACCAAAAAGTATACAAAATATATTAGACTAAATAAACCTAAAAAAAAAAAAAAATCACTGTTGTTTGTTTTTATATTGGCTTTCCATGACAAAATTCTAAAATAAAATTAGATCTTTCAGCTTTATACTTTATACTTCTGGCAGGTTCTTCCTTGCACATCTAACTTATTTTGCTCTCTGTGTCCCTGTTACAGTTTCTCCTGGGTAAGCTCTTTATTATTATTATTATTATTATTATTATTATTATAATACAGGATTTATATAGCGCCAACAGTTTGCTCAGCGCTTTACAATATAAGGGAGACAGTACAGTTCAATACAAGAGGGATAGGAGGGCCCTGCTCCTTGGAGCTTACAATCTAAGAGGGAGGAGCTAGTGGTACAAATGGTAGTAACTGTGGGGGATGGACTGGTAGGAAGAATAGAAGATTCCATTATTAGCTGAGGGCAGGATAGGCTTCCCTGAAGAGGTTTTCAGAGATCGCCTAAAAGTGAGCAGAGTAGGCGATAGTCTGATAAATCGTGGTAGAGAGTTCCAGAGGATGGGGGAAGCTCTGGAGAAGTCCTGGAGACAAGCATGGGAGGAGGAGACAAGGGAGCTAGAGAGCAGGAGGTCGTGCGAGGAGCGGAGAGGATGGTTTGGATGATAATTAGAGACAAGATTGGTGATGTAATTTGGAGCAGAGTTATAAATGGCTTTATATGTTATTGTGAATGTTGTGAATTTTTTTAATTTGAATCCTCATCAATGTTACAGTCAGGGGCGGACTGACCATTTGGAAACTCGGGCACTGCCCCAGGGCCTGGGGTCAGTAGGGGGCCCCATGAGATGCTCTTGGAACCTTTTTCATAGTCTTTTTTTAGTTTGGGCATGGACACAGGGGCCCCATGATCCCCTATTGCCCGAGGGCCCCATGAGTTGTCAGTCCGCCCCTGGTTACAGTAAATGTGAGGAGGGGAATCTCTCTAATAGAGCCCTGAATAGGGGGTTCTAATCCTCAGTCACTCCGTCCAAGACTAAAAAGAAAAAAGTTTAGGTTGGACTCAGGGATGGACTGACCATTCGAGCACTCGGGCACTGCCCGAGGGCCCGGGGTCAGTAGGGGGCCCCATTAAATGCCCCTGGTACCTTTTTATAGGCTTTTTTGGGTGTGGGCAAGGACACAGGGGCCCCATGATCCCCTATTGCCCGGGGGGCCCATGAGTTTTCAGTCCGCTCCTGGTTGGACTTTAAATTTAATGACAGTTGGGGGGCATCACTTCAAACCATGAAACTTTCAATATCCCTGCAAAGTTTACAGGAACCTGTGATTCTGTCTAATATTCTTCTCTATGAAATGAGGAGTAAGGATTGTCCTAGTCCTCTGGCTGGTGTCATCGCGGGGCTACCCAGGCACACCGCACCAAAGGAGACATTATGCCAACGTGAATTATGTTGAACTGTTAATAAATAATAGAGAAGAGAGACCATTGTTCTATTTAGGGTTAAGTGCACTTCAATTCTAATAAAACAGTACGGCAGGAAACTTTCCAGACAGACCGATTTATGTTTCACTTTCAGTATAATGTACAGTCTGCTGCTATATTTGTTCTAAATAAATTTGGTTGTAAGCTGTTATAATCCCCCTCTTTTTTCTTTACCACATCCTTTCTGCTTATGACATGTCATAAGGCTTGCTGTTTTTCTTGTAAAATCTGCTTGGTAAGACTTCCAGATAATGTTGGGTGGGATACATAAAACGTAGAGACAGCAACCAGAATTTAAAAGAAGGCACTATTGGGGAGAGGTGGAGGGGAGGTCAGTGAGTGCAATGTACATAGAACTTTACCTTCTATGGAGTTAAAAGATTTTCGTCCCCGTTCAGAAATGTTTAGCACCTTCCTCCTGTGGCATGATACTAGTGCAAGGATCAACAAGTATTGAAGTCATGCATGAGAAAATGGGCCTTACAAATGAAGCAACCAAGACTTACATAGAGGTTATACTTCATGTTTCACATATCTCTCTACCCCACCTGTAGACTTACAGGGAGGTCTACCCCACCTGTAGACTTACAGGGAGGTCTACCCCACCTGTGGGCTTATACGGAGGTCTACCCCACTTGTAGACTTATAGGGAGGTCTACCCCACCTGTAGACTTATAGGGAGGTCTACCCCACCTGTAGACTTATAGGGAGGTCTACCCCAATTGTGGGCTTATAGGGAGGTCTACCCCACCTGTAGACTTATAGGGAGGTCTACCCCACCTGTGGGCTTATAGAGAGGTCTACCCCACCTGTGGGCTTATAGGGTGGTCTACCCCACCTGTAGACTTATAGGGAGGTCTACTCCACCTGTAGGCTTATAGGGAGGTCTACCCCACCTGTAGGCTTATAGGAAGGTCTACTCCACCTGTAGACTTATAGGGAGGTCTACCCCACCTGTAGGCTTATAGGGAGGTCTACCACACCTGTGGGCTTATAGGGAGGTCTACTTCACCTGTGGGCTTATAAGGAGGTCTACTCCACCTGTAGACTTATAGGGAGGTCTACCCCACCTGTAGACTTATAGGGAGGTCTACCCCACCTGTGGGCTTAAAGGGAGGTCTACCCCACCTGTGGGCTTATAGGGAGGTCTACCCCACCTGTGGGCTTATAGGAAGGTCTACCCAACCTGTAGACTTATAGGGAGGTCTACCCCACCTGTGGGCTTAAAGGGAGGTCTACTCCACCTGTAGACTTATAGGGAGGTCTACCCCACCTGTGAGCTTATAGGGAGGTCTACCCCACCTGTAGGCTTATAGGGAGGTCTACCTCACCTGTGGGCTTATAAGGAGGTCTACCCCACCTGTGGGCTTATAGGAAGGTTTACCCCACCTGTAGACTTATAGGGAGGTGTACCCCACCTGTGGGCTTATAGGGAGATCTACCCCACCTGTGGGCTTATAGGGAGGTCTACACTACCTGTAGGCTTATAGGGAGGTCTACCCCACCTGTGGGTTTATAGGGAGGTCTATTCCACCTGTGGGCTTATAGGGAGGTCTACCCCACCTGTAGGCTTATAGGGAGGTCTACCTCACCTGTGGGCTTATAGGGATGTCTACCCCACCTGTGGGCTTATAAGGAGGTTTACCCCACCTGTGGGCTTATAAGGAGGTCTACCCCACCTGTGGGTTTATAGGGCGGTCTATCCCACCTGTGGGCTTATAGGGAGGTCTACCCCACCTGTGGGCTTATAGGGAAGTTTCATGTAAGTGACAAAAACAAAGAAGCATGTAATGATGCATAAACAAAGAACGATAAATGGATGGAAAATTTACTTAATGTCAAAATATACCTTGGCTATCTTTTCTATACCCTTTTCCTTTCCAGCAATTTTCATTGAGATGTGTTTTACATAGATTATTGGCAAATGTTAACAAAATAAACTGTATAACATGTTTCAATTAAATGTTCTGCTTGATAGTTAAAAGCATAATAAATATATTTCAGTTATCACATACCATTTCACCTCAATTTCTCATCCAACCCACTTTCCATTCATCATCCATCTCCCTGGTGTTCATCATCCATTCTTCCTTCCATTCCTCCCTTCTGCTGCTCATCTCTCATCCATTTCTCATTCTATTTCTCTTCAATTCCTCATCTCATATCAATTCTGTTCCACATCCCAGCTCCCTTCCTTTCACCATCCCATTTCCTTTTCATTCTTCTTCTAACCTTTCTTCCATTTCTCATGTCACCTCCCTTCCATTCCTCATTTTTTTTCTTCCAATGCCCATCTCATCTCCCTTCAATTCCACATCCCACCTCCCTTCCCTTTCTCATCCCACCCGTTTTCCATTCCTCATCCCATCTCCCTTCTATTTCTTATTCCATCCCTCATTCATTTCTCATCCCAACTCCTTTCCATTCTTCCTAGAATATCCCATCCAATCTTCATACAATTTACCTTCCATTCTTCAACCCACCTCCCTTTCATATGTCTTTCCACATTCCTAAACTTTCTTACCCAAAGTTCATTCCATATCATATCACTCTTCCCCTTCTCACCCCACCTCTGTTTCATTTCTCATCCCACCTTCCTTCCATTCTTCATCCTGACTTTCTTCCATTACCCATCACACAATTCTTCTACCCCCCAACCCATCTCTCTTCTTTACCTTATCCCATCTTTTTTCATTCCTCTTCCCACCTTTCCCCCATTTGTCATTTAATCTCCCTCTCTGTTTCCTCACCTCATCTACTTCCATTCCTCATCCTACCTCCCTTCAATTACTTATCCCGTCTCCATTCTTCATCCAATCTTCTTTCTGTTCCTCACTCTTCTCCCTTCCATTCCTCAATTCCTCCCCTTGCACTCTATCGCCTTTCTCTTCCCTTTATCAGCCCACCTCTGTTCCATTCTTCACCCACCTTCCTTATTCCATCTCCCTTCTATCCCTTATCCCACTTTCCCTCCATTCCTCTTTCCACCTCCATTTCTTTAACAATAATGTCTATTCCGTTTTAAAGTCATAACAAGCACAAAGCTGCCCACACAGGGGGACAAAGAAGTTGTACATAGTATCATTCAAATAAGTAGAATCAAACAAATCCACAAAGTATGTGGGAGTCTAGGCCAGTATCAAATTGTGCAGGGTTCAGTATATTGCTTCTCACCTCCCTTTCATTCATTATCCCAAATTCTTTGATTTATTATCTCACCTCCCTTCTTTTCCGTATCACATATTCCTTCTTTTCCTCATCCCATCTCCCATCCATTCCTCATTCAACTTTTCCTTCCTTCCCCACTCCTTCCTCACTCTATCTCCTTTCCATACCTCAGGAAACCTCCCTTCCATACCCCATCTCTCTTTAATTCCTTACCCCATCTACCCTCCATTCTTTACCCCATTTACCTTTCATTCCTTACTCCATCTCAGTTCCATTCCTCATCAGGTATCCCTTCCATTGCTCAACTCATCTTCCATTCCCCACCCTTTTTTCTTTTTAATCTCTCATCCCATTTACCATCCATTTCTAACCCCACTTCTGTCCATTCCTCATCCTACCTAATTTCCATTTCTCATCCATCGTTCTTCCATTACTCATCCCACCACCCTTTTATTCCTCATTTCTTCTCCCTTCTATCCCTCCTCCCACTTCTCTTACAATTCTCATCTTTGTTACATTCCTCATACTGCCTTCTTTCTATTCTTCATTCCACCTCATTTCTACTACTCATCTCACCTTCTTTTCATTCCTAATCCCATATTTTTCTATTCCTTATCCCACCTCTCTTCCATTCCTCATCCCATCTCCCTTCTACTCCTCATACTAGTTTCTTTCTAGTTCTCTTCCCACATTTCCTTCATTTCTTTTTCTATCTCCCTTTTATTCTTCATGACCTGCTCCTTCTCCATCTGTTGGTCCATTTACTGAGGTGATTGCATGGTCTACTAATGTCATAAACCTTTGTCGTCACTGATAGAGATTTTCTGACTTGCTTGAAATCTCTGTACAATTTGATTGACGTTTGTCTTTTTTATTGTAAGATCTCTTTACGCAACAATAGGTGTTGATGTTGCTATCACCAGTTCAATGTGAATAACTACTATGTAGTTTTAGAATATGTTTTCATGTATTAAAAAAACTATTTATCTCCTCTTGTATGGATGCTTTATTTTCTCCCTTAGGTCTGATTATTTGTGCGACTGCTCTTTGTGCCCCCATCCCCATCCTGACCCCTTCTGTTTATAACCTCATGCCTTTGCAAAAGACGAGGATTAATCCTCTGAGATGGGATCTGAAGCAAAACAGTCTTCCACAACAACAAGAAATGCCCTTTAACAAACATTTCCTTCTGCGTTGTAAATAGGTGACATTTTTAATAGAGAATAACAGATAATTGGGTGTCCGCCAGAAAGGAAATCTCATACATTTGGAGGAAAGCGATTTGCAGTGGAACTTGGATAACCTGGACAGAGTGTATATTTGTCTTTGAGCTATATTGCTTGAAGCACCTAATCGTGTTCCCACATCCTGCCCTGAGTAGGTCACATATCCACTCTGCCAGGCTAGTATGGCTGCTCAATGGGCTTGATGCTGACAGACTCAAGCAACAAAAAACAGACGCAACAAATCATGAAAACAATCAAAAATGCTTGAATTCTGGAATCTATCACTCAGTAATAAGTCATTAGTGATGTCTTTGGTTCATAGAAAACTCTGCCTGCGCCCACTGCCAGGCCTATAGACTGCATTTGCTGCTGCTTTGAAAAGGAAAAACTCATGGACTTCAGACTGACATTGGGAGTAATTACTGCCTCTTCAGAGAAGAAGGGTAACCGCATGGGCAGACACCAACACGCAACTTTCATGCAGAATGGAGTCCTTAGCGGATGGCACAACGCATTGCTCAAGGGCCTAAAGTTACAGTACCTTCAGGAATCAAATGGAGACAATACATGTAGGATCCTGCTGCCAACTTATCTTGCTACTTGAACATTCTGCTATGAAAATGGTGGTTTCGCCTATTGGCTGCCCCCAACCACCTTCTGCTACTCACTATTGGTCATTGAGGCCACACATCTATTGCCCAAGTACCGGGGTAGTCAGGGGGGAGGGAGCCAAAACACTGGTCTTCTGGGACTGAGTTGCCATTTGTATAACATATGGGTCCAAGTTTTGGGGTTCCCAAGGCACCATAGTAACATTGTACTACTTTGGGGAAGTGATCAGTATATATACAGTCATGGCCGAAATTGTTGGCACCCTTGATATTTCTCCAGGAAATCATGTATTTCTCACGAAACGTATTGCATTAACACATGTTTTGCTATACACATGTTTATTCCCTTTGTGTGTATTGGGACAAAACAAAAAAAGGGAGGAAAGAAAGCAAATTCGACATAATGTCACACAAACCTCCAAAAATGGGCTGGACAAAAGTATTGGCACCCTTTCACAACTGCGGATAAATAAGAATGTTACAAGCATGTGATGCTCCTGTAAACTCACCTGGGGCAAGTAACAGGTGTGGGCAATATAGAAATCACACCTGAAAGCAGATAAAAAGGAGAGACGTTCACTTAACCTTTGCATTGTGTGTCTGTCTGTGCCACACTAAGCATGGACAACAGAAAGAGGAGACGAGAACTGTCTGAGGACCTGAGAACCAAAATTGTGGCAAAATATCAACAATCTCAAGGTTACAAGTCCATCTCCAGAGAACTAGATTTGCCTTTGTCCACAGTGTGCAACATTATCAAGAAGTTTGCAACCCATGGCACTGTAGCTAATCTCCCTGGTCGTGGACGGATGAGGAAAATTGATGAAAGATTGCAACGCAGAATAGTCCGGATGGTGGATAAGCAGCCCCAAACATGTTCCAAAGACATTCAAGCTGTCCTGCAGGCTCAGGGAGCATCAGTGTCAGCGCGAACTATCCGTCGACATTTAAATGAAATGAAACGCTATGGCAGGAGACCCAGGAGGACCCCACTGCTGACACAGAGACATAAAAAAGCAAGACTACAGTTTGCCAAAATGTACTTGAGTAAGCCAAAAGCCTTCTGGGAAAACGTCTTGTGGACAGATGAGACCAAGATAGAGCTTTTCGGTAAAGCACATCATTCTACTGTTTACCGAAAACGGAATGAGGCCTACAAAGAACAAAACACAGTACCTACGGTAAAATATGGTGGAGGTTCAATGATGTTTTGGGGTTGTTTTGCTGCCTCTGGCACTGGGTGCCTTGACTGTGTGCAAGGCATCATGAAATCTGAGGATTACCAAAGGATTTTGGGTCGCACTGTAGGGCCCAGTGTCAGAAAGCTGGGTTTGCGTCCAAGATCCTGGGTCTTCCAGCAGGACAATGACCCCAAACATACGTCAAAAAGCACTCAGAAATGGATGGCAAAGAAGCGCTGGAGAGTTCTGAAGTGGCCAGCAATGAGCCCAGATCTAAATCCCATTGAACACCTGTGGAGAGATCTTAAAATTGCTGTTGGGAAAAGGTGTCCTTCCAATAAGAGAGACCTGGAGCTGTTTGCAAAGGAAGAGTGGTCCAAAATTCCGGGTGAGAGGTGTCAGAAGCTTATTGATGGTTATAGGAAGCGACTGATTTCAGTTATGTTTTCCAAAGGGTGTGCAACCAAATATTAAGTTAAGGGTGCCAATACTTTTGTCCAGCCCATTTTTGGGGTTTTGTGTGACATTATGTCATATTTGCTTTTCTGCCTCTGTTTTATATTTGTTCCAATACATACAAAGGGAATAAACATGTGTATAGCAAAACATGTGTTAATGCAATACCTTTTTTGTGTGAAATACTTGATTTTCAGGAAAAATATCAAGGGTGCCAACAATTTCGGCCATGACTGTATATATTTTTTTTTTTTACACAATTTGCTTATAGCAAAGAATTACTTTGCTATAAGCAAGCATTTACCTGAATGACATCGATTCATTCAGGGTTTTTTTTTTTTTTTCTTTTGTGTTTAGCTGTGATTTGGCCACAGCTAATCACATGACATGTGCATGTGACCTGCTGTGACCATTCACAGCTAGACACTAGTATACAATGGATGGCATGAATGAAGCCATCCATTGTATACAACTGTCATGTGACCTGCTGTGATTGGTCACAGCAGGTCACATGGTACCGGCAACGGGGGCCGATACTCAGATCTGTCATCGGCCATGTCCGAGGTACACGGCCGGTGACAGATCGCACCGCTGTGCAGCTCTGCAGGAGCGCAATCTGCGCATGTGTGGGAGGACGATGGCGTCCACCCAGAACGCTGATAACATTTGCCGGCCGCCATTCGGCCATAGGGTGGGCGGCAAATGGTTAAATCCGCTCTACACTGACACTGGTTGCCGTATGGTCGTATCTGTTTGTTTCTGCTCCTGCTATCTGTCATTTGATTGTTGCCAACCCTGAGTGATTCTGACCGTGCTGTCTTCTCCTGCCCTGACTCCTGGCTTGCTGACCTCTCTCTGGATGCTCCCCATTGGATCTGACCCCCTGTTACTGACCTGGCGAGTGACCCGACTATTCTGTGCCTGCTGCCTTGTACCACGCTGTTCCCACGGTTACCGACCCGGCCTGTCTGACCACGCTTCTGCTCAGCCATCCATCCGTCCCGCACGGACCCATCCACCTCTTTACATCAGGCTCTTTGCCAGCAGATACCTCTGGTAGAACCCTCTACCACGGGTGGGTGTACTCAGGGGCCACGACCTGGTCTCTGTCTGCTCTAAGTCCATCCCCACCATCAGGGGCCCTGGTGAAAAAGCAGACTGGGACTTAGACTCCGCGCTCTGGGGAATCCTATTCCGTGGGTTGCTAGAGGTACCGTACATTACACCTATTCTCTTCAGAGCTCCAGCCAACAGTTGCAGCTGTGACCTCCTGACATACAATGCAGGGCCATTTCGCATTGTAAGTGAGGACACTGAGGGCCAGGCCACACCCTGTAGCATCAGAGAGGGAAGGTGAGCTTCGGCTTTTTACTGGTACCCTAGACAAAAATGAAGAGGCAAGAAGCTGCAGAATCCAACACTTCCAGGAGTGTAAACTTCTTGTCTCCCTTGTGCTAAGTGATTTGATCCACCGGCACCTACGTCGCTACTGTGTCCTATAGGATGAGATGGAAGGAACTGCAGTGTGCAGCAAAGGACCAGGTAATTGACACTCCAGGAAGTGTCAAATTCTACAGCTTTCCTGGTGGGCGATTTCTCGTCATTACATCGGAGTTTAACAGCTCGGATAGCAATCAAGGTGACCATTACATTCTTTAGAAGGACAATGTTGTTTTATACTTTTATTTTATAAAAGTGTCATCTTATGCTTTTATTTTAACAAGACAGCTGCTTTGAAAGCATGGACAAACTATATGGTTGTCATTTATCTTTTTTAGGAAAATGTTCGATTTCCCTTGAGGTAGAGAAGGCAAAAAGTTGTCAAAGTGATACCTTGTAGTCAAAAACTAAAGTATTAAAAAACTGACGTTTTTGAAACTATAAAACCACTTCTTCAGGTATTTCAAACATGTATTTGTCATACTACAAAAATAGAAGCTTTCCAAGCTATAATGTCCATGTTCAGGTACTATGTGGCTGTATCGCAGGTAATGAAAATGTGGGCATAACTTTATTAACTCTTCCTCTATAGTAACTATAGTAACTCTTCTTCTTTTTCATTGCAAATAATGGATTCCAAGCAGAAGTAACGTGCCATCGTTGAGTTCTTGATGAAGGAGAAATGCGGTCTGTCCAACATCCACAGAAGGCTACTCAATTTTTATGGAGATGACACCATTGACAAGAGTCACCAATGACAAGACAATTTTCTTGTCCATGGTGTTGTAGCGGGGCCATTGCTGTTTCCCTTTTAAAGAACTGTTTCCCTTTTAAGACTGCATGTTGTCAGAATGGGTTTGATTGGCTCAGCTCTCAGCAGTACTGGAGTGTTTGTGGGAGTTGTAGTTTCATCACAGAGGCAGACAATGTAACTTTATACTGCACAGGACTACAGGACCAGGATGCTTTGCAAGGAGGATGGGGGTGGAGGAGCCACGTGTGCCCTTGGAAGCTAGTCTGCAGCCCCTACTGTTGAAGTACTCTGACACTGTTTCCAGAACAGCAGAGGTTGCTAAGGACAATGGTTATCTACAGCAGCTTAAATCAGCAGCAACTGTGATCACCAGTCACCCGCAACGGCAGTTACCGATAGCAACGACATCTCCCACCGCAGAGAGAGGTCAGAGTGTTGGAAATCGCAGAGGAGGCCTGTGACCATCCCAGGTGAGGCACCTCAGAGATTGTGCAGCACCGACAATTGACAACAGAAGAAGACTAACCAGAGAGACAGAGCCCCAGTCATCATCCCTTCAAGGAATTAACCCCTGGAGACTGTTCTTCGTGGATGTGGTGAGCAACTGCTAACCTGTGACATGTCAGTCCTTAAGAGCGCTCCACCGATTCACTAACACAGGCCTGTGCAACACATAGACTCACACAGTGTTACAATCCCACAGTATACAAGTGAATTTGGGACTGACCCTAAAGAGATGTCAAGTTAGCTGGGGACATATTGCTGCTATAGTTTCAAGGGGTTAATACTGATCTATAGCTATACCGGTATATACGTATATACATGAATATTGTGTTTATTGATGTGATTGTGCCAATTCTAGAAGGTTTGTGTATTCAGTGCATTTAACTGCTATTTTCCAAGTTAATTTGCAGTCTATTTGAAGAGTTTTACCTCTTATTAAACCTGTTATAAAACTTCCCACAAGGTGTACTGGTGTGCTGTGGATCCAATATATATATATGCAGGGGCAGACTGACAACTCATGGGGCCCCCAGGCAATAGGGGATCATGGGGCCACTGTGTCCTTGCCCAAACTCAAAAAAGCCTATGAAAAAAAGGTACCAGGGGCATCTCATGGGGCCCCCTACTGACCCCGGGCCCTCAGGCAGTGCCCGAGTTTCCAAATGGTCAGTCCGCCCCTGTATATATGGTTCATTACTGAAGTAAGGACAGAAGTGCCCGTTAATTCCAGCGGCTCCTTCGGGGGTGAGCGCTACATCCGTAAAGATTTTGTAGCCTTCCGCAGATGTTGGACAGCTTGCATCCCTTCTTCGTCAATAACTTAATGACGGCAAGTTACTTCTGCTTGGAATCCATTATTTATCTGCAATGAAGAAAAAGAAGAGTTACTATAAAGGAAGAGTTACTCTCCAAACATGTGAACTAGCTACTTTGACAACTTTTTTGCCTTCTTTTCCCCTGTATTCATTCCTGGGCAACACAGTACATCTTTTTTACTTGCTACAACCTTTTGACTTGGAATTGATTTTTTGGGCTCCAGATTTAACTAAATACTGTATTTTTTGCATTTTTTTTTTCTTTCACAAACATGGTTGTATTTCTTAAATGACATTGGGTATATGCTCTACAAATTCAAATGTAAGTAGTGCTTTGCAATGTTCCCTTTTAACTTTTCTTTTTTTGCGATGAATTATTATTATTATGTTGCTAACTCTCCCTTTCTGTCCCTGTCTGCATTTTCCTTCCCCATGGCTCCTGGAATAGAAATATTGATAATGATGGAGGAGAATTTACAAGCTGATTATGAATCTGCCTTTATCCTTTGCTCTTTGGAAAAGAGAAAAAAAAAAAGCTTACTCCAGGAAAATCTCCATCAAATTAAATCTGTCTCCTTCTTAACCCAATCTTGTTGGCTCCATTCGTAGGGGGAATATGTAACCTTTACACTCGCACATTATGCAATCAATACGCTGTCGACATTAACACTGTGTATGGATTTTTTTGCTCTCCCTCATAAATGTGCCTAATGTAGCAGAGGAGACAGGAATCCCGAATCTTTGTAATCCCCATCTGCCCCGAGACACTTTAATGAGATAGAGCGTCATTTTTCCTGCAATGTATCACACATACAAATAACACCGGGATTCTTTTATAAAAGTGTTTTAAAGTGGACCTGAACTCAAAAAAGTGAAGATTTGCTATGTTATAAGCAACTTCTAAATCTTAATTGTGCCAAAGTAGAACCCTGAAAAATGTACCTTTTCTTTTGAGTTCCTACTGAAGAATAGTGGTGCATTTCTATGTTTAGGCACTCCTGTGCTTTGAGCCTCATAGCTATAACAGCAGTATGAGATCATCTAAGGCACTGCTGCCTCTGACTGCTGGTCTCACCAGATTTGGAGTGAGATTGGATGATGTCTCTACTATGATGCTGACTGTTCTCCTTGCTAGAGAGAAAGAAGTAGCTGAAGACCTGCAAAGCAAGGATCTCCCTGCTTCTGCTTCATCCAGTCTGTGAATCTGTGCTTCCTTCACCTCTATTTCTGCTTCTTGATAAGTACTCCACCAGTCATCAGGGTGGCAGCCCTGGCACGGGGAAGCAAGCCCTGCGCCTTTTCCAGCATGACACAGTGATTGTCAGGAATGGACTCGCCAATGGTGGTGGGACTCACCTGCCTTGTGGGCTGCAGTACCAGGGCTGGCCAGCGGGTGCTCTCAGCAACCAGAAGCTCACTCCTGCAATCAGCCATCAACTGAAGCTGATTGCAGGAGGTGTATTTAAGGAATGGCCAGAACTGCAGTCAGTGCCTTGGTGTTTGTTTCCCATGTGCCCTGTTTCCTGTCTCCTGTCTCCCGCCTGCTCGACTCTCCTGCTTGACTCTGACTCTGATAGAACTCCGCCTGCACTGACCCCGGCTATTCCTGACCATTCTTCTGCCTGCTCCCGTTGTACCTTTCTGCCTGATTGTTCCTGACCCGGCCTGCCTGACCACTCCACCTCTCCAGCCCTGACTGCACCTGTACCTATTAGTTTAAGGTTTGTTTTGTTTTGCACTGTGTTTGCTTACTTTGTGCGGCTCATAATAAATATTATTATTATTTAATCATTTCTGAAGCCTGCTGTTTCCCTGTGTCAGTCCACACATCTCTGGTCATACCTGGATCGCTGACAGTGATGATCAAGACATGGGTAGTCAGTAATGGGGAAAAAAATCAGCAGCAACGCAGAGTCGCATTTTTTTTACAGTTTAGCACTTCAACAGTTAATTCTATAGAGCTGAAACCTCTGTCAGGTTTTATTGCTATCAATGCCTCCACTGGGCTTTATTTCTCCTGGTGACAGGATGTGATTGGAAATTAGTCACTGTAAAGCTGGCCATAGACGTTTCAAAACTCATCTGGTTCAGCAGGGACCAGCCAAGATTTGAACAATCGATCTATCAACTTGGGTTCAACCAGCCTGTCGGATTTTTTCATGTGAATATTGTCAGCGGTTTTTGATTCACTGAGGAAGAAATATCTCAGGACTGGGGCTATCATTTAGATTCTGATTTGCAGGACTTCTAGAACTGACTGAGATTGTGCTGTGTTGTGACCCCTATTTGACGTTACTAGAGTGACACCTATTTTCCTGTTGAATTACTGTTGCTTACATGTGATCTCAATACAACCGGAATATCAGTTCACTCTAAACTGTGTGTGAATCTAAAAAATGGTTGCAGCCAGAAGTTTCTTCTGGCCAGAGGTTTAACCACTTCCCGTCCGGTCCATGTATATAAACGGCTGGATGGTGGCAGTGCAGGGGCGGGTGGCCGCTTATAAATGGCCTCCCCGCACTCTGCTTGTGCATGCTCCCTGGGACCACGCAACACTGCGATCCGGTGCCCGCTGTGTCCGGACACAGTGGAACACCAATCATCGGACGGGACCTCTATGCGAGGTCCCGATCATGTGATCACTGATTGGCCAATCAGTGATCACTTGCAGAGTAGTATGCAAGATGTTACTTCTCACATCATTGCTTACTATGTGTGAAATCTGTGAATGATCACAGAGGTCACATGGTACAGGGCTATTCACAACAGCCTTGTACCATGTGACAAGCTGTGACCAATCACAGCTCACACAGTAGTTCTCAATGGCTGCAAGAATGCAGCCAGAGAGAAGGAGAAATGATGGCTTTTACAGCCTTTATGGGTGTAAAAGCAATCAGTGTAAAAAAAAAATCTTCATCACCCCCCACAAGTAGTACAGTGTCGCTAGGGTGACAGTATGAAAAAAACAAAACAAAAAACAAATAATAATATAAAAAAATAAAAAAAATTTAAAAAAAAGTTTAAAAATTATAATTTTTGGTTATAAACTAGTTTGGGTTATTTTTTTTTACTAAAAGGATAACGGAATACACTTTGGCCAAGATTTATGATGAAATATTATTTATTTGAAAAATTTTATAAGAAAAACACTTTTTTCCAAATTTTTGGACTTTTTCATTTACATAGCAAAAAAAAAAAAGAAATCCCAGCGGTGAATAAATACCACCAAAATAAAGCTTTATCTGTCCCAAAAAACTTCGCTAAAAAAATTCATATGGGTAAAGTGTTGCATGACCGCACAATTGTCATTCAAAGTGTGATAGCATAGAAAACTGAAAATTGGCCTGGACAGGAAGGGGGTAAAAGTGTCCGGACTGGAAGTGGTTAAGGTGGTGTTAGTAGGGGTTGGGCTTTCAGAACAGGGTCAAGAAAGACAGGGAACCTGAAAATCACTCAGCGGCCCCTGAGGGGGTAGTGCTACACTTGGTTTCCTGCTTCCCTTAGCAGTTCACTTTGTCGCCCCCTCCCCCATATCACTTCTGTGTTTTGTAGTGATGTAGGGGGTCTGGTGGAAGGAATCACAATGCACAGTTGGGTTCCAAAAAGTGACACCCCTGGAACTGTTGGATATTAAAGATTTTCCTGGGGAAGGTTTCTGTTCATTACAATAAGTTCAGTGATGCGGGTGGCGGGAGAGATGAATATGAAGTATTTTCCTTGCAGGGATCACTTTATTTTGCATTTTTATTTTAGTGTCTTAAAGGGGAGTAGAAAAATACCATAAAGCTTCCTAGTGCCACATCCTAAAAAATGTAAGAAAAAATTACCGTTCCCTGATTTTCTATCTTGTATTTGGAACCAGGGGCGGACTGACAACTCATAGGGCCCGAGGGCAATAGGGGATCATGGGGCCCCTGTCTCCTTGCCCAAACTCAAACAAGCCTATGAAAAAGGTACCAGGGGCATCTCATGGGGCCCCCTACTGACCACGGGCCCTCGGGCAGTGCCCGGGTTTCCAAATGGTCAGTCCGCCCCTGTTTGGGTGATAATGGTATATGTAAGGGAGTAATTATGTACTCATTTTTATTCCCCCTTGTTGCTGTTTGGGGGGCTATGTATGTATTGTGTGTTTTAGACGTTGCTATATGACTCAATAAATTGTTGTGTTTACATTATTGTTTGGTCTCTTTCTGTGCCTAACAAATCCGCTAGTTTGGCCGTACTTATTTTCGTCCAGCACTTTTTTCTCTTAAAGGGGAACGTCATCTTTCATGTTAAAAATTAAAGGCACCTTTAGAAATGTGTAGCCTCCCTAGCGGTCTGATTATGTCCATATTTCTGTGCTCAAAGCGGTACATTTTTTTGCATGGAAATATGTATTTTTTTTATTGTAGACCTGTAATTTTTAGGAATAACTCACTGAAATCTGTCCGAACAAGAGTCTAGTAAACATCCCGGGTATGATAAAATTTGAAACACGAAATCATAAATTATAATTTAATATATAATCATAAAACTTAATAATATAATATTAATCAATTTAATTAAATAATGTAATCAAACCAAAAACACTGAAATGTGAAATATAGCGCCAAGTTCGCACATCACTGAGCAAAGTCGCAGAATCGTTTTCAGTGTCTGATGAGGAATTTCCCCACGAATCATTATCACTCAATTCTGCAAGTGGTTCTGATTTACTATCTCTGTTCTCTAGCCGGTCTAAAACCGCTTTTGACCTAAAGGGACGCTTTTTGGATGCCATGGACGTTTCTCAGTTTCCAGGCAGAAAGAACAGTAAAAATGCAGGCAGGGCGCCGGACAAAGCACTCGGGACAAAATGTATGTGAAATGGTTTGATACAGGAATGTTATACTATGTGATTTTAGTGTATTTAGTGAATGTCACTTTTACAACTTTCAATTTTTCCGCCAATTCCGTCCCCCGTACGTCCCGACGTCGCAGGGAACGGAACCCAGAAGACAGATGCCGGCATCAGCCGGAGGACATTGCCGGGGACACTGCAGGAGGGACACCGCGGGAGTGAAGGACAAGGTAAGTGAAGAAGAGATCCCGGAGCAACGCTTCAGTGTATTCCTGAGTGTAGCTCGGGGTTACTGCTTGTGGTACTGAAACTTTACCCCGAGCTACACTCGGGAATACCGCCAGGGGGGTTAATAATAGCAATCAACAAACATATACTTATAGATAACTGCAGGATTTCTATTCTTTGTATACTTTCTTTTTCATTTCTTTCCCTTTCTTTTCATGGTGGCCATTTTTATTAAGGGCATATCAATTATTATTATTATTATACAGGATTTATATATATTATGATTATTATTATACAGGATTTATATATTATTATTATACAGGATTTATATAGCGCCAACAGTTTGCTCAGCACTTTACAATATAACGGGAGACAATACAGCAACAATACAGTTTAATACAAGAGGGAAAGGAGGGCCCTGATCCTGGGAGCTTACAATCTAAGAGCAATCCATCTCCACTTACTTCCTGGGATTCTGTGTCTTGTGGAATATGTGACAGTGCACATCAGCTGAGTGGGAAGGCTCCGGTGATATTGCCTTCCCAGAATGCAGCTGTGAGGTCCTGATTATATCACCAGTGCCTCACTCAACCAAGAAGTGGAAAAACAATAATTGCAAGGAAAAGCAAAACAAATGTTTGTTTAACTAATGACTGTGAGATGATTTCTAATGAGCATCCAGAGCTCCATGCTAATACGATTTTCAGTGAAATGGAGGAAAGGTCTACTTTAATATCACAGTGCCCTCCATGATGCCGCTTCTGTTTACAATGAAGATGGGCAGCACAGTGGCTAAATGGTTAGCACTTCCGCCTGGCAGTACTAGGGTCGTTGGTTCGAATTCCAGCCATGGCACCACCTGTCTGGAGTTTGCATGTTCTCCCTGTGCCTGTGTGGGTTTCCTCCGGGTACTCCGGTTTCCTTCCACACTCCAAAGACATGCTGGTAGGTGAATTGGCTCCTGTCTAAATTGGCCCTAATATGTGTATGTATGAATGTGAGTTAGGGACCTTAGATTGTACGCCCCTTGAGGGTCAGGAACTGATGTGAATGTACAATATATATGTAAAGCGCTGTGTATATTGGAAGCGCTATATATGTACCTGAAATAAATAAATATCATGGCGCAATGTTTTTAGCAATCCACCTCTGACCCACTGTTGTCTTTTACTCACCATGGCAGTCCACAAAACGGGAGGCTGCACTTGTGGGATCTTTCACGTACTCAGTTGTGATTGTTTTACAAGCCCTTTCCCATAATGCATGTTGTGTGAATTTTTTGACTCTGAGTACAATAATCCTTTAAAACGATGAAAAGCTGAGTCAGGGGCTTTGGACATCTTAAATCTGGGTGATGTGGCCCTGCCTGATGCGGTCCATATGTAGCGTGTTGGCTGTTTCAGACACGGGCTGTCCATTCCACTCGCAGCTTGTTACTGACACCCCTGATAAGGGCCGGGAGCGGAGGACTGCGAGAAACAGTTTTATCAGTGACGTCACCGAGCTGGAGAGACTCTTAAGAATTATCAGCTGGCTCAAGTATGAGCTTAAATTAAACGCCGTTAATGCACAGGCCTTAATGAGGAGCCAACAATCGCCATGGCGATAAGATAGGGGAGCTCCGGGGTTATGTAATCACCGCGGGCTAAAAAGAAAACGCAGCGAGAACTGGGAAGTGCTGAGGACTGGGAAATATACGAGGGAAGGGAATATTTTTCACACAGCTAACCTGAAGAGACTTGAGAGTCCTTAAAGGAAAACTCCAGCTGCACTGAAAATAGGAATGCGCTAAATACCAAATCACATGAAAATGCAGATAAATACATAAATAAAATAAAAAATATATTTATAAATGTCCGTAATTCATATATAAGTCCAAACACCAATATAAGTGATAAAAAATCTCTTAACAAAAAACACCGTGTAGCAATATCCACCACCAAATGAAATGTGTAAACTCACCAGAGCTTTGCTGCCCCTTGAAAACGTCGGATGACGAAACGCGTAGGGAGGGGCTTAGTGGATGGGACGTCAGGACGCTCCTCCTTGGATCCTATGACAGATACGAGAAGATGGCAGTTAGTTCAAACCATTATTGCCAACAGCAAATGTCTCGACTTTGGGTAGTGTTGACTTTGAGTGGTTTTACTGGTAATTTTCATCTTGATTGTAAGACATCTTAAACTCAGAACCTGTACTGGAACTTAAACTAGAATAATAAAGTAAATGCTTCATAAAGGGTACCTGTATTTGTTATAAATTCTCTTCTCCCACCACCACTGAAGTTCCAGTAATTTCCTAACCCGCAGGGTATTAGGAAAGTAACTAATGTGCCCTTCCCAAGTTTGTTAAAATACTTTCTCTGAGATAGTCAATATTTGCTTAGGAAGCTTGTAGGCAGATTGCTTATTCTAGTAAAAGATAGGTTTAGAGGTTCAAATATAAATGACTGTATCACCCAATATATGGCTTCCATCCAGTAGCCAAAAAACATGCAGACCAAAAAAGAGATTTGTGAAAAGAGATTCACAAGAAAGCGGCTACATTATGGACAGAATGCGATACTCAGAAAAATTTCCAAAAATTATGCTTTATTACACATTAATGATTGACAATCGGGCAATCGCCCTGGTTTACCATCACCTCAGTATGAGACAATACACACAGACCTAAAACCATTTAAAATCACACCAAGACCGGTCTGGATACATATGTGCTGCAAAGGCTATGACAACCATAGTCTAAAGCATTTGCAGCACCGCACATTGGTTACACTCCCTGTAGGAGGTGTTTTCAAACATTGTACCATAGGTATATAATATCACATGCTATGCATATAAGCAAATACAGTTACGTTGAGGTGATGGTAAACCAGGGCGATTGCCCGATTGTCAATCACAAATGTGTAATAAAGCATAATTTTTGAAAATTTTTCTGAGTATCGCATTCTGTCCATAATGTAGCCGCTTTCTTGTAAATCTCTTTTCACAAATCTCTTTTTTGGTCAGATTGCTTATTCTAGCCTAGTTAGTTGCTGCCCCAGTCGGAAGGGATAGAGTTAATTATGTTTCCTGGTTCTTTTCTTTGTGGGCTTTTTGGGTCCAACCCACTGGTCCTGTGCATGTAAAAGGGGACAGGGGTTCAGATAAAAAGAGTCCTTTTGCTGCCCTACTTCTTTTAATGTTCTCATTGTTGATGCAGTTGCCAGAGTTTGTCTTGCCAGTCTGCTGAGCCATGCCAAATCTGGAGTTCTTGATCAACATTGCCTGCCAATGGAAACCTGCCACCATGTAGGGGGATTGCTGGGACCTGCAGTCCATCCTGAAGAACACCAGCTTCTGCACAGTGCCAAGATGGACTTTTTTTTCCTGTGCAGGTATGCTGGGGCAGCCACAAGCCTAGTTAGTGATTAATTTGACTGTAATGCCAAATTTTTTAAGTTAAGCTTTTGAAACTTTGTCCTTGCCTGGTCTGAAGTTACTAAAGAGGTATAATGCAAGTAACCAGCAATGAAGATTTCACCTGCAGCCTGTCATAAGTGTGTGCCAGTGATAGGTGGAATAGCCTCTTGGGAGGAAGGAGTTGTTGTCTGCATTCTCTCCGTGAGCAGTCCATCTCCCATAGCAACAGGCTGTGTTTCGTTAGTTTTTCTGGGCCCAACCCACTGATCCTGTGTGGCTATAAAAAAGGCCACGGGTCTGGGGGAGCAGGAGCTCGCGGTGTGCGCCTGGTTGAGAGCCTGTTGGGAAAGCTGCAAAGTCCTGTGTTCAGCTACTCACCGCATCCATATATCGCCCAAAATGTAGGGAGGACTGTCTCTGTCTTTTGCAAGTGTTAAAACTTTGCCTGGTCTGAAGTTATTCCAAAGGGGTGTATGTAAGTAACTGGCACACATGTGGTTTCCAGTCATCACGCACATTGGGGTATGAAGACAGCAAGTGGTTACCAAGGGTAACGAAAGCCTAGCAAGCAGCCTGTCATGAAGCGTCTACCCTTGTAAGGTGGGACATCCTCTTGCCGTGAGGAAGTTTTTCTTGGCATTATCTCCCCTTGAGGTCCATCGCTCATAGCATCGGGAGCAGATCAGCGCACAGAGGTCCCCGGCCTGTGCTCAGGTACAGGAGAAGAGTTAATGTAGTGAATAGATGGAATCAGCGCTAGGTGTTCGGTGGGGCTCTATTCCATTACTGTAAGTGAGGTAGCAGAGATATGCTGGACAGGTGGAGTGGACAAAGGCTCAGCGTGTTCCTACTAAACGCAGTCTGTGGCAGTGAAGGTGCACAATGACATGGTAATGGAGAGAGTTAACTGGAGTTCAGTTTACTGTTCAAGTGTACACGGTGTATGTCCATCTTTGAGTTTTAAGGTTGAGTTATCCCTGAAAGTAACCTCGGCCCTGTTCCATGGCGTTGGTGAATATGGCACAAGCAAAGATACCCATGTGTAAGGCAGTGACCCTGTTCAAGTGTAGCCCAGAAGAACCCATCCCAGGGTAGGCCTCTTATGTGACCCACACTTGATGCCCCATGAGGGGGGAGATGGAGGAAGTACCACCTACCTACCCAACATTCTCATCACACAACTGTGAGAATCTACCTTCAGAACCCCAGTATGGATGCCACAAGATGTAATCCACTCGGCTAAAGGCTCCTTTCCCCATGTCTGTGTGTTAGGAAAGAAAGAGAAGAGTGGGGAGCCGGCTGCAATAGTGCCTTGTGGTGACAGCCTCCAGGATTATGGATGACTGGCAATCATTCAGTAGAGTTGTGTGCACCCGAAGAAAGCTGTGCGGGTTGCCATAGGTTTGAGGTCGCACGCCACATCAGATGGCTCTCCCAGGCCATGGATTGGGCATGCCTGAGTTACATCATCCCAAAGAAGAAGACGGGAAAAGGTGAGTATAGTGCTACCAAGCTGGCATTGACTCCATGGATAATTTTTCTCCAGAATGATAATTTCTGTGACTGCCAGCTGCCTTTTAGATGGTCAACCTCTCCTATTCCATTCAACTTTTCCAAACATATTGATCTCTTTTCTAGTGAATTTCTACGTTATAGGGGACATTTAGAAACATTATTTGTACTTAAACAGTACCCAGAAAAATTCACATTTTAATTGAAATTCCTCATCAAAAAAGCAGTGCACTTCCTGGTATGTGAAGATGCCTAGGTCCTTCAGCCTCATAGCTATATATCTGCGGTGTGGGAGCTAGGGTACTGCTATCTCTAAATCCTAGTCTCAGAATATTTGGAGTGAGATTTGGTGATATCACTACTGTTCTAATCACTGTTCTTCTTGCTGGAGGTTATGATGAGAGGAAGCAAAGCCCTGCTTCTACCAGGATGGCTGAAGCAGGGCAAGGCATGGTTAGTCAAAAATAGAGAAAAGGTCAAAGACCAGGCAATGCTGGTGACTAGTCCTTCACTCTTTGCTTCTTCAGCGTCTAGAGTTCAGTTCCTTTTTAACCAAAATCCTAACCTTGTAATACTTAATTCTTCCCTCATCCCTGACACTTACCCCCTGACTCCGATTTGACCCCTTCAGCAACATGTCCACCTTACCTAGCCCCATGGTGTATGACGCAGCTCCGACAGGCTCAAAATAAGAGTGAATACGGCAAAAAAAACAGTAATCAATTTATACCTTTGAAATTGATTTCTCAGATGTCAATATTATCTGAATCGTCTAAATCTAGTAATATACCACAAGTAATAGGAGAAAGGCTGCCAGCGTTTTTAAATAAAGTGAGTAAATAACCGTTATTTTGGGGCTTGGCTGGTGCAGATCTTCTTAAGAGCCCATTATAACTGTGAAAGAATCCTGTGTGGTGTCAAGAATGGATGGGCTTGTTCTCATTTCAGGAATATTATCAGCGCGGTGACCAGGGCACACGTCAGCCAAAACCACAACTCCGCTCCATCGCACCAGGGGAGGCATGATTGTCTAAATTGGTAGGTGAGAATGTGATCCCAGGACAGGGACACAATCTGCCTTTTTCTGAGGGCAAAAGCAAGGTGCAATAACCCTTAACAGCCAATCAAATATAATTTATTCACTGGACTAACTCTAAACAACAGCAAAGGCATCCAATGTTTTCCTGCACCCAATTCAACCATTTGTACAAAAAAGTGGCAACCACGCCAACCTCTAACTAGTTTTTGCAGTAAGGTGTATTTTGTTTGTTTGTGATGTGTGTTGCCCTTCCATGTGCACCTTACTGCAAAGGCTAATGATAGGTTGTTGTGGTTGCCACTTTTTTTTACAGTTGGATGAATTGGGTACAGGGACGCACTGGATACCTTCCCTGCCATTTTGCTCTTCCTGGGTTTCCAGTGAGTCCCTGTGCCTTAAGGAGGTGGGCTTCTTCCAGATGCACCTACCCTTAATCTATCCACTGTTATATGTTACATAGTTAGTCTGGCTGAAAAAAGACAAAAGTCCCTCCAGTTCAACCATAGAAAAAAAAAGTTATAATCCTATACCCACAGTTGATCCAGAGGAAGGCCAAAAAAACCCAGCAAAGCACGATCCAATTTGCTCCTGCAGGAAAAACAATTCCTTCCTGATCATATCCCCCTTATGTATTATACATGGAGATCATATCCCCCCTTATGTATTATACATGGAGATCATATCCCCCTTATGTATTATACATGAAGATCATATCCCCCCTTATGTATTATACATGGTGATCATATCCCCCCTTATGTATTATACATGGAGATCATATCCCCCCTTATGTATTATATATGGAGATCATATCCCCCCTTATGTATTATACATGGAGATCATATCCCCCCTTATGTATTATACATGGAGATCATATTCCCCCCTTATGTATTATACATGGAGATCATATTCCCCCCTTATGTATTATAAATGGAGATCATATCCCCCCTTATGTATTATACATGGAGATCATATCCCCCCCTTATGTATTATACATGGAGATCATATCCCCCCCTTATGTATTATACATGGAGATCATATCCCCCCTTATGTATTATATATGGAGATCATATTCCCCCCTTATGTATTATAAATGGAGATCATATCCCCCCCCCCTTATGTATTATACATGGTGATCATTTCCCCCCTTATGTATTATACATGGAGATCATATCCCCCTTATGTATTATACATGGAGATCATATCCCCCCTTATGTATTATACATGGAGATCATATCCCCCCCCTTATGTATTATACATGGAGATCATATCCCCCCTTATGTATTATACATGGTGATCATATCCCCCCTTATGTATTATACATGGAGATCATATCCCCCCTTATGTATTATACATGGAGATCATATCCCCCTTATGTATTATACATGGAGATCATATCCCCCCTTATGTATTATACATGGTGATCATATCCCCCCTTAATCTCCTCTTCTCAAGAGAGAATACATTCAGTTCCTCTAATCTTTCCTCATAGCTGATCTCCTCCATGCCTCTTTATCAGTTTGGTTGCCCTTCTCTGTACTTTCTCAAGTTCTTTTTGTGAATTGGTGCCCAAAACTGAACTGCACAGCTTGGTGTCATCTGCAAAGACTGAAATGGGATTTTTAATCTCAGACCCTATATTGTTTATAAATTGTTTATAAATATATTAAAAAGTAAGGGTCCCAACACTGAACCTTGGTACACCACGGATGACCCCAGACCAGGGGTGGACTGACAACTCATGGGGCCCCCAGGCAATAGGGGATCATGGGCCCCTGTGTCCTTGCCCAAACTCAAAAAAGCCTATGAAAAAGGTACCAGGGGCATCTCATGGGGCCCCCTACTGACCCCGGGCCCTCGGGCAGTGCCCGAGTTTCCAAATGGTCAGTTCGCCCCTGCCCCAGACCATTCAGAGTATGAATCATTAACCACTACTCTTTGAATACGAGCTTTTAGCCAGTTTTCTATCCATTTACATACGGATTTTTCCAAGCCTGTAGACTTTACCTTACACATTAGCCGTGTGTGGGGAACTGTGTCAAACGTTTTTGCAAAATCCAAGTATGCCACGTCCACCGCCACCCCTCTGTCCAAGTATACCATGTCCACCGCCACCCCTCTGTCCAAGTATACCACGTCCACCGCCCCCCTCTGTCCAAGTATACCACATCCACAGCCACCCCTCTGTCCAAGTATACCACGTCCACAGCCACCCCTCTGTCCAAGTATACCACGTCCACCGCCACCCCTCTGTCCAAGTATACCACGTCCACCGCCACCCCTCTGTCCAAGTATACCACGTCCACCGCCACCCCGCTGTCCAAGTATACCACATCCACCGCCACCCCTCTGTCCAAGTATACCACGTCCACCGCCACCCCTCTGTCCAAGTATACCACGTCCACCGCCACCCCTCTGTCCAAGGTTTTGCTCACCTCTTCATAAAAAGATTTGTTTGACAACTTCTGTCTTTCATGAATCCATGCTGTCTGTTGCTTAAAATATTTTTTCCAACAAGAACTCATCTATGTGATCTTTTATTAAATTCTCCAATATCTTCCCACCTATAGATGTTACACTAACAGGTCTATAATTACGTGGTAATTATTTTTAAATATTGGCACCACATTGGCCTTACGCCAATCCAGTGGTACTATGCCAGTCATTAAAGAATCCCTAAAAATTAGAAACAATGGCTTTGAAATGACAGAGCTCAATTCTTCAAGGACCCGTGGGTGTATGCCATCCGGTCCAGGTGCTTTATTCGCCTTTATTCTGTCTAAATATTTTTGGATCATATCAATTGTGAGCCAATGTGGATCATCTGGGGCTGTGTCAATACCATGCCCATTATGGACAAGAGCCCCCCCATGCTCCTTTGTATACACAGAGCTGAAGAAGGTATTAAATAAATTTGCCTTCTCTTTGTCCCCAGTCACCCACTCTAGATTATTTTGTAAAGAACCGACATGCCTGGACCGGACCTTTTTACTATTAATATATTTGAAGAGTTTTTGGGGTTTGTTCTGCTATCTTTTGCAATCTGTCCTTCTTTTTAAATTTTTGCGGCCTTTATTTTCTTTTTGCATATGCTGTTATATTCTTTGTAATGGTTAAACGATGATAGTGTTCCTTCATTTTTATATTTAATAAAAGCTCTTTTTTATTATCTGTATCCTTTTTAACTTTGTCCGTAAGCCACATAGGTTTGATTTTTAGCCTTTTAAACTTGTTGCCCATGGGAATATATTTTGCAGTGTGTTCACATACTGTCTTTTTGAAGAACTCCCATCTCTGTGTTGTGTTCATTGATGCCAATTTTCCCTCACACTCTAAGGCTTGGAGAGCAGCTCTCAGCCTTGGAAAATTAGCTCTCTTGAAATTGAGCGTTTTTATTTTTCTCATATGTGCTTGCTGTTTACAGCTAACAATAAGTGAAATATGTGCTCCTACTTAGGAGACTTTGAAAATTATGGAGTCAGGACCGCAGTATGCAGAGGAGCATTGTCGTGGGTACTGTGGCTCATGCATATATTTGCAAATGTGTGCAAACAAAACCCTCTGTTTTTATCGTAAATAGAGTCAATTTGGTTTCTTTGCAGGTTGGCTGGTAAGTGTGCGGGGAAATCTTTTGTTTGTTTGTGATGTGTGTTTCCCTTCCATGGGCACCTTACTGCAAAGGCTAGTTGTAGGTTGGGGTGGTTGCCACTTTTTTATACAGTTGACTTGCTACTTTCCCCTGTCTTATGGAGGGTTGAAGAAGTATAGTGGGAGGAAGAGCAGGATAGGCAGCCTTAATATTTATGGGTCTCCAGCCAATCCTTGGGGAGGTTTGCCCAGTAGGTGGAGGGAAAGCTCATAAATACTCTGAGGCCTGGCAGTCTGGGAGCAGAGTCCAGGGTCCAGCCATCTGGAGGAGACCACTGTGCTGGGGGCTCTGCCCCTAGGATGGAGAGGGAGAGAGGTTTCAGGAGTCTGTTGAAGCCATTAGGGTCTGAACTAGGCTTAGCTGGGGGCCTATCAGAGAGAGAGAGACAGACTGGATCAGTGAGTCAAATAATTCTGGTGTGTAGAGGCTGTATTTTCTGGGACTGAGCGAGTACTTGTTCCAGCTGCTCAAATGAGAAGTGGGGTGTTTCATGCAAGTTCGGACCGGGTGCAGCCAGGAGTTGTGCCAGACAACCTGGGGCACACCATATTTCAGAGACTGAATTTAGTACAGCCAGGAGCAGTGCATGACAGCCAGGAGTTGTACTACTACCACCACTGCTACTACTACTACTACTAGCCAGGATAAAGTACATTTCAGCCTAAGTTTTACAAGATAGCTCTCAACAGCCAGAAGTTTAGCAGTCCTCAAGTTCTACTGTTTTTTACAGTTCGGGGTATCCCATGCTCCCATCCTTATCCAAGTTTATTGTTCCCCAATAAATAACACTAAAAACAAAAGTCTTAAACCTATTATTGAGCCTGTGGAAGTGTGCCGAAAATGTGGTGTGCCAAAAATAGGCCCAAACTACCAGCTGCTCTTACGGGGGTAGCGCTATACCCATATGATCACCCCTGTAAGTTAGACCAGGGGCTGTTAAGTCAATAGAAGGGTGCAGGTGCTAGAAAGTCGGAAATGACGACTTGAACTTGGGGGTGCTGGTGTCAGGTATGCAGAAGAACAGCAGTCATGGCTTCCAGAATTCAAAAAGTCCAGTAAAGAGCAGAGCCGGATCACAAGCCGAGTTTGCTAACAGTTGAGCCAGAAAGCACCAAATCACGATCAGTATCAAGGTCAGGGACGAGCAGAGGTTGACAATGTACTGGCAACATGTGCACGCTGTTGTGCGTGTGTGCCTATGTGTGTGCATTGTTGAACATTTTATTAGGCTCCCATACCCAAAAACATATGTGCCCGTTTATGTGCATGCACATGAGCCTTCCAGCTTGCGCCATCTCTCTGATGTCTGACTTGATGTTCCTGACAGCTAATGCAAATGTAATTCTTGTAGGAACAGGAAGGGGCCATCCCCAAACTCTTCCCACAGAGTTGGGAGCATGAAATTATCCAAAATGTCTTGGTATTCTGACACCTTAAGAGTTCCCTTCACTGGAACTAGGGGGCCAAGCCCAACCCCTGAAAAACAACCCCATACCATAATCCCCCCTCCACCAAATGTTACATTTGGCACAATGCAGTCAGGCAAGTACCGTTCTCCTGGCAACCAGCAAACCCAGACACATCCATCGGATTGCCAGATAAAGAAACGTGATTGGTTACTCCAGAGAGCACGTCTCCACTGCTCAAGAGTCCACTGGCGGCGTGTTTTACGCCACGTCATCTGACGCTTTGCATTGCACTTGGTGATGTAAGGCTTGGATGCAGCTGCTCGGCCATGGAAACCCATTCCATGAAGCTCTCTACGCACTGTTGTTGTGCTAATCTGAAGGTCACACCAAGTTTGGAGGTCTTTAGCTATTGACTCTGCAGACAGTTGGCGACTTCTGCGCACTGTGCGCTTCAGCATGCGCTGACCCCGCCCTGTCATGTGACGTGGCCTACCACTTGGTGGCTGAGTTGCTGTTGTTCCCAGTTGCTTCCACTTTGTTATAATCCCACTAACAGGTGACCGTGGAATATTTAGTAGCCAGGAAATGTCACGGATGGACTTATTGCACAGGTGGCAACCTATCACGGGACCACGCTTGGAGTCACTGAGCTCCTGAGAGCGACCCATTCTTTCACAAATGTTTGTAGAAGCAGTCTGCACACCCAGGGCCTTGATTTTATACATCTGTGGCCATGGAGGTGATTGGAACTCCTGAATCCAATGATTTTGAGGGCGGGCCCAATACTTTTGGCAATATAGGGTGTATATATATATATATATATATACATATATTTATTTATGTATATAATCTGCAATCATTTTTGTTCAGGAAAAGTTGCAGAGGAAGATTTTACAGATGGTTCTCTTTTTTTTTTTTTATTATAAATGTAATTTGTTGTTGCTTTGAAGAAATATTAAAATGAGCATGTTTTGAGGTTTTAGGGGAAATTAATATTTGTCTACAATAAATTGAAACCATTGCAGACCATCCCCTGGCCAAGCTTTTTGGCTAATTGCTCCTGGCAGAGAGATTGACTATGTATTGGATACTTTACACTTCTGCTTACAAAGTAATTTTTTAATTAAAAAAAGTTCTTGTCAGCTAAACAATTTCATTTCCTAATACAACAATTTTTATTAGATGATATAAGAGATGTAGGTTACCTACGATGTTGTTCAAATAGCAGGCTACAGCTGTCCATAGAACCTGGCTGGCCAAGACATCACCCACCCATGCTTCTTGAGGCCACACCCACTAAGTATGTGGGAATGGCCAAGGCCTTCCCATGCTTTCTGGGGGACACACCCCTAAACTGATCAGACTGCTTTTAGATTGAGAAAGGTCCATTCATACATTGTGAGGAGTATGAATTTTGGGCACCACATTAATAACTAGGTACGTAGGAGTTCTGAAGACGGTACAAAGGAGGGCAACTAAATAAAAAGAATAGAAAACGTCACTTACAGTAAAGGAAATTGGGCATATTCCGAAAATTACATAAGTAACATTTAAATATATCCAAGGCTAGCTTTTTTTATTTATTTTTTTTAATTTCTTTAGCCAAAGAACTGTAAGAAGGACAAGGGGACATCAGCTTTGCATGCAAGAAAGGCAATTTTCCATCAATGTAAGAAGGATTTCTTTACAGCAAGAGTGAATAAAGCACAAGGAAACCCCATCGCTAAAATCTAATATAAGCTTTAAAATGTTAATGTCATTTCATAACTGATTTACCATATTTTTTAATCTGCAGCTTTCACTGAGATAATCCCTGGTGATCCTGCCTTGAAGGTCCTTGATTTCCTGTTAAGGTGACAACGCTCTGTCTCTGTCTCTCAATTGTGCATCTGTGTTGTCACCGTATCACACGGGCTACTGATGAAGAGTGCAAGTGGCTGCTCCACTACACAGTAGCCACCATCAGCAAAAACCGCCCTGGGAAATACCATGGAGCCATGGAGTGCATGTAGACATGAAGTGGCTGTAAAGAGTCTGCAGCAGATCAGCAGCAACGAAGGGTGAATGAATAGTGAAAACTATATTATTTGAAGACAAAACGGCAAATGTTTATCGTGCACTCCACTTTATCAAATCAGATGACATTTATTTAAGATTTACATCTAATTTATGATGTAGAATGTTTTATCAAACAAGGTAACAATGGCAAAAACAACAATACAAAGACTTCCTTGCAATACGTTATATCCAAATATAAATATTCAAAGAATAGATCTGTCAGCCTCAGGGGTCAGGAAGGAGGGGATGATTTTGATAGAGAATTTTTTTTCAACCTCATTAACCCCTTCCCACCTGCTCCAGCGTCCCTTTAACTGGGCTATTATGCCCGGGAAGCAGGAAGATCTGTCTAATCGTGTGATTGGCTATCTCGGTGGTCACATGATCGGGAGCCAGTCCTGATCATTAGCACAGGCCGAGAGCTGTCTTTGACAGCTTGGTCTCTGTTCTGGGAGACCACAGTGAGCGCTCTGTCAGCACAGAAATCTACATGCGGAGTGGGGCATTAAAGCCAACTCTTTTTATCAAACGTGTTATGTGGGCAGCAAGAGGTTAAAGAAAAGTGGGTGTCTAGGCAAAATAAAGAAAGAAAAAAAAATAGCTATTGGTCTGCCAGGAATCCAGTGAGCCCCTAACTCCTAGTGAGCTGACGATGCTGCCCCTGCTCTAGTGAAATTCTACTTCAGCCATGGCCAGTGCTCCCCTGCTGGACTACAGAACACCTGCCCAGGGGCGGACTGACAACTCATGGGGCCTCTGTGTCCTTGCCCAAACTCAAAAAAGCCTATGAAAAAGGTATCAGGGGCATCTCATGGGGCCCCCTACTGACCCCAGCCCTCGGGCAGTGCCCGAGTTTCCAAATGGTCAGTACGCCCCTGCACCTGCCTTTACATTAGGGCGATGAGGACAGGCGGAGAGGTTTGGTTGGGCTGACAACACTGCTGGGGATTTCAGTGCCATGGAGGCAGCGTTGTCAGCTCACTACAGGGAGTTAGGAGCTCTCTGGATTTCTGGCAGATCCAGTACTATATTGTTCTCTACTTGCAGTGTTTAAAAGGGATAAAACATAGGCAACATTGCATTTACGTATCATTTTAAATGTGATCAGCAGAGGCATATCTACTGGGGTCGCAATTGTGACCTGACCCCATGCTGCAGGGGGCCCGTGTGGCCCCACTGTATGCTTGGATAGGAGGAGTGGCAGGGGCAGCTGCATATAGAGGAATCTATCTCTTCATTTTCCTCCTGCAGCCGCTGAATGTCTGCGGGAGGGAGAAGAGGAGAATCAGGCATTCAGCGGCTTCCGGAGGAAAATGGAGAAATCGATTCCTCTATATGCAGCTGCCCCTGCCACTCCTCCTATCCAGCTTCTTTTTGCTTCCTCCTCCATGCTCTCTGGTTCCCCCTGTGCTCTCTGGTCCCCCTGTGCTCTCTGGTCCCCCCTGTGCTCTCTTGTCCCCCCTGTGCTCTCTGGTCCCCCCTGTGCTCTCTTGTCCCCCCCGTGCTCTCTGGTCCCCCCTATGGTCTCTTGTCCACCCTTTGCTGTCTGGTTCCCCCTGTGCTCTCTGGTTCCCCCTGAGCTCTCTTGTTCCCTCTGTGCTCTCTGGTCCCCCCTGTGCTTTCTGGTCCCCCCTGTGCTCTCTGGTCACCCCTGTGATCTCTGGTCCCCCCTGTGCTCTCTGGTCCCCCCTGTGCTCTCTTGTTCCCTCTGTGCTCTCTGGTCCCCCCTGTGCTCTCTGGTCCCCCCTGTGCTCTCTGGTCACCCCTGTGATCTCTGGTCCCCCCTGTGCTCTCTGGTCACCCCTGTGCTCTCTTGTCCCCCCTGTGCTCTCTGGTCCTCCCTGTGCTCTCCAGATCGCTATGCTCTTTCCAGCCCCCCCTTGCCCCTGTCAAGATGTGTCATTTACTGGCCCCTTTCTTTTCTGAATGGAGAGTCAGTGATCCGTACCAATCACTGACTTTATCCATTCATAACCGAGACATAATAAACTGTGTTTACTATGTTTCAGTTTGTGAATAGAGAGGAACCATGTACAGAGCTATTCCTGTCCATTCATTCTGTACAGCAGAGGCTGCAGAAGAGATTGAGGACTGTACCCTCAATCTCCTTTCTCTGTCCCAAAGGTGAAACATCAGAGGTCTGTTTAGACCCCTGATATATCACCAAAGCCCCCCAATAGGGCTCCTAAAATTTTTTAAAAAATAATAAAAAAAATAATATTGTAAAAAAATTAAAAAATGGTAAAAAAATAATATAACAAAAATGTAAAAATGACTGACACCAGTGGCAAAACTGCCAGGGTAACAAAATTCATGCTTGGGACCAGGCCCTGGTGTTCCACCACCAGGCTCGGAGGGAAGGGCCCAAGCTGGGGGTCTGGGGGGCCCTTCATGGTTTTTTGCACTCGGGCCCTAAAGCTTCTAGTTATGCCACTGGTGATCAGACATACACTTTAACTAGCTAACAATTGAATTTTGGCTATGTATGTCTAGGAAAAATGCCCAGAGCTCTGTACTAGTGAGAAATAATTGCTATGTACATCAGGAGAATAGTGGTGTTGCATTTTTTCTAGCTATCCCAACATATATACACAGAGTTGTCAATTCTGTAGAGATTCCCACAATTCATGACAATTGCCAAGCTTCCCAGTTTACTGCAAGTCAGACCGACAGCTTGCAAACAGGTGAGTCAGAAATATGTGAATCGTAATCATTGGCGAGATCAGTATTACTCTACACATTGATAATTAGCATGGCAGCCCCATTGTGAGCTTAGTATTACAATGTAGGACAGTAAAAATATGGGGTGTATTTATAAAAATGTGCATGTAAATTTCTTGTATGCAAATGGGCCAAAAATCCCATTTTAATTATTGAAAAAAAAGTGTGAATTGGGAAAATACCACATTATGGCCACTAGATGGAGCAGAGTATCATAGGAAATAAGTATGCTCCCCAGCTCCATCTAGTGGCCATAATGCAGTATTTGTCCCCATTTGCACATTCTCTTATAATGAATGCCATTCGATCTGCTGTGACTATAGCCTGAGAACATTTGATATTTTTTCCCCATTTGCACAGAATGATTTTTTTTTTAATATAAAGTTGTCAATTAATAAGATATTCCCAACACACAGCATGGGATACCTAGGCATCCAAGCACGCACCCGCGCGAGGCCCATGCCCTGCATGCACAGGATGCACAGATGTTTCACACACCCATGCGCAGGCAGTCCCACCCACACCACCCGGCACACATCCACTGCTCCCAAACACCCGTGTGGGTCATCTGTGTGGGTGCGGATGCATGTCCTCAGACCCATACTTCCTGCATTTGCCCACATGGATGTCAAATTGGGAGCAGCAGCTGTGTCCATGCAGCCGCTGCGCCCCCACTGCGTCGGCACATGCACGCACCAAAAACCCGCACATACACAGAATGAATTTAAATGCAGTTTTAGCTATTTTGATATAAATATCCAAGCATGTAGGTAGGTGGCAGAGTAGGTCCCCCTCTAAGGCGCCTCCTCCCCATGGGAGAAGGTTGGGAGTCTAAGCAATGCCTAGGAGGTAGGTGGGTCAGACTGCAGAGGAACAGAGAGACGCAACATATGTCTGCCAGCTCCTGCTTCCCTCCCCTGTCTGTGGGAGAGCAGGGAGCTGTGGGGTTCCTCATTCTAGCCCTAAGAGAAAAGGAGAGGACTTTGGAAGCTGGTATACTCCTCTGGTCCTCCCCTCCTTAGCCTAGGAAGAACATCAGGCCTACGGGGGTGAGCACCTTCTGCAGGGACATGAGCAGCCACAGGCATGGCCTGGGACCAGGGGTCCATTTACCATTGGAACTGTGTTGTGGTGAAGTCCTGGGATTTATTGAGGCCTTCAAGTAAAGAACATTAACCACAACCAGCTTCGTGGTGCCTTTATTCAGTCAGAATGCTGCTCTGAAGAGAGTGAGTTCTACTTATTTCCCTTGGTTGCTGGGCCTGGGAAAGATAGGCCAGCATCTGGAACCCCTGGGAGTGAGGGGATGAACCCACATAGCCAGGAGGGTGGACATAGTGTTGGTCAACAAGGTCCTGTATTTCCCAGAAGGTCAATTTTACGTTTTCGGTCGGCTTGGCTGCTCGCTATGGCCACGGGCAAGGAAGCCCACCACCCACCAATAAGCAGTTTTTGTAGGCGATAAATTCACTGTCTTTGCAGTTCCTATTGAACTGATCTAATGCCCTTAACAAAATTGGACTTCTGGGGCTAGATGGAGCTGAGGAGCATACATATTTACTGTGGTACTCAACTCCATCTAGAGACCAGAATGTGCTATTCTCCCCATTCACACTTTTTTTCATTAAATAACATTTGACCTGCTGATAATATAACCTGAGAACATTCAATGTTTCCCCATCCACACAGGGTGAATTTAAAGGCAGTTTTGACGGACGAACAGCAATGTGCTATTTTTTTTTATATAAACATCTAAGCGTGTCCAAGCAACCTTTGCAGGTGATAAATTCACTGTTATGGAAGTTCTTCTCCAATTGATTTAATTCCTTGAACAAAACTGGACTTTCTTTTTTCCCCATCTGTTTTTTGTATCAGTTCTCTGAGAAGCGGGGTTACCCCAGTGTCAGACTTCACCCTCCTGTCTCTGGCGCAGAGCCATGTTGGTCCAGGGGGGCACTTGTACTCAGACAGGCTCTGATTCATCTTGTTCTGTTCTCGGAGAACAAAGCTCTGAGCGACTCTTCACAAACATTACGCTGCCGATCGCAGCTTTGTCTGACGTTATCACAAAGCCCTGGTTTCTTCGCTTTTATATTTTGTTGCCCGGTGTTTGCAGACATAAAAGAAGAATATTTTGGGCAAGAAAACAAAAATGTGTGATTAACATGCAGCGCAGGCTTTTACTCTGCGCAGGAGGCGGGGGATCTGAGAAAAGTTCTCAAAGTCTTTGCGAGAAAGTTTGACCATTGAAAGAAGTGTTGTATGAGAGACCTGTAAAGCTGAAACTTTTAACTTAGGCTCCATTCACACGTGTGTGACTTTTCATGTGACTTTGGACATGACAAGTCGCAGCCCATTATTTTCAATGGCACCCGTTCATATCGCTGCAACTTAAAAGTCGATGCGTTTTTGAAAAGGCGCCTGCACTACTTTGGTGCGACGTTTGGTGCAACTTAGATCCGTAGAGTGTAAACTCACATCAAAGTTGGGCTCGTGTGAACCCAGGCCTAAAACTTTTAAAGAAACTTTTCAATGGAGTGTGGGATTTATTGCAAACAGCGAAAGGTTTTTATTGCCCCTCTTTTCATCTTTGTAACCACTGTCACGAAGATAGGAAGTGATGGGAAATCCAAAAATTTACAGTGTCACCAGAACAGGAGGTGAGGGTAAATCTGCCAATGGGGGTGCCTGTTCTGTTGACACCACACACTTTACAGCACTTGTGATCAACCTTCTTGATGCAGGGGGGCCTTACCCACATGGAAGAAAGATATATTTGAAATATATTTTAAAAATATTCTTCCCAAATATATTGACATATATTTGAATATACTGTATATATATAAATACACTGTATGTCTTCAAAAATACAAATCTACATTTTTGAAATGCGGTTACAAATATATGTAAAAATATATGTTAAAATCACTTTTTTTATAAGGTAAAAAAAATTCTGAAGAATATATTTTAAAAATATTTTTCATATATTCTGTAATATATGAATAACATGTTTCAACATGTAATATATATATGTAATATATATATATATATATATATATATATAATATATATATATATACATATATGTGTGTATGTATGTATATATACTGCATGTTGAAATGCATTTTTTATATATTACAAAATATTTTTCACAATATTTTTCACATATTGTGTAATAAAAACGCATTTCAACATACACTATAACTATATATATATATATATATATATATATATATATATATATATATATATATATATATATATATATATATATATATACGTATTTATTGAAATATATGTATTTATTGAAATATATAGTATTTCAAATATATGTCAATATATTTGGGAAGAATATTTTTAAAATATATTTCAAATATATTTTTCTTGCATATGGGTAAAGTAGAACTAAAGGCAAAACATTTATTTTTTGTTATTTTGGATAGAGTAAGGGAGGGTTATCACCCCTGTCAGGTTTTTTTTTTGCCATCTATGCCCCATTGGGGAGATTTCCCTTCACTTCCTGTCCCATAGCCAAAAACAGGAAGAAAAAGGAAATCCATCCAAGCTGAGGGAATCCCTAGTTGTCCCCATTGGATTTGCAAGATATCCCCTTAATTGCTGTTCTGGCGACAACCCAAAATTTTCTTTCACTTTCACTCTCAGCGATAACAGTGACCAGGACAAATGGAGAGGATCAGTCTTCCTAACGGGGACACAGACAGCAATGAAAACCTAAAGGTGTTCTAATCCCTCTCCACTCTATCCAAAACAAAAAAAAGTTTTTCTTTTAGTTATACTTTAAGTGCTGCTACTGTCCACAACATATAATAGTCAGTGAGTATAATGATACAGAAAACTGAGAGCGCAGACATGCTACTCACACCTCCTCCCCCTCCCCCCAGGCAAGCAGTAGAGGGCCAAATCAGAACAAGCTGGAGGAGGATCCTGGGACATAGGAGAGCTGGCCAATGGAAGTAATGGGGTTTGTCCCCCACAAAGCACTACAGGAGAACTGAGGACTTTTCCTGGGCAGTTCCCTGGAGGTCTAGACCTGCTATAGTGTTCTGTGTCTCCATCCAGGGACTGCTAAGCATAACCTAGCTGATGAGGACTAAACCACTGCCAGGATAGAGTCTGTGCTGTGCTAAGCACTGGAGTCATCCCAGGCAACCCAGAAGTGAGCAAACACCTGACCAAAGGTGTGACGATGCCACGATCGCTGCCACCAATATGTGACGAACGCGGCGTCAGACCCCAGCCCTTCTCACCAAACTCGTGACTGAAGGACTAGCCAATCTAAAACCGCAATGTCACATGCGTAACAATACCACACCCAGCTGCACCCTGCACAACGATTTTCCAGCTAATTGGACCACAATGTATGTACCGGCAGCCTGGGAGCGATTGTTACTGGGTCAGGTTAATTACGCAATTAACCCTTCACACTGCCACCACCTCCTTTTTGTACAGAGAAAGTGGAAACTCGGCAATATCAGCTAAAACACTATAATGGTTGAGATAATCGTCTGCATAATACGGTCACCGCAGGCCGATTATGCAGAGAGTTAAACAAACACAGTAGCGCTCTTTTAGAGGCAGGAATTCGTAAATTGCAATAAAGCGCTATAGAAACAGTTCAACACTTTCAGAAGGAAAGATTTATTAATAAAAGGTCAAACGGGTGCAATAAAAATATTTACAGAAAAAAGATGTAACCAATATATATATAAATATATAGAGAGCAACAGCACAGCAAAGAGATAACAGAGAGAAGTTAGAGGGTTAAAGTACTTGCCAAAGTCCTGGGTTAGCAGATCAAGTTTCAGAGCGAAAGGGTACATCTCCCAAGTTGGTTCTGATGTTAAAAGGGAGAATTCTTCAACTTAACTTTCTTAGGCCTGACAGATCATTTTGTAGTTCCCTAGCAGGGGGTGTCTCTGAAGTCAAGGACCAATACCCCGTTTAGGGAGGGAAGGTCTGGGCGTAGACCTAAACTAGAGCCCAAATCTCTTATAGTTCATATTTTGACTCATAACTTTCCATATGTACAAGTGACACTCCACCCGCGGGCAGATTATTATGCAGACACGTCTGAGGATTGATTAGATATGAAATATGAAATTCTACACTGAATGGTTCACGAGATCTACTTTTCTGCTTTCCTATGTATTCCAGCCAAGGAGAGTGACCTAACAAACTGTTTGTCTCCTCTTGGCCAATCTGACGATATGCCTGGTTTTTATGTAAGTCTCTCATATTCCAAGATCTGAGACATAGGGGAAAAATTAATTTTAAAAGTGTTTATCTGGTTCTTGCTTCATTGGAATGCCTTGAACTCCTGGGAAGGCTTGCTTTATCTTTTACGAGGTGTGATATTGCACAGCTCTCTCAGACAACCAGGCACCTTGAGGCTCCCTGCTGGGCTCTGGCCTGCCTGCGACACTTCTAACACACATATGTCCCTGTGGATTAACAAAGAGGGAAGGGGGAGAATGAGGGACAACATGGAGATTTCTTAACAAAATGGGGGACTGCGTCAGTCTCTGAGTGTACGATTGCGAGAAAAGGGACCACTGCTGCTGTGTCACTGGCTTTGGTGAGATGGCCTTGGGGTAATAAACTTTTTGCTACTGGAGAGATTAAGTCCTTTAGGAACTGACCATTCAGCCATCTAGCAGCTTTATTACTGCCTGCAGGCTTGACTGGGATTATTCTTAAGTGCACCAACAGTACAAGTGGACCCCAATGCTAGCAAGCTGAAGAATTAGGGCTAAAGACTAGACATGTGCAATTCATTTCGGTCCGAATATAAATTTGGACCAATTTGTGGTTATTCAGATGTATCCGAATCTCCAAATTAAATAGTAAGGAATTTCATTGAAATGTGTTTAGAGTTGTTTCGTTTATTTGTTTTCTAACGAATTCTAAATTTTCAGAACAATTTGAATCAGTCGAAAATTGATCAACGATCCGAATTCTATTTGAAGAATAGATGGTTGCTAAGTCCACTTTCATTCAACCAGGTATGTCAGAGGGGCTGGGGTTGTTCTTGGAGTTGAGGTGCAAACAAGAGAACCCAAATTACCTAGCGGCTCCTGCGAGGGTAGTGCTACACAAGTATGCTACAAGGGATAGTCAGAGAGTGCAGGAAATGGTCAGAGTCGAAAAACATGCTATAGGAGTCACTGGAAACATGCTTTTGAAGATAGTCATAGACTGGAGACACATTACATCAGACTGTTAGAGCAAACTGCTCCTTCAGCCCTTTTATTTTTATTATTATTTCAGGTACTTATATAGCGCCATCAATTTATGCAGCGCCTTACATATATTTAGTACATTCACATCAGTCCCTAACCCTCAAGGGGTATATAATCTAAGGTCCCTAACTCACATTCATACATACACCTACTAGGGCCAATTAACCTCTCAGCATATCTTTGGAGTGTAGGAGGAAACCAGAGTACCCGGTACCCACACAGGCACAGGGAGAACATGCCAACTCCAGGCAGGTGGTGCCGTGGCTGGGATTTGAACCAACTGCCAGGTGGAAGTGCTAACCATTAAGCCACTGTGCTGCCCAATCAGCTCCATATTTGTGATACTTACAACCCTCCTTTAAAAAGGACTTGTGCCACATCTGATATTTCTCCCAGTGAGACCCTAGAGGGAGCTAACGACCACAGGAAATAAACAGATACATTGAAGGGATTGTTTGTGATGGGTGTGTGAATACTATGACAATCACACAGCGACACAGCGAAATATACTTTTTGGTGTGAAAAGTGAACATTTGGGTCATTTTTGTTACTTTACACATAAAGCAATACAAACCATTTCTGGGAAGATTGTTTTGCAATCAATGATTGTTTAAAATACAGGTTCCTGTAAGAGCTACAGGGAATCCAGAACAGTATGTTCTATCATCTCACATGATGAAATAAAGAGGGAGGGATAGACAGACAGACAGAGATAGATAGATAGATAGATAGATAGATAGATAGATAGATAGATAGATAGATAGAAAGAGATAAACAGAGATAGATAGACAGACAGACAGACAGAGAGAGATAAACAGAGATAGATAGATAGAAAAACAGAGATAGATAGATAGTCTCCAAAATGCATGGCAGTGTATGGACAGATATAGATCATCTAGTATAAGGAGCTCCTCTGGGATCAGATTACATGCAGCCTGTTCATTTTGTGTTTGGCCCTCATTAGTAAATAATGTACGTGACTAGGTAGAAGAGCTAGTAAAATGATTTTCTGTCCCCATTTGCTTTCTATTCACACCGGGAATCCAGTCTTGGTTCATACATGTGTATACAGCCCTATATCAGCCCAGGTATTGAAGGGTGCAGTGACAATAGATGAAGGTCTGGTTTCCAATGGCGGGATGTTCCTGTAATGAATTCTTAGAGCATGTTCGGAGCGGTAATTTGTAGCCGGGGACATTTCATATATTGGCTGGTGATAAATCCCTCCTACATACTGGAAGAATGATTGGTTCGATGTGCCCGGGTGTGATTCATGTGTTCTATTTATGCACTGTCAATGTCTGTGGCAGTTTATATCTTCAGTGGAAGAGACGGGCTGATTTCATCATTGATCTACAGTAATTATTTTATTGGAAAACCAGGCGGTGATGAGACTCTGGGGGCCGGCGGGAGGTGAACTGGTTTATATTAAAAGAAGCTCGTCTGCGTGTTCAATGCACAGGGCGATGAGGATGTGCAAAGTGCCGCATCTCTCATACCCCAGACAGGATGACATTTAGTTTACCAAAAGCACATAAAATACAGTTTTACCTGTTTTTCATCTTTTTTTGCTGCTGATTTCCTGCTCTCTCTTCAGCCACTCCCTGTCTACATGCGCTCGCTCCAGCGCCAGTGCGCATCCTGGACCAGATATCTGGTAGTGACAGAAGTGGATTGTGTCGGCGCACTCACATGTAGTGTCCACCAGGGGAGCATATGAAAAGCTGACAACACACGAGAGCAAACGGGAGACAGTTGTCACCCATGAACACAGCTCCTTCCCGTCGGGATCACCAGGAATTCTTTCAAAGCGTATGTCGGGAAAGGTAACAACTAAACCATATTCCGTACATCTCTGCGATTCATGTACCTTTCTCTATGTTTTAACCCTTTTGCTGCCACAGCCGTTTTTGTGTTTTTTGCACACGTTTAAAAAAATTATTTTGTATCTGAAGATTAGTTAAAGCTCCAAAAATTGTATATATTTTTTGAAAGCAGAAACCTTGGGGATAAAACGGTGGTAGTTCCAAATTTCTATGCCACACAATATTAACGCAATGGTTTATCGCAGGGGCGGACTGACCATTTGGTACCTTTTTCATAGGTTTTTTGAGTTTGGGCAAGGACACAGTGGCCCCATGATCCCCTATTGCCCAGGGGCCCCATGAGTTATCAGTCCGCCCCTGGTTTATCGAGTGCAAAATTTTGGGGCACATAAATTTCAAAATATTACCCAGTTTCTGGGTAAAATATAAAAGATAAGGTAGTGATGAGTAGATAGATACCCAACATGTCAAGGCTTAAAATTGCATGCATCAGTGGAACAGCAGCAAACTTCAGAACCCTACATTGTCATAGGCAACCCTTTAAAACCCCCAAAGATCATCAGTTTACAGTGAATAATTATTGTTCTCATTCTGGTATGCACAACGATATGTAACCCGTGTCAATGTGTTTCTGCATAGGTGCCCCTGGAGGTGCATGTGTTTATATTCATATGCGTAGGTGGGGGGGGCTCAAAAAAGTTTGGGGGGAGCTTAAGTGCTTTGGTGTGTCTTCAATTTTTTTACACTAAGCTTTGTTTTTCATCACATGGGGGAGGGGTATTGAATAATAATAACTTAGATCCTTTACATCACAGCCCCTCTTTACATCACTGTCATTATTCCCCCTTTCACATCAATGCCCTCTTTTACATCAGTGTCCTCGTTTCTCCCCCTTAAATCACAGACCCCTTTACAACAGTGTCCTTGTGCCTCTTATATATCACAGTCCCTTCTTTACATAAGTGTCCTCAGTCCCTTTTTCACATCACAATTCCCCCCAGTTACATCACAGCCCCCCTTTACATCACAAAACCCACACCGTTTACTTGTCAGAGGCCCATCTTTATATCACAGTACCCCCCCCCCACACACACACACACACTTTATATCACAGCCAGCCCTTCACTTTATGGCCCTCAATACATCAGTGTCTTCCTTTCCCCTTTCACATCACAGCACTCTTTTCCATCAGTGTCCTCATTCTCTCTTTTAAATCACAGACCCCTTTACAACAATGTCCTTTTGCCCCCTTATATATTACAGTCCCCTCTTTACATCAATGTCCTCGTTCCCCCCTTTACATCACAGTCCCCTCTTTACATCAGTGTCCTTGTTCCCCCTTCACATCACAGTCCCCTCTTTACATCATTGTCCTCATGCATTCTTCACATCACAGTCCCCTCTTTACATCAGTGTCCTCGTTCCCCCCCTTCACATCACAGTCCCCTCTTTACATCATTGTCCTCATTCATTCTTCACATCACAGTCCCCTCTTTACATCAGTGTCCTCGTTCCCCCCTTCACATCACAGTCCCCTCTTTACATCATTGTCCTCATTCATTCTTCACATCACAGTCCCCTCTTTACATCAGTGTCATCAGTTCTTCTGTTCATATCACAGTTCCCCTCATTTTCATCACAGTTCCCCTTTACATCACAGAACCCCTTCCTCTACTTCATAGAGGCCTGTCCTTACATCGCAATGCCCCTCCTTCACATCACAGCCCCCCCCCCCTCTTTGTAATACAGCCCTACCTTCATTTTTCAGTCTCCCCCATTACATCACAGGGCTCCCCTTTACATCACAGCCCCCCTCACGTCACGGTCCCGTCTTTACATAGAAGCTCCCCCCTTTGCATCACAGTGCCCCTGTGCCCCCTTATATATCACAGTCCCCTCTTTACATCAGTGTCCTCGTTCCCCCATCACAGTCCCCTCTTTACATCAGTGTCCTTGTTCCCCCATCACAGTGCCCTCTTTACATCAGTGTCCTCGTTCCCCCATCACAGTGCCCTCTTTACATCAGTGTCCTCGTTCCCCCATCACAGTGCCCTCTTTACATCAGTGTCCTCGTTCCCCCATCACAGTGCCCTCTTTACATCAGTGTCCTCGTTCCCCCATCACAGTGCCCTCTTTACATCAGTGTCCTCGTTCCCCCATCACAGTGCCCTCTTTACATCAGTGTCATCAGTTCTTCTGCTCACATCACGGTTCCCCCCATTTACATCACAGAACCCCCTCCTCTACTTCATAGAGGCCTGTCCTTACATCACAATGCCCCCCCCCCCTTCAAATCACAGCCCCCCCTCCACTTTGTAATACAGCCCTACCTTCATTTTTCAGTCCCCCCCAATTACATCACAGGGCTTCCCTTTACATCACAGCCCCACTCAAATCACAGTCCCCCTTTATATAGAAGCTCCCCCCTTTGCATCAGAGTGCCCTTCTTTACATCACAGTCACTCCTTTGCACCAAAGTCCCCCCTTTACATTGCAGTCCCGCTTTACATCACAGCACCCTTCTTTACTTCATAGCCCCTCCATTAAATTATAACCCCCTATTACATTGCAGCGCTAACATTTACATGACAGTCCAACTTCTTTACATCACAGCCCACCCCTTAACATAACAGCACTGCTCTTTACAATACAGCCCCCCTTTACATAGCAGTCCTCCCCTTTACATAGCAAGCTACCCCTTCCCTTGGGGGACTTCTCTTGACAGCCCCCAATTTACATCGCATGCACTCCCTTAACATTACAGCCTTCCTAAAGATTACAGCACCCACATTTACATCTCACCCCCTCTTTCCAGTCCCACCTTTACAGTAGGTCAGAGGAGGTGTGACAGGTCTGGATGAAGGGCGAGAGCACTCCAACTTTTCCTGAATGAGTGGGTGATTGGTTGCTAGGACCACCCTGTGTCATAGCAACCAATCACCGCTTGTTAAATTGAAAAGTGGGGCTGCTGCAGGCCTCTGTCCAGACCTTCCACCTCTCCCACCCTCTACCCTGCTGTGACAGTGACACACAGGCAGCTGAATGGCACGGCCGTAGCAGCCTGAACAGGACTGTCACTCGGTCTGGGTCGGGACTGCAGTCCACCATTTAGTGATACCTGACATAGGGGACAAAAAGTCTCAGATGTGATGCATTTTTGGTGACAAGTTCTCTTTAATCAGACATCAGGGTTTTTTTTGGACCCCCTAATGTTTCACCCACCCTCTATTGAAGCTAATGGAGTGCAGATTGCTGGACCAATGTAACTAGGTATAAAATATCCATACCTGAAATTCTTCTTTGGGAACCCCTGTACTAAAGGGTCTGAAGGACCCCTTTACAAGTCCATGGTTTGGATCACTGCACCCGGGTGAAATGCTGATTGAATAATCTGCTGGAAATTTGCTTGAACTGCTTAATCCTAGCCATGATAGCGATACATGACCAACCCGAGCCCGGAAAATGCTGTGGCATGACTGAATGCATCTCATTGTTACATGTCCAGAGGTGGAACCGACCATGTCCTAATCATTCTACGAGGCAACATCTCCGCATGGTGACATTAAATGACAGGACTAATGTACTCTATCCTTATAGTTCCTGGAATCCTTGTGCCTCACCGAGAAGCCGAATTAGTCTTGAGAATGAGAAATAAACATTGTTGTCTCCGATCATCAAAGAGCCGGAGTTAATTTTTCTGATTTACGACTTGCACTTGAACCGTGGCCAGTGGCATATATCAAACCCGTAGCAATTACTTGGAGACGTTCCAGGGATAATATTATTCCTTGTTCCTACTTGTGATAGGGAAGCATCCAATACTGCCATACCTAGAAAAATAAAGTAACAACATCGAAGTTAACATTACTCAAGCAGCCAGCAGCCATGATACTGAAATTTGTTTAGAAAAGGTGTGAATTGATAAGACGTTCTACAATATCACCGTGTTGGCTGGTGGCACGTAGCACACATACATCATACAAGGCCAAGACAACTTGTGATGGAGAGATGCTGGTTGATTCTGAAGGTTATCTAAAGTTTTTTCTTCAATATACAGTATTTTTTCATGGAGGTTTTATGGAATAAAGTACAATATGAGATTTCCATTGAGTATGATACAGATTTTGGCCAGTAGGCCAACAAAGGCATATCATTTGGTTGACAATTGCAAGTCCTATTTCCCAAGTCAGTAGTTTGCAACCTTATTGAGACCAGGGCTCCGTAAATTCTTCCAAAAACCTTATGGGACTCCGCAGCAGATTTGGTGGCCCTTTAGGGGATGAGGCTTTGGAAAGGAGCTGGTAGCAACTGTGAGGGATGATATCTCTGGAGGGGGATGGGGTCTTTTCAGGAGGTTGGGGCTGTGCAAGGGTAGTGCAGAAGACTGGAGGGCACTGTGGAACATTGTTGGGGGCACTGTGGGGGCTGGAGGCTCTGCAGCAAGCTGAGGGGGGGGGACTTTGGGCAGTGTGAGAGGTTGAGGGGTACTGCAGGCTGCTATGGGAGGTTGGGTGGCACTATGGGAGTTGGGAGGTACTGTGGAAGGTTACTGGATCTGCAGCTAGCTGGAGGCCTGGGAGGAGGGAGGCCGTGGCCTGGCAATGGGACACAGCCCAGTAGTTGAGAACCAATGAGATAATTATATAAAGCAAATGTGTATCTCTAGGCAAAACCTTTTTTTTTATTTTTGGATACGTTGGGGAAGGGTTGAACCCCCTGTCTAGTTTATATTGCTGTCTGAGTCACCATTAGATAGATTCTCACTTTTATTTCACCAGGAAAGAAAATGAGCTAAAATCCAAATCTGTAAAGTTGTCCCCAGAAGTGAAGGGTGGGTAGGGAAATTACAGATGATCTTTGCTGATCACCACATCATCTACTATATCATAACACCCTCAGCCATTTTATAGCTGATGTTCAATTTTCTTAGTGAACAGGTCTGTGGGCAGGTGTATGGCTGTCATGCAAAGGGAACAGTTTTTTTTTAAATTTTCTAATTTTTTATGCTGAATATTCAACAGTGGCAAATGATAATTCCAATAAATGTTCACCTGGATTTCAATGGAAAGACACCTAATGGGAAAAAATTCTAGAATACCACATTTATGCAATTCTTGAGTGAATTGGCTACCAGAGGCTTGCTTCCCTAAGTGGGATTCCTTGTGGTCGTGCAATGGGACTCAGACAAGGGAGGCATCTTAGTTTCTCTTTTACTTTGCCACCTGACCAGTATCTGAACAGCGGAGGTGGGGTGCCTTTTACTTGGTCTAGGATCAAAACGAGCACGTTTGGAAAGCTCCCTTAACTATACCTATACAACAGGAGTCTTTCCTTGCACTAAACCTAGCTGTCCTTGACAAGCAAGGTCCTCACCCTACCAACTCCCACACTGCAGTTGTACCCATGGCTTTAGTGGAGGATATATATCCCCTCTGGATCCAACATGGCCACCAAAATCTTGGAATACCTTGTATCCAATAGGGACATAAGGCTTCCCCAATATGGCCCCTGGAAGTCCTGTATGAAGGACATACTATTCCTCTGACAAGCTTCCCCAAGATGGCCTCTGGACGTCTTTACGGAGAACATACCAGTTTTCTGACAGTCTTCTCCAAGATGGCCCCTGGAAGTCTTGTTCGAAAAACATACCAGCCCTCAGACTGGCTTTCCCAAGATTGCCCCTGGAAGTTTTGTACTGAGAACATACCAGTCCTCTGTCAGGCTCCCCCAAGATGGCCCCTGGAAGTTTTGTACGAAGAACATACCAGTCCCCTGACAGGCTTTTCCAGCAGCAGAAGTAAACCTTATCTTGGAGAACACATCTGATGTACATGGACTCTGATGTAGTGCTACGTGTTGACTGGATAGATACGAAGTAATGAGTTGCTACTAACCAATGATGTTAAACCCTGATCTTGATCTTGAAGCGTTATGATCACAGTCAGTTTGCTTTGAAGGATGGCAAGAATCATTCAGCACTCTGAGGACGTCATGAGCCCATCACCAGCCTGTGACTGGTCAGTGAAAGGAGAAGCAGCACAGTGATGAGCTCATCTCTCTGTCACTCTGCCCTCTCCTCTTATCAGCATGCTTCCTGACAGCACATGAACTGATTGGCTTCTTGTGTCGCTTCTCCTTTTCCAAGTCTGAGCTCGGCAGTACAGGAGAGCAAGAGGCTGATACCAAGAAACATCCAGGCCTGCATTTAAAAAAATGTGTTTAAGTATGTATTAATGATCTCAGGGCTGCATTGATTTATGTATGCCCAGACTTCAGCTTTTTTGATGACGTTTATACTGTATGTTACTAATCATCATACTAATAAAGTTTTCTATGAAAGTGTTTCTGTTTCAGTTTCACATATCTTATTTTAGATCCCATGACATCATCACTGGGTCTCTGTGCTTTTGTCTCCAATGCAGACAGATTGTGGCTGGTGGGAGGGGTCAGCAGGCTGCTGTACGTAACTTCCTGAAAACAATACAGCACCTTGCCTCAATACTCCTGCCAAGAGCCCCCAGTCCTGATGCACCTAGTGGGTTGACTCTTGGGAGGAGTTTTGCAAATATTAAAAAGCCTTGAAGAATGGGTGTCAGTCTGGAGGTGTGGGCAAGGCTGCTGTTAGAAACCATGGGGCCCCATACAGCCAACCTGGCAGGGGTCCCCCTTCCAAAAAAAACCCATAGTATACTAGGCTTGAGTTATGAATGTACACAGTGAGTGATTGGTACTGATCACTCATTGTGTTCATTCAGGAAAGAAAGGGGCTGGTAAATGTGCCGTATTTACTGAACCCTTCCCCCACTCTCCATCCTGAAAGATCTTATTGTGTGCATGCAGCTGCTGAAAGGAGAGGAGGGAAGCTGGCAGCACTGTGGGGGTGAGGTCATACGGGGGGCTGGGCAGCAGGGGGAAACGTATGGTGCACAGGAAGGGTGATGGGTGTGGTGAGGGGCAATTACTGGAACCGATCCCCTGTATGGCTCTCTACAGCAGCTGAAAGTCGGTGGGAGGGAGAGGAGAAGAAGCCGGCTTTCAGCTGCTGCAGAGAGAGTCATACAGGGGATCCGTTCCAGTGAATACCTCCTCTCACCATACCAATCACCCTCCCTGCCCACCTCAAATTCACCCAGCTGCCTTGGGCCCCGTACACGAGGACTGGGGGAACCCCTTATCCACAGCCCTGGGTGTTCCCAGGCAGACTGTATTTGCATGCTAAGTGATACACACGTCATGCTGATCCCCCATGACTGAAAGAACTGAAATCCAACAAATGAAAAGGGCAGGCCAGGCACGGTCAGGTTGGGGAGCAAATCACTAGATGATATTGGGCGGCCTACAGCCAGGAAATGAGGCTGACTTTTTGTGACTTACTGCAGCTTCTAATGCACATTGTGAGAAACTCACAGTGTGCAGTGAAAGTCATTTCAGTACAGAGGAGAAGCCTGTAGAACTGTGCAAGACTGAAGTGAAGTCTGAGGGGTCAGCTTTAAAGTGAACCTGTCATCCTGGCTTCTTTCTAAAAAATGCTAGTTGCCTGGCTAGTTGGGCAAATTCCATATCCTTACTCTCTTGGGTCAATGACTAACTGTGGCTATGGGCCCAGTTTTCCTAACCTGTCTGCTTCTTTCTCCCAGGAGGCAGCGTTCACTAGGACTGTCTGGATCTGCTCAAGAATTGCTCAGGACCGGGATGACGTCATCTAAGATCAGTGGGCCAATGTTGTCACTTTTTTGTTGGTGGGATTGGCGCACCCACATGATTGGCGTGCATGTTGGGGTGACCTCTGCTGTGCACCTGCTTATTTTTAGCTGGAGGTATCGGCGTCATGTGTACACACACTCAAGGTGAATTCATTGTTAATATTTGCCATCGTCTGGAATTCAGCTATAAAAGATGGAAAGTAAACAACAAGTCCAGGCAGCTGCTATCATTGCATGCTGATAGGCCGACAGGCGCTCTATAGGCGCTGCGGTTTTATGGCTGCGCTCTCATTGAGCAAACGCAGCTTTTGTAGTGCTGACATTATAACCTGGCTGGTTGAAGGGGCAGAAGCCTAAATTTTAAAGCCTAAATTTAAGCTGGACCCAATGCCAATCCATAACCCCCTCCCCAGCTCACATACCTCCCAACTGTCCTGGTTTGTTAGGGGCTGTCCCAGAATTTGAACTAAATCCAGAAGACGCATAGGGGAACCCTATGTCCCGGAGCTGGAAGGTTCATTCCAGCATCCTACTCTACACTGGTGGAACTACCACCATAGCACCCCCCACAGCTGCTATGGTGCCCATTTGGTCCTCCTCCGTGGTTTCCCATGAAGGTGTCCAGGCATTTGAACTAAATGCCAAAATGCCACAGACCCACCGTACGTCCCAGAGCTGGAACGCTCATTCCGGCATTCTATGCTGGTGGAACTACCACCACAGCAGCCCGCACAGTTACTATGGTGCCCATTTGGCCCTCCTCCATGGTTTCCCATGGCAGTGTCCCGGCATTTGAACTAAATACCAAAATGCCACAGACCCACCCTACGTCCCAGAACTGGAACGCTCATTGGGCATCCTATGCTGGTGGGACTACCACCATAGGAGACCGCGCAGTTACTATGGTGCCCATTTGGCCCTCCTCCGTGGTTTCCCATAGAGGTGTCCCGGCATTTGAACTAAATATCAAAATGCCACAGACCCACCCTACGTCCCAGAGTTGGAACGCTCATTCCGGCATCCTATGCTGGTGGAACTACCACCACAGCAGTCCGCACAGTTACTATGGTGCCCATTTGGCCCTCCTCCGTGGTTTCCCATGGAGATGTCCCAGCATTTGAACTAAATACCAAAATGCCACAGACCCACCCTACGTCCCAGAGCTGGAACGCTCATTCTGGCATCCTATGCTGGTGGAACTACCACCACAGCAGCCCGCACAGTTACTATGGTGCCCATTTGGCCCTCCTCCATGGTTTCCCATGGCAGTGTCCCGGCATTTGAACTAAATACCAAAATGCCACAGACCCACCCTACGTCCCAGAACTGGAACGCTCATTCGGCATCCTATGCTGGTGGAACTACCACCATAGCAGACTGCGCAGTTACTATGGTGCCCATTTGGCCCTCCTCCGTGGTTTCCCATAGAGGTGTCCCGGCATTTGAACTAAATATCAAAATGCCACAGACCCACCCTACGTCCCAGAGTTGGAACGCTCATTCCGGCATCCTATGCTGGTGGAACTACCACCACAGCAGTCCGCACAGTTACTATGGTGCCCATTTGGCCCTCCTCCGTGGTTTCCCATGGAGATGTTCCAGCATTTGAACTAAATACCAAAATGCCACGGACCCACCCTACGTCCCAGAGCTGGAATGCTCATTCTGGCATCCTATGCTGGTGGAACTACCACCATAGCAGCCTGTACAGCTGCTATGGGACCCATTTGGGGCCCCAGGGATGAGAAGCAGTTGTAGTTAAAAGGAACTTCAGTCCTCTTTACCCTTGTTTACCCCTCCCCCTTGGTTTCCCATGGCGCTGTCCCAGATAATAATGATGCCCAGGGATGTGTTGAAGCACTTTGGCCATCATTCAACCAGGAACACCAGTGGCAGCAGCAGGAGGGAACAGGAAGCTTTTAGAGGAGATTGCCAGATAGGAGGTATTACAGTAGCTGTAAAGGGGAGAAGGCAGGGTATCATCATTTGGCATGTAAGAACTAATCAATGCTGCCCCCCTGGGGCAGGGAGAAGGGGCAGCAAATGTCATTCCCACCTGCATTGGAGCACAAAAATCTACTAAAGTAACAAAAACAACAACAATATACAAATTTGATGGAGGGGGAGAAGGCAGGGGAACATCTTTTGGTGTTTATGAACTAATCAGTGCTGCATTACTGTAACCCCTAGGGGCTGGGTAATGATGCCCCGGGATATGTGTTGAATCCCTATATCCATCATTCAACCAGAAAAACCGGAAATGGCCAGATAGGAGGTATTACAGTAGTTGTAATGGGAAGAATGCAGGGAAACATCATTTGGTGTGTAAGAACTACTTAATGCTGCCTTACTGTAACCCCTAGGGGCCGGGAAATGATTACCTGGGATGTGTTGAATCACTGTAGCATCCAACCAGGAAAACCAGCAGCAGGAGGGAGAGATAAGCCTTCTGACAGGAGGTATTTATTACACAGTAGCTGTAAGGGGGAGAAGGCAGGGGAACATCATTTGGCATGTAAGAACTAATCAATGCTGCCCCCCTGGGGCAGGGAGAGGGGGCAGCAAACGTCATTCCCACCTGCATTGGAGCACAAAAATCTATTATAGTAACAAAAACCGATATACAAATTTGACAGATGGAGGAAAAGAAGGCAGAGGAACATCATTTGGCATTTATGAACTAATCAGTGTTGCATTACTGTAACCCCTAGGGGACAGGTAATGATGCCCTGGGATATGTGCTGAATCCCTTTATCCATCAGTCAACCAGGAAAACCAGAGGCTTTTGACGTGTAAAAACTAATCAATGCTGCCTTACTGGAACCCCTAGGGGCTGGGTAATGGTGCCCTGGGATGTGTTGAATCACTTTACTATTCAACCAGGAGAACCAGTGGCAGCAGCAGGAGGGAGCAGGAAACCTTCAGAGGAAATTGCCAGACAGGAAGTACTGCAGTAGCTGTAAGGGGGAGAAGGCAGGGGAACATCATTTGGCATATAAGAACTACTCAATGCAGCCTCACTGTAACCCCTAGGGGCCGAGTAATGATGACCTGTGATGTGTTGAATCACTGTAGCATTCAACCAGGAAAAAAAAAGCAGCAGCAGGAGGAAGCGGGAAACCTTTAGAGGAAAGTGCCAGACAGGAGGTATTACAGTAGCTGTAAGGCGGAGAAGGCCGGGGAACATCATTTGGTGTGTAACTAATCAATGCTGCCTCCCTGGGGTGGGGTGAGGGGGCAGCGAACATCATTCCCACCTGCACTGGAGCACAGAAACCTATTAAAGTAACAAAAACTAATATACCATTGACAGAGGGAGGGGAAGAAGGCAGGGGAACATCATTTGGTGTTTATGAACTAATCAGCACTGCATTACTGTAACCTCTAGGGGCCAGGTAATGATGCCCTGGGATATGTGTTGAATCCCTGAATCTCTTTATCCATCATTCAACCAGGAAAACCAGAGGCGGTAACAGGAGGGAGAGGTAAGCCTTCAGAGGAAAGGCCAGACTGGAGGTATTACAGTATCTGTAAGGGGAGAAGGCAGGGGAACATCATTTGGTGTGTAAGATCTAATCAATGCCACCTTAATGTAACCCCTAGGGGCAAGTAATGATGCCCTGGGATGTGTGTTGAATCCCTTTATCCATTATTCATCCAGGAAAAACAGCGGCAGCAGCAGGAGGGAGTGGAAAGCCTTCAGAGGAAAGCACCAGGTAGGCTGTATTACAGTATCTGTAAGGGGGAATAGGCAGGGGAACATCATTTGGTGTGTAAGAACTAGTCAATGCCACCTTAATGTAACCCCTAGGGGCCGAGTAATGATGCCCTGGGATGTGTTGAATCCCTTTATCCATCATTCAACCAGGAAAACCAGAGGTAGTAGCAGGAGTGGTAACCCTTCAGAGGAAAAGCCAGACAGGAGGTATTACAGTAGCAATAAGGGGGAGAAGGCAGGGAAACATCATTTGGTGTGTAAGAACTAATCAATGCTGCCTTACTGTAACCCCTAGGGGCCGAGTAATGCTGCCCTGAGATGTGCTGAATCCCTTTATTATTATTATAATATTATTATTATACAGTATTTATATAGCTCTAAAAGGTTTGCTCAGCACTGTACATTATAGTGGGGGACAGAACATGAGACAATACAGTAACAAAACAAAACATGAGGGGTTCAAGGGCCCTGCTCTTTCGAGCTTACAATCCAGGAGGGAGGGGATAGTGGTACAGGAAGAAGTGGCTGTGGGGGATGGAGTGGTAGGAGGAGTGGAGGAGATCGGCTGTTAGGTGAGGGTGGGGTAGGCTTCCCTGAAGAGATGGGTTTTCAGGGTGCGCCTAAAGGTGAGGAGGGTAGGTGACAGTCTGATGGATTGGGGTAGTGAGTTCCAGAGGATGGGGGAAGTCCTGGAGAAGTCCTGCAGTTGGGCGTGTGAGGTGGAGACCAAGGAGCTAGAAAGTAGGAGGTCTTGTGAGGAGCAAAGATTACGGGTTGGGTGGTATTTGGGTATCAGGTCGGTGAGGTAGTTTGGGGCAGCATTATGAATGGCTTTGTATGTCTGTGTTAGTAGTTTGAATTTAATGCGTTGGGCAATCGGGAGCCAGTGGGGGGAATGACAGAGGGGGGTGGCAGAAGCGGAGCAGTTGGTAAGGTGGATGAGTCTGGCCGCTGAGTTCAGGATAGACTGAAGCGGGGATAGCCTGCGCTGGGGTAGGTCGGTGAGAAGGGAGTTGCAGTAGTCCAGACGTGAGATAATAAGGGAGTGAACGAGTAGTTTAGTAGTGTCTGGGGTTAGGAACGGACGTATTTTGGAGATGTTGTGGAGGTGGAGCCTGCATGAGTTTGCCAACAATTGGACATGGGGTTGGAAGGACAGGTTTGAGCCTAGAGTGACACCTAGGACTTGGTTTGACTGATGGTGGCGTTGTTGGTCGTGATGGAGAGGGTGGGGGGGAGGGCGCGGGCTGGGGGGAAAATCAGGAGCTTGGTTTTGGAAAGGTTAAATTTGAGGAAATGGAGCGACATCCAGTCTGATATGTCGTTCAGTAGGTGGGTGATACGGGTGGAGACTGAAGGGGTGAGGCGAGGGGTGGAGAGGTAAATTTGCGTGTCATCGGCGTAGAGGTGATAGTTGAAGCCGTGGGAGTGTATCAGTTTGCCAAGGGAGGAGGTGTAGATGGAGAAGAGAAGGTGCCCGAGAACAGAGCCTTGGGGGACCCCAACAGAGAGGTGGAGAGAGGGGGAGGTGGTAGCGTTATAGGTAATGCTGAAGGAGCGTTGGGATAGATAGGAGGAGAGCCAGGAGAGAGCGGAGTCTCTGATGCCTAGGGAGTGTAGTTTATTAAGGAGGAGGGGATGGTCAACTGTGTCGAAGGCCGCAGAAAGGTCGAGGAGTAGGAGGACTGAGTAGTGGCCATTAGCTTTGGCGGTTAGCAGGTCATTAGTGATTTTGAGTAGGGCGGTTTTGGTGGAGTGTAGGGGACGGAATCCAGACTGTAGTGGATCGAGGAGGTTGTTGTCAGTGAGGTGGAGAGGGAGAATGCTCGAGGGGATTTGGTTTTGCGCCATAATCGTTCCAGCGCGCGACTGTGTTAAGATTTTTAGTGTGGTCGTTCTGCCAGGGTTGAAGTGGTCGGGGTCTAATGCTACGTGTGGTTAGGGGTGCTAAGGAGTCTAAGGCAGCTGACAACGAGTCGTTATGCACATTAGTGGGTAGCTCAGGGCATGACAGTGGAAGGATACTGTCGTACAGACGGTCAGCTGCAGTGTGGAGAGGGGCCAGGTTCAGGTTGCGGAGGTTACGGCTGGTGATGGTTTGACATTTGGGGGGAGGCATTAGAGGATGGGGAGATGGAGAACGTAATGAGGTTGTGGTCAGAGAGAGGGAAAGGGGTGTTAGTGAGGTTGTGGGGGGTGTAGAGATGAGAGAAAACGAGGTCCAGGGTGTTCCCGTCGGTGTGGGTGGAGGACTGTGTGCACTGTGTGAGTGCAAAAGAAGAGGTTAGGTGGAGGAGTTGGGATGTAGCCGGGTTGTTGACATTGATAGGGATATTGAAGTCTCCAAGGATGATGGTGGGTAGTTCAGAGGAGAGGAAGAAGGGTAGCCAGGCGGAAAAGTCGTCAAGGAAGCGGGATACGGGTCCAGGAGGCCGATAGATTACTGCAATCCTCGGAGGGGTGGGGGAGAAGAGTAGGATGCAGTGGGCCTCGAAGGATGAGAAGGATAGAGAGGGGGGGTTTGGGAGGACCTGGAAGGTGGTCAGCGGTGACAAGAGCACGCCGACCCCACCACCTCTACAACCGCTCGGTCTGGGTGAATGGGACCAGACAAGACCTCCATAGGAGAGTGCCGCAGGGGAGGCGGAGTCAGTGGCTTGGATCCAGGTTTCGGTGGCCGCTAGGAGGTTGAGGGAGTGGGAGATAAAGAGGTCATGGATGGCGGTGAGCTTGTTGCAAACCGATCGGGCGTTCAGGAGTGCAACCGAGAGTGGAGTGGTGGATCTGGGGAGGAGGGGGACAGGTATAAGGTTTAGGGGGTTGCGGCGGTTGGGAGTAGGAGGGTGCCTAGTGGGTGAGTGAGGTGGTGAGGGGCCAGGGTTTGGGGAGATATCCCCAGAGGTTAGGAGAAGAAGAAGGGTGAGGAAAGTAACATGGGAGTGGGATGTACACAAGCGCACATGCCTTCCAGTCCTGGTGTTTGGGTCAGCAGGAGAGTGAAGTAGCAGCAGGAGGTGATAAGAGCAGTAGTAGGGAGATGGTAGCAGTGAGGGGGAGATGTACAAGTTTTGGGGTGGAGCAGAGGGGTAAAGAAATGAGATTTTGGGAACTCAAGAAGGTGATATGAAAAGGAGGAGTGGAGGGGACATGAAAAGGTACACGAAGTGGGACTCAGACTTGTAAGAAATGTTTCCCAGGTTGTTTGTTTTCAGTTTGTCCAGCATGCCTTTATCCATCATTCAACCAGGAAAACCAGAGGTAGTAGCAGGAGCTGTAACCCTTCAGAGGAAAAGCCATACAGGAGGTATTACAGTAGCAGTAAAGGGGAGAAGGCAGGGAAACATCATTTGGTGTGTACAAACGAATCATTGCCGCCTTACTGTAACCCCTAGGGGCCGGGTAGTGATGCCCTGGGCTTTATCTTGTGTCATGTCACCCATCATTCAACCAGGAAAACCAGTGACAGCAGCCAGAGGAAGCAGTGAGCCTTCAGAGGAGAGCGTTGGAAAGGAGGTATGACGATGGCTGCTTTTACCAGGAGCTGCTGGGCTATTTGAATGTTATTTTTTTCAGTGGTATTTGGCTTGAATTAGGTCTAGGATCAGATACATTTCTTCATGCAGCCTTAATAACATTGAAGTATAACACGTCCAGGCAGGGGCGGACTGACAACTCATGGGGCCCCTGGGCAATAGGGGATCATGGGGCCCCTGTGTCCTTGCCCAAACTCAAAAAAGCCTATGAAAAATGTACCAGGGGCATCTCATGGGGCCCCCTACTGACCCTGGGCCCTCGGGCAGTGCCTGAGTTTCCAGATGGTCAGTCCGCCCCTGCGTCCAGGTGTTTATTACCTCTCACAGAAATCACAGTACGCCCCATATAACGACTTCACTTGCTTTTCTCTCCAGGACGGCATCATCTTTGTTCAGGCATCATCCAGAGTCACCATCTACTTCGTGGACTGAGATGCCGGCTCAGACATGAATCATGGAACTCTTGTTACTTGTGCAGTTCTTGGCTGGCTTCACAAATGTCTGACAAAGATCAGCCCCTGTTGATCAGCCCACCTTGTGACTTACAAAGTTACAGCGTACAGTCTGATCACAGATCTTCTGCTGTAGCAGACTGATGATATCTTCAGACCTGGAACCTGCACCTGCAAAAACAAGTCAGCTACAGCAGCTTTGACTGACTTTTCCTGATCCGTTTGCCTTTACAGACATCAACTGCCTACAAGTTCATGAGCATGAAGGATGAAGCCGGGCCCTCTGGACATCCACGATATCCATGGGACCCTACGCTCCTCACTAGGTTGCCTTGTGGATGATCCGGATCAGAGGAGCATTAGACCTCCTTTATTTGACTGAACGACCAATCACCAGATCTGAAATCTGTCATGTGGGAGGTTCCATGGCATTCTCCCACCTAAACTTCAAAATACCATGCCAGAGCTGAAAGGACAACTGTACCCCGAGTATCCTATAGGGGGTGCCTCCACCCCCTCCCCCCCAATCCAAGTGCAGTCCAACTGATCCAATGCTTATTCTTCAGCCCTGCCTAGAGACGTTTTTCTCAAAGCTTCCTTACCCAGATCCTCTGTCATTCTGTGAATGTGCACCATGGACATATCCATTTCTCTGCTATCCTCTGCAGGGTCATTGGAGGCCACCATAAGTATGGCTCTCCTCGGGGTGAATGGGGCCACCCAGTGAAGATCGAAGGAATGGGGACAGAGGTAAGTATTGGACCAGGTGGGCTTCATTCAGAAGGTTGGGGGCATGCCTGTAGGATCAGGGGCGGACTGACAACTCATGGGGCCCCCCGGCAATAGGGGATCATGGGGCCCCTGTGTCCTTACCAAACTCAAAAAAGCCTATGAAAAAGGTACCAGGGGCATCTCATGGAGCCCCCCTACTAACCCCGGGCCCTCAGGCAGTGCCCGAGTTTCCAAATGGTCAGTCCGCCCCTGTGTAGGATGGTCCTTTACCCCCAGTTCAAATCTATGCGGCCATGTGGGCCACGTTTTGCACAGGCACGAGAGCCCATTCATTTGAATGGACTCCCGTGCCCGGGACACGCAGAGAAGTCCCTACAGAAGAAGTCTTTGGAAAACGCAGCCTGCGCAGGAATCTCGGTTCCCCAGTACGGTTGCGTTTTCCTGTGCGGGCGGCGTGCCATTAGAATTAATGGCACCCACCCGCGGGTCCGTATTCCTCTGTGCGGGTGGTGCGGCTACAAGGATTTTTGTGCGGATCCACAGCGGCACCACCCACACAGATGTGAACCTAGGGTTAAAGGTTGGGATGCAGCAAGGAGATATCTAGGGAGTGTGGTGACGTAAAAATACAGACCTGATACTGCCACTTCTCTCTGAATGCACACAGCCAGTAGGCTCAGATCACAGAGCTTTAGCACAAGAATGAGATTCTTTTTTTTTTCTTTTGCTTTATTATTTTTTTTTTTTTTTTTATTATAAAATGACTATTATTGTTTATATTATTAATATTATTGTTTTTATTCAATTGTTTTCATTATTTGTATTATTATTGTTATTTTATTGTTTGTATTATTTCTATTTGAGTATTACTATTATTATTTTATTATATTTTAGCAATTTGAGTGTAAAGGCCCGTACACACAATAAGAATACCAGACAAATAATGATCTGTTTTTTTTGGGGTTTTTTTTTTGCATGCTAGTCTCCATATCGAAAATGAAAAGGGTACTGAATTTACAAAAATTCTTCTACGAAAAAAAAAAAAAAATTTTGAAAGTGTTGTCATGTATTATATTGTATTTGTATTTTCAGACGACTACTGTACTGATTAAACAAAAATCGTGCGATCTGGTATTGTATGAGAAAAAATTTCAAGCTTGTCCCTTCAGATATTGTCGCATGAATTGTCATGATCGGCTCTCGAAAGCTGTGTACTAACAATTGGATGATCACTACGAAAATATTTGTACGATTTTCTTATCATGTGTACTGGCTCTAAATTTCAAATCTCCTTGGACAAGACTGAAAATAACTGTTTAAGATACTAATGCAGGCCATAGACAGTTCGTTTATCGGCTGATTTTTCGTCCAAAAAACGAAACATCGGTCGTTCTGTTGCCACCAATGATTGCGAAAATCATCCGTTTTTCGCAAATTTTCCAGCATGACTGACAAAAGAAATGAGGAGGAACCGCGAAAATCGGCCAATGCCATTGCCCCACTAACAGTGCGAAAATCAGCTGATTATTCTTTCGGACGAAAAATCGGTCGATAAACGAACCGTCTATGTCCTGCATAAGGCTCCATGCACACGGTGCGGCTTAATAACACTTGTAACGTTAGCTGTGTAAAGTCACATTAAAAATGTGAGTTTTTCAGCTTTTTTGTATTACCGTTTAGCGGCATTTTGCGTTTGGCGTTTTTTCACGTTTGCGTTTTTTAGTCCCCATGCACACGGGACATTTTGATAACGCTGGTAGCGTTAGCTGTGTAAAATCACGTTAAAAATGTTTTTCAGCTTTTTTTAGCGTTTTTGCATTAGCATTAGCGATATTTTCCCATGTTTTTCCATGTTTGCGGTTTTTAGCCCCCCAAATTTCCAAAAGAAGTCCAAAAACGACGGTTTCTGGCGTTTTACCACGTTTTGCCGTGTTTTTCAGCGTTAGATCGTTTTTACAGCTGAAAAACTCCTCTAGAAACCCACTAGTTCTGGGGTTTTTTCCAGCCAAAAAACGTTGATTCCAGTCTATGTGTGTATGGACACATAGGATAACATGCCGGGGATGGACACGTAGGATAACATGCCGGGGATGGACACGTAGGATAACATGCCGGGGATGGACACGTAGGATAACATGCCGGGGATGGACACATAGGATAACATGCCGGGGATGGACACGTAGGATAACATGCCGGGGATGGACACGTAGGATAACATGCCGGGGATGGACACATAGGATAACATGCTGGGGATGGACACATAGGATAACATGATGGGGATGGACACATAGGATAACATGTCGGGGATGAACACATAGGATAACATGCCGGGGATGGACACATAGGATAACATGCCGGGGATAGACACATAGGATAACATGCTGGGGATGGACACATAGGATAACATGCCGGGGATGGATACATAGGATAACATGCCGGGGATGGACACACATAGGATAACATGCCGGAGATGGACACATAGGATAACATGCCGGGGATGGACACATAGGATAACATGCTGGGGATGGACACATAGGATAACATGCTGGGGATGGACACATAGGAGAACATGCTGGGGATGGACACATAGGAGAACATGCTGGGGATGGACACACAGGATAACATGCCGGGGATGGACACACAGGATAACATGCCGGGGATGGACACGTAGGATAACATGCCGGGGATGGACACATGGGATAACATGCCGGGGATGGACACATGGGAGAACATGCCGGGGATGGACACATGGGAGAACATGCCGGGGATGGACACATGGGAGAACATGCCGGGGATGGACACATAGGATAACATGCCAGGGATGGACACATAGGAGAACATGCCGGGGATGGACACATAGGAGAACATGCTGGGGGGGTTTACTGGCTGCAGAAAAAAAACATCAAAAGCCAAAAACAGCCGCTGTAAAAATGTTCCATGTGCAGGAGGGCTAAGGCTTATTTATTTATTTCAGGTACTTATATAGCGCCGTCAATGTACTCCGCACTTTACATATATATTGTACATTCACATCAGTCCCTAACCCTCAAGGGGCGTACAATCTAAGGTCCCTAACTCACATTCATACATACACATACTAGGGACAATTTAGACAGGAGACAATTAACCTACCAGCATGTCTTTGGAGTGTGGGGGGAAACTGGAGTACCCGGAGGAAACCCACACAGGCACGGGGAGATAATGCAAACTCCAGGCAGGTGGTGCCATGGTTGGGATTTGAACCAACAACCTGAGCACTGCCAGGCGGAAGTGCTAACCATTTAGCCACTGTGCTGCCCGAAGGCTTGTTTCACATCTATGCTTGCCAGGAATGTGTGCAAAATTGCGTACTTTCACAAAATGCACAGAAATGCACGGCTCCTCAGCAGATAGACAGGATGCCATTAATACTTAAGAGGATCCCCATGCAAGCGCAACCGTGACACATTTTTGCATATGCAAAGCCGCATGGGGCAGCGTGACGTCAAAAAAGGGTCCAGGACTTCTTTTGCCGGTAGGACATCCCATTGAAATGATTAAACTGCTCTACCTGCGACGGGGCAAACACGCACACACATATGTGAACCAGACCTGAGACTACAGATCCGTTTTGCACAGATGTGCCGCAGGTCACCTCCTGGGTCCTGCGCATGCGCCAAATGCACAAAAAAGGCCGTGCGTGGGAGGAGATGCGGGACAACAATTTCAAGAGTGTGCGTTCGTAAAGAAACTGTTTTCAATGCAAAATTATTCAAATAGGCGATTCTACTTAGTGGCCTCCACCCGTCACTGAAATATCAGCTTTGAGTGGATGAGCCTCTTCTATTGACATTGGGACCAGGGGCGGACTGACAACTCATGGGGCCCCCAGGCAATAGGGGGTCATGGGGCCCCTGTGTCCTTGCCCAAACTCAAAAAATCCTATGAAAAAGGTACCAGGGGCATCTCATGGGGCCCCCTACTGACCCCGGGCCCTCGGGCAGTGCCCGAGTTTCCAAATGGTTAGTCTGCCCCTAGTTGGGACATTGGATCCGTATAGAAGACAAAGCCATACACAGGACAATTCTCCACGTTGTCTTCCTAGCCCTGTATTGTGACTTCCTAATGCCGCGCTACAATGTATCTCAGCAGAAACGTCGGTGGCTTTGATGGTTGGGCACGGTGTGTCTCAATGGTGACACGTCATCCCTCTAACCTGACGGTGACCTCCCTCCGATGGCTGCAGGCTAGAAGGTGCGGTGCTCACCACTCTGTTTGTGGATTACACAATCTACATTTCCTGGGAAAAGCCACAAAGTATAGGAGACACCGGGCTGTGTGTACGCCGAGCTCCGAACTTTCCCTTTATAGGCTGGAGCCTGATGACTGCAAACAAGGCGTTCCATCTCTGTCCATCCAGTCTTGAGATTTACTCAGCAAAGCCAGACATATGGATAGGTCACCTTCCTGCCCCCAACCTGTGTAGTGAAGGCGCAGCAGAACACAGATGAGCTCCTCTCTGCTCTCTCCTTCTATCAGCATGTTCACCTGTCCATCACATAAACATCTTTAATAACTTAAAACCTAATATTTATAATAATATTTCATAATATAGATTTATTATTAATTTATAACAACTGATATTTATAATAATATTTCATCATATATTTTTATTATTTATTATTAATTTATTAAACCTAATATTTATAATAATATTTCATAATATAGATTTATTATTCATTTATAACAACTGATATTTATAGTAATATTTCATCATATATTTTTATTATTTATTATTCATTTATAAAACATGATATTTATAATAATATTTCATAATATAGATTTATTATTCATTTATAACAACTGATATTTATAATAATATTTCATCACATATTTTTATTATGTATTATTAATTTATAAAACCTAATATTTATAATAATATTTCATATTATAGATTTATTATTCATTTATAACAACTGATATTTATAATAATATTTCATCATATATTTTTATTATTTATTATTAATTTATAAAACCTAATATTTATAATAATATTTCATAATATAGATGTATTATTCATTTATAACAACTGATATTTATAATAATATTTCATCATATATTTTTATTATTTATTATTAATTTATAAAACCTGATGTTTATAATAATATTTCATAATATAGATTTATTATTAATTTATAACAACTGATATTTATAATAATATTTAATCATATATTTTTATGATTTATTATTAATTTATAAAACCTGATATTTATAATAATATTTCATAATATATATCTATTATTAATTTATAACTACTGATATTTATAATAATATTTCATAACTTATATTTGTAGGATAAAGACCTACCCCTCTTTTTTTGGGACTTTCAAGGCACATATAAACACAAATTGTAAAAATAATAAAATAGATTTTATTATAGAAAACTTTTTTTAAAATAATGACTGATGACTGCAAACATGGCAATAAAGGCGTTCCATCTCTGTTCATCCAGTCTTGAGATTTACTCAGCAAAGCCAGACATATGGATAGGTCACCTTCCTGCCCCCAACCTGGGCAGTGAAGGCACAGCAGAACACAGATGAGCTCCTCTCTGCTCTCTCCTTCTATCAGCATGTTCACCTGTCCATCACATACACATCTTTAATAACTGATATTTAGAATAATACTTCATAATATATTTTTATTATGTATTATTAATTTATAACTGATATTTATAATAATATTTAATCATATATATTTATTATTAATTTATAACAACTGATATTTATAATAATATTTCATAATTTTTTTAATTATTTATTATTAATTTATAAAACCTGATACTTATAATAATATTTAATAATATAGATTTATTATTAATTTATAGCAACTGATATTTATAATAATATTTCATAATGTATTTTTATTATTTATTATTAATTTATAACTGATATTTATAATAATATTTAATCATATATATTTATTATTAATTTATAACAACTGATATTTGTAATATTATTTCATAACTTATATTTATAGGATATAGACCTACCCCTCTTTTTTTGGGACTTTCAAGGTACATATAAACACAAATTGTAAAAATAATAAAAATAGATTTTATTATAGAAAACTTTTTTTAAATATTAAATCATGATTTTAAGCATTTTTTGTATAATAAAATCCTCTCCCTCTTAGATTGTAAGCTCCCAGGATCAGGGCCCTCCTAACCCTCTTGTAGTGAACTGTTTTGTTGCTGTATTGTCTCCCGTTATATTGTAAAGCGCTGAGCAAACTGTTGGCTCTATATAAATCCTGTATAATAATAATAATATATAAATCCTGTATAATAATCTATCTTAATATTGTTAAAAATTGTGTTTATATGTGGCGCTTGAAAGTCCCCCAAAAAAGAGGGGTAATTCTTTAATCTATAGTTTGGGGATGATGGCACTAGCTAACACCACACCAATATTTATCAAATTTATATTTGCATTAATTTATATTTTATATTTTTATATTAATGTTGTATCATTTTTATATACATTTTACATACATTTATACAGTTTATTTTTTTTTCTATATTTTAAAAATGTATATTTTTAAAAAATAATTTATATTTCAATACATAGATGATTCGGACATATTTGTTTTAAAAAAATCTTAATTTTTAACTAGATAATATTTTTTAATAATATTTTGCTTTTTTTTTTTATCTGACATTTAAAACTCTTTTGGCGTGAAACTGTCTGCATGTGATCCCAGTGCCCTAATTGGTTTCCCTTGTGTAATAGGAAATGGCACCGTCTCAATTCAAACAATAACTGAAAAAAAAAAAGGAAGCTTGGCACATTATAGCAGTGAGCTGATATACGGCACCATTAACACTTCGGTTTCCACTGCAGACTAAAGCTGACCATACACTAGTAGAATGTTCAAAATTTTTCATTTTAAGAACGTTAGTTCAATTTTCTAATTGTTATTGGTATCAAATTGATGTTCGTTTTCGACCGCAGTGATGAGAAAATTTGATGGAGCGGAATGGAAAATTTTTCTTGAATGTACAACAGGGGTGGACTGACCATTTGGAAACTCGGGCACTGCCCGAGGGCCCGGGGTCAGTAGGGGGCCCCATGAGATGCCCCTGGTACCTTTTTCATAGGCTTTTTTGAGTTTGGGCAAGGACACAGGGGCCCCATGATCCTCTATTGCCCGGGGGCCCCATGAGTTGTCATTCTGCCCCTGATGTACAAATTTCTAACAGTGTATGTGATTTTCTTTCAGTAGCTGTTGAGTGTACTGAGAATTTTCGTACAAAATGTTAGAATCTACTGGAGTATGGCCAGCTTTAAGCCTAGCACACACTAGTAGAAAATCGAATGAAAATATCCAATTGTTTTGACTTAACTGCTCGCTAGAGTACCGTTTTCGAGAACCGATTACGACCGTTCAGACAAAAATTTTCGAAGGGACATGTTGGACATTTTTTCTGGTTAGTTACCGGAACAAACAATTTTCGTTTAATCTGTACAGTGTTCATCCTTAAAGAAAAACGAATGAGAACAACTGAGCGTGATCAGAAACAAAGTATGATCCATAAGAAATTGCCAATGAAAACCATTTTTGGAAACATGAAAGAATTATCGTACACAGGACAATGGAAGCTAATTAAAAGGAGATATAAACCGGAATGTCTGGGACTGCGATAAGTAAACACCGGTATACAGATTGTCTCTTGCAATATAAATAAAGGGTTATGATTAGATTCATAGATATTATTATTACTATTTTTATTGCACTTATTATTATTATATTTATTACTATTTTTATTGTACTTCTTCTTCTTCTTATTATATTTATTACTATTTTTATTGCACTTCTTATTATTATTATTATTACTACTATTTTTATTGCACTTCTTCTTCTTCTTCTTATTATTACTACTATTTTTATTGCACTTACTGTATTATTATTATTATTTTCTGTTATTATTTTTTTAATATATTTTATATAAATAATTTTATGGTAATACCTTAAGTATATAATTTTATTTTATTATTTATTTGATAGTAATCATTATAATTATTATTATTAGTAGTAGTAGTATAGTACTTTTTGGATTACTAGTATGCAAATTAACTTTAAAATAACTAAATAAAGATTGTATACAACAAAAGAACTCAACAAGGAACAAAACTTTCTCGGCTCTGAACATACCGCACGTGTGCTGTAGGGCATGGCTGGAAGAAGGGTCACACTCGCATTACATTACTTCCAGTCAGGGGCAGACTGACCATTTGGAAACTCGGGCACTGCCCATGATCCCTTATTGCCCGGGGGCCCCATGAGTTGTCAGTCCGCCCCTGCTTCCGGTTATATGCTGGAACATAATTGCATAAACAGGAAGTTTTCCCTCTGTCGTTCACAAATATGCCCATCTCTCCCAGACGCCTTTTCCTCCTGAGAGCAGCGTTTTGGCACATTTAGGTGCGTCAAATGCTTGGGAGGTAATTAATTTAATTGGTCATAATAATAATTTGTTGTGGTGTCATTGGTGATGCCAGTGGCAGTTAGTTCCCACAAAGTGTCAGTTAGTGTCAGATTGCCCTGCACCCTATCACAGTCCCACAATAAGTTGCTGATTGCCGCCCTTACTAGTACAAAAATAAAAATAAATAAAAATTCCAATAATTAAAAAAAATAAAATTCCAATTAATAAATAAAAATAACCCATCGTTTGTAGACACTAAATTTTACGCAAACCAATTAATATACAACTATCAGGATTTTTTTTTTTTACGAAAGACATGTAGCAGAATACATGTTGGTCTAAATTTATGAAGAAAAACAATTTTTACATTTTTTTTTAATTGGATATGTTTTATAGTAGGTTTTTTTTTCAAAATGTTCAGTCTTTTTTCAAAAAGTAAAAAACCCAGTGGTAATCAAATACTTCCAAAAAAAAGCTCCATTTGTGTGGAAAAAAAATTTCATTCGGGTACAGTGTCGCATGACCGTGCAATTACCAGTTAAAGTAGCGGAGTGCTGAATATGAAAAAAACGGCCTGGTCATCAAGGGGGCAGGGGCGGACTAACCATTCGAGCACTCGGGCACTGCCCAAGGGCCCGAGGTCAGTAGGGGGCCCCATAAAATGCCCCTGATATCTTTTATAGGCTTTTTTGGGTGTGTTTTGAGTGTGGGCAATGACACAGGGGCCCCATGATCCCCAATTGCCCGGGTGCCCCATGAGTTGTCAGTCCGCCCCTGGAAGGGGGTAAAACCTTCCCAAAATCAGGTGGTTAATGCTCAAGCGCTTTAGGCACCTAGTGTTTAGATGCATTTACACTGACTAAGTTGCTTCCCTACCTGTGTTGCTATTGGCTCCTGAGGATGTCAATCACTGGGTCCCAGTTGGCGATTTTCGGCCGGGACTTGGTGATTGCTGGCAAAGCTGAGAGGGGAGAGATCTGTGTATATGTGTACACAGATCTTTCTCCTCTCAGCATGGATGTGCTGATTTCTATCTCTCTGCACAGCAGAGAGATAGAAAGCAGCAGGTCTGCTTAGTAAAACATAACACAGTACATAATAAAATCACTCCCTAACACACAGTTAACCCTTTGATCCCCCCAGATGTTAACCCTTTCCTGCCCAGTGTCATTAGTACAGCGTCAGTGCTTTTTATTAGCACTGATCACTGTATTAGTGTCACTGGGGATGTCAGTGACACCAAGTCAGTCAGTCCCCCCCCCCCAGTCAGAATGTCCGCCGCAGTCCTGCTATAAGTCGCTGATCGCCGCCATTACTAGTATAAAATAAATAAATAAAAATTCCAGTATCTATACGCTATAACTTTCATGTAAAATGTATTGGGATTTTATTGGGATGTAGCAGAACATTTGGCCTAAATTTATGAAGAAATTTTATGTTTTTAAATTTTTTTATTGGACATTTTTAATAGCAAAAAGTCAAAAATATTGTTTTGTTTTCAAAATGATCAGTCTTTTTTTTGTTTATACTGTAAAAAATAAAAAAAAAACTCAGAGGAAATCAAATACCACCGAAAGAAATCTCTATTTGTGGGGAAAAAATTACATTGTTATTTTAGGTACTTATATAGCGCTGTCAGTTTATATACAGTCAAGTCCATAAATATTGGGACATGGACACAATTCTAACATTTTTGGCTCTATACACCACCACAATGGATTTGAAATGAAACGAACAAGATGTGCTTTAACTGCAGACTGTCGGCTTTAATTTGAGGGTATTTACATCCAAATCAGGTGAACGGTGTAGGAATTACAACAGTTTGCATATGTGCCTCCTACTTGTTAAGGGACCAAAAGTAATGGGACAGAATAATAATCATAAATCAAACTTTCACTTTTTAATACTTGGTTACAAATCCTTTGCAGTCAATTACAGCCTGAAGGTTGGAACGCATAGACATCACCAGACGCTGGGTTTAATCCCTGGTGATGCTCTGCCAGGCCTCTACTGCAACTGTCTTCAGTTCCTGCTTGTTCTTGGGGCATTTTCCCTTCAGTTTTGTCTTCAGCAAGTGAAATGCATGCTCAATCGGATTCAGGTCAGGTGATTGACTTGGCCATTGCAGATCATTCCACTTCTTTCCCTTAAAAAACTCTTTGGTTGCTTTTGCAGTATGCTTTGGGTCATTGTCCATCTGCACTGTGAAGCGTCCAATGAGTTGTGAAGCATTTGGCTGAATATGAGCAGATAATATTCCCGAAACACTTCAGAATTCATCCTGCTGCTTTTGTCAGCAGTCACATCATCAATAAATACAAGAGAACCAGTTCCATTGGCAGCCATACATGCCTACGCCATGACACTACCACCACCATGCTTCACTGATGAGGTGGTATGCTTAGGACCATGAGCAGTTCCTTTCCTTCTCCATACTCTTCTCTTCCCATCACTCTGGTACAAGTTGATCTTGGTCTCATCTGTCCATAGGATGTTGTTCCAGAACTGTGAAGGCTTTTTTAGATGTCGTTTGGCAAACTCTAATCTGGCCTTCCTGTTTTTGAGGCTCACCAATGGTTTCCATCTTGTGGTGAACCCTCTGTATTCACTCTGGTGAAGTCTTCTCTTGATTGGTGACTTTGACACACATACACCTACCTCCTGGAGAGTGTTCTTGATCTGGCCAACTGTTGTGAAGGGTGTTTTCTTCACCAGGGAAAGAATTCTTCGGTCATCCACCACAGTTGTTTTCCGTGGTCTTCCGGGTCTTTTGGTGTTGCTGAGCTCACCGGTGAGTTCCTTCTTTTTAAGAATGTTCCAAACAGTTGTTTTGGCCACGCCTAATGTTTTTGCTATCTCTCTGATGGGTTTGTTTTGTTTTTTCAGCCTAATGATGGCTTGCTTCACTGATAGTGACAGCTCTTTGGATCTCATCTTGAGAGTTGACAGCAACAGATTCCAAATGCAAATAGCACACTTGAAATGAACTCTGGACCTTTTATCTGCTCATTGTAATTGGGATAATGAGGGAATAACACACACCTGGCCATGGAACAGCTGAGAAGCCAATTGTCCCATTACTTTTGGTCCCTTAACAAATGGGAGGCACATATGCAAACTGTTGTAATTCCTACACCGTTCACCTGATTTGGATGTAAATACCCTCAAATTAAAGCTGACAGTCTGCAGTTAAAGCACATCTTGTTCGTTTCATTTCAAATCCATTGTGGTGGTGTATAGAGCCAGAAAGTTAGAATTGTGTTGATATCCCAATATTTATGGACCTGACTGTATATTGTACATTCACATCAGTCCCTAACCCTCAAGGGGTGTACAATCTAAGGTCCCTAACTCACATTCATACATACACATACTAGGGCCAATTTACACAGGATACAATTCACCTACCAGCATGTCTTTGGAATGTGGGAGGAAACTGAAGAACCCGGAGGAAACCCATGCAGGCACAGGGAGAACATGCAAACTCCAGGTAGGTGGTGCCGTGGTTAGGATTCGAACCAACGACCCCAGTACTGCCAGGCAGAAGTGCTAACCATTTAGCCACTGTGCAGCCCCTATTACATAAATGTAATTTGGGTGCAGGGTTGCATGACCGCGCAATTCTCAATTGAAGTAACGCAGCGCCGTATCACAAAAAATGGCCTGGTCAGGAAAGGGGGGAAATCCTCCGGAGCAGGGGCGGACTGACAACTCATGGGGCCCCCAGGCAATAGGGCATCATGGGGCCCCTGTGTCCTTGCCCAAGCTCAAAAAAGCCTATGAAAAAGGTACCAGGGGCATCTCATGACCCCGGGCCCTCGGGCAGTGCCCGAGTTTCCAAATGGTCAGTCCTCCCCTGCATTGGTATCATTTTATCATTACAAATCTGTCCGTAACCACCAGTCTGGTGACTTTTCCTAGGCTGAGATGATATCATCAACGTACTGCAGGCAGGAGGGAACATTTCCCCAGTCTCCTGTTCCCCAGTGATCAGACTGTGTGTTGTAAGGCCCCATTTACATTTATGCAGCTACTCATGCGACTTTGGGGTCAAAAGCCACATGACAAGTCGAACCCCATGTTTCCCAATGAGTACCATTTATATCTGTGCAACTTCAAGTTACAGGAACTTGAACGTAGTTCCTGCACTACTTTGATCCAACTTTCATGCAACTTGAGGACCATAGACTTCAATGTAAACCATCCAAAGTCGCATGAAAGTCCTGAATGGTATACACAAACAATCATTCTTGTTCATAGCGAAAGTCACCCCCATGCAAAGTCACATCAAGTCGCCCTGTAAAGTCGCAATAAAAATTGTGCGTCTTGAAGTTGGAGAATAACTGTATAACAAGCCACAAGGTGGAGGCTGCAGCAGAGGCTGATCTGTGTCAGACATTTGTGAACACAGCCAAGAACTGCACAAGCACAATGATTTGAGTCACTTGTGAGTCCACATTTCAGTCCAGGAAGCAGATGGTGACCCTAGATAATGCCTGAACAAAGCTGGCACCCTTCTTCTGAAGAAAAAGGCAGATGGAGGCATTGTCGGGGGGGGGGGGGGGGAGTACTGTGATCTTTGTAGGTGGAAATAAATGCCTGTTACACATAGCTATTATATAAGGAGCATAAACTCTGATGCAAGGTGGGAAAAAAGAAGTTCCTGTATATCCCCTTTTTTGTTCCTAGAAGCCCCCAAACCCAGGTCTCTCAATATACCGACTTTCAGCTCCAAAGTCGGAGGCCACAGGCACCCAGCATCACGCCTTTCTGACCAATAAACAGGTCTACACAGCAAGGGTGTTTGCGGTGGGTCTGGAGGTAGCAGATAACCTGGAGACAGTCTGGGCACTGAGGTGCCTGCGAGTTGGTATTTACCTGTCACTTACCTGATGGGGGCCAAGATGGAAGCCATGGCAACATCTAATGTTTGTGTAGTATTATGTTCAGCAGACTGTGTTCTTCTATTGTTGTGACTTAGATGACGTTCAGAGCACATTTTTATGCCACATTTATGCCACATTCATGCAAAATTCCACGTAATCCCAAGGGGTTCACATACTTTTTCTTGCAACTGTATATATTGGTAACATCTTTTTTCTGTAAATATTTTTATTGCACCCTTTTGACCTTTTAGTAATAAATCTTACTTTCTGAAAGTGTTGAACTGTTTCTATAGCTCTTTAATGTAACTTACGAATCCCTGCCGCTGAAGAGCGCTACTATGTGTGTTTAACCCTCTGTATAACCTGTCTCTGGAGATAGAGGTATACCGACAATTAACCAATCATCCTAGTGTATTGCTGAGTTTCCTCTTTCTCTGTATAAAAAGGAGGTGGTGGCAGTGTGAAGGGTTAATTGCGTAATTAACCTGACCCAGTAACAATCGCCCAGGCTGCCGATACATAGATTGTGATCCCATTAGCTGGAAAATCGTCGTGCAGGATGCAGCTGGGTGCGGCATTGTTACGCACGTGACATCGCGGTGTTAGATTGGCTAGTCCTTTGGTCACGAGTTTGGTGAGAAGGTCAGGGGTCTGACGTGCGATCGTCACACTGGGGAGTTGGTACTTACCTGGTGCATGCCCGATGGGAACAGAATTGACCAGAGGGTTGCCCTTATACCTCCTGTCAATATACCTAGAGCTGGTGACAGAGGTTAGCAGGATAAAGAGCGGTATGAGTACTGGAGGTGGTTCTGGAGGTGGCAGATGATCTGGAGACATTCTGGACACTGCTGAAGTGCTGGGGGGGGTAATACACTCGGAAATACCGTGCAGCGTTGCTCCGGGATCTCTTCTTCACTTACCTTGTCCTGCGCTCCCGCGATGTCCCCCCTGCAGTGTCCCCTGTAATGTCATCCGGCCGATGCCGGCATCTGTCTTCCAGGTTCCGTCCCCTGCGAGCCTGAAATTAAAAAATGTGAAAAAGTGACATTCACTAAATACACTAAAATCACATAGTAAAACATTCCTGTATCAAACCATTTCACATACATTTTGTCCCGAGTGCTTTGTCCGGCGCCCTGCCTGCATTTTTACTGTTCTTTCTGCCTGGAAACTGAGAAACGTCCATGGCGTCCAAAACGCGTCCCTTTAGGTCAAAAGTGGTTTTAGACCGGCTAGAGAACAGCGATAGTAAATCAGAACCACTTGCAGAATTGAGTGATAATGATTCGTGGGGGAAATTCGTCATCAGACACTGAAAACGATTCTGCGACTTTGCTCAGTGATGTGTGAACTTGGCGCTATATTTCAAATTTCAGTGTTTTTGGTTTGATTATATTATTGAATTAAATTTATTATTATTATTATTATTATATTATTATTTTTTATGATTATTTATTAAATTATAATTTATGATTTCATGTTTCAAATTTTATCATACCCGGGATGTTTACTAGACTCTTCTTCGGACAGATTTCAGTGAGTTATTCCTAAAAATTACAGGCCTACAATAAAAAACTACATATTTCCATGCAAAAAAATGGTACCGCTTTGAGCACAGAAATATGGACATAATCAGACCCCTAGGGAGGTTAAAAAAAAAAAAAGTTATAATCCTGCACCCACAGTTGATCCAGAGGAAGGCAAAAAATACCAGCAAAACATGATCCAATTTGCTCCTGCAGGGGAAAAAATTCCTTCCTGATCCCCCGAGAGGCAATCGGATATTCCCTGGATCAACTTTACCTATAAATGTTATATCCAGTTATATTCTGTGTATCTAAGAAAGAACATTTTTAAAGCAATCCACTGGTCTGGCCAGAACCAACTCTTGAGGGAGTCTATTCCACATTTTCACAGCTCTCACTGTGAAGAAACCTTTCCGTGTTTGGAGATTACATTTCTTTTCCCTGGATCAACTTTACCTATAAATGTTAGTATCCAGTTATATTGGATCATGCTTTGCTGTGTTTTTTTGCCTTCCTCTGGATCAACTGTGTTAGGTTGGTGTAGGATTATAACTTTTTTCTTTTTTTAATGGTTGAACTGGATGGACTTATTTATTTATTTCAGGTACTTATATAGCGCCGTCAATTTACACAGCACTTTACATATATATTGTACATTCACATCAGTCCCTAACCCTCAAGGGGTGTACAATCTAAGGTCCCTAACTCACATTCATACATACACATAGTAGGGACAAATTTATACAGGATTCAATTCACCTACCAGTAACGTGTGTTGTAGCGTGTGCAAACCCTACAATAATTTTCCGGGTATTGGGAATGTTCTATGAGCCCCTCTCTCAGCGTCTGATTATCTGAGCAATGTGTTGCCGTGTACTCGGAGGAAACCCACGCAGGCACAGGGAGAACATGCAAACTCCATGCAGGTGGAGCCATGGCTGGGATTCGAACCACCGACCCGAGTACTGCCAGGCAGAAGTACTAACCTTTGGACTTTTGTCTTTTTTCAGCCAGACTAACTATGTAACTATATTCTGTGTATCCAAGAAAGAATCCAGGCCTTTTTAAAGCAATCCACTGAGCTGGCCAGAACCAACTCTTGAGGGAGTCTATTCCACATTTTCACAGCTCTCACTGTGAAGAAACCTAAATTTGCTTTGGGTACCGTGTTGCACGACTGCACAATTACCAGATAAAGTAGCGCAGTGCTTGATAGCAAAAAATGGAGCTGATGGTGGATAGGCACCATGGGCGCTGTAATGCACACAATTTTGACAGGCATTTATGGAACTTCAAAAACGCTCATGAAACGCCTGCTTTAGCTAGTGTAAACTTCCCTTGAATTTTCTTTTTGTTGCCCAGAGTTCACTTTTAGGTTGTGGCTGACACCGATATAAAAACCTCTCAGTTGTGGTGGAACGCCGAATATTATTAGCAGTGTTGATGCATCATCAGGTACTGTTGCCTGGTTGCAGTTCTGCTATTGCTTTGTAACCCGTGAAGCTGTGAGCTCAACTTGGCACGGCGAGCGCGGAGCTGACCGTAGGAAATTCCTCCTCTACGCAGGATGCCTCCCACTGCTGGAACTTCGTCTATTTTGACACGTTTTATTTCGGCCAAAGCTTTTTTTTTTTTCTTTCTTTTTTTTATGATGCAAATCTTGGCATGGCCTAAACCTGGATTCTGGAGAAAAATAGTTTTTCAATATGGAAGCCGCCAGGGGAGCTGTCTCTTCACTGACACCGCATTCTGACCCCTCCGGAAAATACCTCCAATTCCCTGGACATAATGTCCTCCTCCGTCTTTGTTCCTGCGCTCTTATCTGATTGATACGAGATATAAATACCGAGGATTATATTGGGCTGCAGGTGTCGGAAATATTTTTATTGAAATTGGCCCAGAGCCATGTGACACGTGACCAATCGGAAATCATCTTTCAAATCTGAACTCCAGCCTTCCCTTCGGTCTTGCACAGTTGTAGCGGATCCTCTCCTAGACTGAAATGGCTGACTTTGATTTCACTGCACACTGTGAGCTTCTCACAATATGCATTAGAAGCTGCAGCAAGGCAGATCTTCTCGGCTCATTTCCTGGCTGTAAGACATCCAGCATCATCTAACTCAGGCATGTCAAACTCCATTTCATCGCGGGCCTTATCAGCATTATGGTTGCCCTCGAAGGGCCAGTTGTATCTGTAAGACTAGATGTCCAGAGTGCCCCCCCATTACATCAGATGTCAAGCATCCCACTTCTCCCTAACATCGCCGTGCACCCCCTTTGGGGGCAGAGCTGGAAAGCAGAAAGTGCAGGGTCTGGAGGAGGACCAGAGGAGGAGTGGAGTCAGTTACCAGAGTCTGCTGAATGCTGAGACCAGGGGAGGCAGAGATGAGGGGGTGCTGCAGCTGCACTGAGAGGTGCAGGATTTGGCAGAGGAGTTCTATTCTCCTCTCTGCTGCTGACTGCTGAGACAAGGTGAGGGCAGAGATAAGGGGTACCTGCAAGAGAGGTTGTCAGGGATTCCATCACCGTGCAGCCGTGCGACTGCAACGGATCCCCTTGGGCCGTGGCGGTGCGAGTGCGCAGGCGCGGGAGGGATTTGGGGAAAGAAAGTATGCGCATGCGCAGTAAGCATACAGGTCACGTCAGGCGGGCTATTTAAACCTGCAGAACAGTAAAATCAATGCCTTCTGGTCTACAACAATCCTGCACATATTCCTGATCCTGTTACCTGTATTCTGATTTACCTGACTAAGAAAGAACTCCGCCTGCACCTATCCCTGACCATCCGCTTGCCTGCTCCCTTGTACTTAACCTCCCTAGCAGTCTGATTATGTCCATATTTCTGTGCTCAAAGCGGTACATTTTTTGCATGGAAATATGTATTTTTTTTATTGTAGGCCTGTAATTTTTAGGAATAACTCACTGAAATCTGTCCGAACAAGAGTCTAGTAAACATCCCGGGTATGATAAAACTTGAAACACGAAATCATAAATTATAATTTAATAAATAATCATAAAAAATAATAATATAATAATAATAAATTTAATTCAATAATATAATCAAACCAAAAACACTGAATGAAATATAGCGCCAAGTTCTCACATCACTGAACAAAGTCGCAGAATCGTTTTCAGTGTCTGATGACGAATTTCCCCCACGAATCATTATCACTCAATTCTGCAAGTGGTTCTGATTTACTATCGCTGTTCTCTAGCCGGTCTAAAACCGCTTTTGACCTAAAGGGACGCTTTTTGGACGCCATGGACGTTTCTCAGTTTCCAGGCAGAAAGAACAGTAAAAATGCAGGCAGGGCGCCGGACAAAGCACTCGGGACAAAATGTATGTGAAATGGTTTGATACAGGAATGTTTTGTTATGTGATTTTGGTGATTTTAGTGAATGTCACTTTTTGTCACTTTCAAATTTCCTGCCGGTTCCGTCCCTGTACGTCCCGACGTCGCAGGGGACGGAACCCGGAAGACAGATACCGGCATCGGCTGGAGGACATTGCCGGGGACACTGCAGGGGGGACATCGCGGGAGCGCAGGACAAGGTAAGTGAAGAACAGATCCCAGAGCAACACTGCAGTGTATTCCCGAGTGTAGCTCGGGGTTACCGCTTGTGCTGCTGAAACTTTACCCCGAGCTACACTCGGGAATACCGCCAGGGGGGTTAATCTGCCCTCTTGATACTGCCCCGGCTTGTCTGACTCTGCTACATTTACTTACCTGCACCTGGCTTGCATCCTGACGACTGCCATACTTACCTGCTGCTTCACCCACGGTCCTGCACCTGGCCTGCATCCTGATCACTGCCATACCTGTCTGCTACTGCATCCACCCTCCGGTGTCTGGTCCCAGTCTGCATCCTGATTGCCGCCATACCTGCCCGCTGCTGCACCTACGTTCCTGCACCCGCGTCTGGCCTGCGTCCGGATCTCCTGGGTCCCCAGCTACCTGCCGCCAGCTCCAGATCCACCCGGCACTCGTGACACTCCTGGCTCTGCACCCTCTGTTCCCACTATCAGGGGCTCCGAGCGGGAGTAGTAAGAGGACGCCCTCTCTCCACGTCAGGCCCCCCAACCAGGTACGTGACAGAGGTTCAAGGGCCACATGAAAAGGCCTGGAGGGCCGGGTTGGACACCTGTGATCTAGCTCTTCTCTTCCCAGCCTGACTGTCCCTGGCCCCGCCCCTTGCATTCATTGGATTCTAGTTCTTTCAATCATAGAGGATCAGCATAAAATGTGGGTGTATGCAAAGAAAACCCCATTCCCCCAGACTGACACCTGGTGGCGGGACAAGGTCTTCTGGCACCCAGGGCAAACTGCACCTGACCCCTTCCCCTCATATCTCCCCTCCCTGCACAAATATTTGCCCCCCATTCTACCTCCTAGCTCAAATACTTTCTTTCCCCAAATCCCTCCAGCACAAATTTCACCCCCCCCAAAAAAAATCACCCCTCCTAACACAAATATCTACTCCCCACAGCTCACCATAGCACCCAGGGCAACCGCCCCTCCTGCCCTTCGCTTGTCCCAGCCCTGCTGACACCCATTCATCAAGGCTGTTTGAAAAACTCCTCCCAAGAGCCCACCAGCCATGATTTGACTGCATTGCATAGAGAAGTACAGATTGCATCTAGAAGTATAGAGACCCAGTGATGACAGCAGCAATCCTTTATTCGACAACCCAATGCGGTGCTCCGGGGAGTATATGGTCATTTAGGGACAATAGTGCTTTCAATATAAGAAACAATTATTCTTATGGAAAACCAATCTCTTCCCTTTGACGTGGTATCAAGTTCCTGGATCATCCTCAGTTAAAAGACATGCATGTTTCCACACTCATCATTGTCTATAAACCATCTTTCTATGGCCAGTCACACATGTAGGTGGGTCAACCTAGGTGGGGGTGGTAGAAGAAATCTGGTGCGCTGAGATGTTTTTGGATCGGTCAGACCAGGGGCGAACTGACAACTCATGGGGCCCCCAGGCAATAGGGGATCTTGGGGCCCCTGTGTCCTTGCCCAAACTCAAAAAAGCCTATGAAAAAGGTACCAGGGGCATCTCATGGGGCCTCCTACTGACCCCGGGCCCTTGGGCAGTGCCCGAGTTTCCAAATGGTCAGTCCGCGCCTGTGTCAGACCAATCTTTCCTCCAAGACCAGTTGACCACTCGGTGTCTGTCATCATAGCTATTGCATTGTCATCAGGTTTGGCCAGATCACCTATAATATGAACCCTTATTTCTACAATAGAAACAGCTTTTACTCCCTGTAATGTTGCCAGGCTTGTCGGCAGCAACTAGGAAGTCAGTCCCTACTGATATAGGCACATCTGCCAGAACTACATCTCCCAAGAGTCCTTTCTATACACACAGTGCATGGATAGGCTGGCTGTTGGAGGTTAAGGCAGCAGCCTTGTGTAGCACCCTTCTAGTTTAGCTAGGGGAGCTAGATCCTAATGGGTAGTCAGGAGCTGGTTAGCAGCTCAGGTGAGATAGCCAGAGGGGTCAAATTCTGGTCAGGACTGAGAAGCTCTGCAGGCCATTACCTCTGGAATTTCCCCCTGCTCTGAGGCTTTCAGAAGGCCTTGGAGGCAGTGGGTGGAGCTAAGGAGTGGATGGCTGCACTCTTGACAGACCTCAGCCAATCCCCAATAGAAGACACATCCCCTCCCCCTCCATCTCCTTACAGCTCCTCCCTACCTCACATGATACCACAATGCCCAGGGCAGCCACCGCTCCATCTCACCCCTAGTACCGGCCCTGCTAGGTATTCAGCTTCCTGATCTTGCCTATGTTCCAATGTAATCTGGTTCCATGACTGCAGCCCCATGTTTCCTGATTCAGGGTGACTACTTTCTCTTCCAGCATCCAATGGAGCCACCCTTGCATGCATGGGCTAGAGTTGTGTCTCCCTTCACTGTGTGTATCAATAGAAACACACAGCCTCATAACCTAGGATGTTAAGGCATGCCCCTCCTTCTCCCTCCTCCCCTTCCCTTTTCCATCACTGACCACTGATAAAGTTTTCCTGTGAAGACCAGAAGTTCAGGGAAGCAGCACAGAGACAGCACAAACCAGCAGCATTGAAAGATGTAAACTACAAGTGCTGGGATAAGAGTTTTAACAAATAGCTTACTGGGGAATGTTTATTTTATTGTGCTAAGTGGGGTATTAAGCTAAAAACACTGAGGGTTTAATACAACTTTAAAGTGGATCTTCACCCTAAAATGAATCTCCTCCTGCTTGATTTCACCCAACACTAAATTTTAACCAAAAGACTCAACTTACAAAAGCCAAGAAAAAAACCTCCAAAACTTGTGCAGAGCGGAGGATTCGTGATCCCTGTCTAATATTATCCGTGTTTTATCCGGCCCTGCAGGTCTGCCCAGATAATACAGAAAATAAAATCAAGACTTCTTGTTTGGCGTCAGACAGGCAGATCAATACTGACAAATGTTATTGGATCTAATAAATACTTTGTGTCTATTGATCAGGAACCATATCATGAATTAATGGGATCTGGCTGCAGCAGAGACTGGCTGATCACAGACGGAGGAGGGGCGCTCTGCCAAGACCCAGTGCTGGGGAAGAGCTTCGAGAAGAGGGAATAAAAAGCATTGTGAGCCTGGCACTATGGAGAGTGCACCCAGCACTGCTCAGCTCTAATTCTCCATTACCGGGACCAGACCTGATGTCACCGGCTCCCGAGGAATACTCAAAACCAAAGGCTGATCTAATCAACTCAGGAAAAGACGCAGAAATGGAAAATTATTAATGTGAAACTTCACCTTTACACCTCCAATGTAGAAAATTAATCATTCCTCCCCGTCCTTCCAGAATTCACTTATATATTCCAGATTTCATATTGTCTTCATACTGGATATATATTTATACTGTATGTCTCCCCCTTCCATACCGAATGTCTCCCCCATTCCTTGTTCTTTTTTCTGTCTTCCCTCTTTCTCTTTCTTCTTTCTTTTTGTGCTCAATTTTTCTTCCTTCCCTCCTTTTTCCTCCTTTCTCTCTATCTCTCTTTCTTCTTCCCTTCTTTCTTTCTCTCTCTTACTTTTTTCCTTCCTTCCTTCCTTCCCCTCTCTTTCTCTCTCTTCTTCCATCTTTTCTTTTTCCTTTCCTTTCTCTTCCTTCCTTCCCTTACCCTTTCTTCATTCTTTCCTCTCTCTTTCTCCCTCTCTCTCTCTCTCTCTTTCTCTCTTCTTCCCTCTTTTCTATTTCATTTCCTTTCCTTTCCTTTTTTCTATTTCTCTCTCTTCCTTCCCTCTTTCCTTTCTCTTCCTCCTTCCTTCCTTCCTTCCCTTGACTGCCCTTCCTTCCTTCTTTCCTCTCTTCTTCCATCTTTTCTTTTTCCTTTTCCTTTCCTTTTCCATTTCCTTTCCTTTTTTCTCTCTTGCTCTCTTCCTTCCATCTTTCCATTCTATTTCTTTCTTTCTTTCTTTCTTTCTTTCTTTCTTTCTTTATTTCTTTCTTTCTTCCCTCTTTCCTTTCTCTTCCTTCCTTCCTTCGCTTGCCATTCCTTCCTTCCTTCATTCATTCTTTCCTCTCTCTCTCTTCTTCCCTCTTTTCTATTTCCTTTCCTTTTTTCTATCTCTTCCTCCTTCCTTCCTTCCATTGACTGCCCTTCCTTCCTTCTTTCCTCTCTTCTTCCATCGTTTCTTTTTCCTTTCCTTTCCTTTCCTTTCCCTTTTCTTCTCTCTCTATTCCTTCCCTCTTTCCTTTCTCTTCCTTCCTTCCCTTGCCATTCCTTCATTCATTCATTCATTCATTCATTCATTCATTATTTCCTCTCTCTCTTCTTCCCTCTTTTCTATTTCCTTTACTTTCCTTTTTTCTATTTCTTCCGCCTTCCTTCCTTCCTTCCTTCCCTTGACTGCCCTTCCTTCCTTCTTTCCTCTCTTCTTCCATCTTTT